>NC_138862.1:76613759-77094736 GCF_965194805.1 Balaenoptera borealis
AGTCAGGAGACCATTGCAGAAAAAGTACAATAGGCCTTTCCTAGTGTTAAGGATACCCTAGTTTTCCAGGGGAAAAAGATTAGAAGGGCTTCCCAGTGTGTCACCAGGCCTTTTTCTCGGCAGTGTCTGAAATTTTTTGCCAGTATGAAAAAATTCCAGCTGTTCTTGGTATGGAAAAATAAAAGAGATGTCTCTGAAATGAAAGAAAAGCAATAAATGAAATAAAAGTAATAATTTTGGGCAAATAAGAATGAGAAATTTAGAAGGGGGGATGAAGTAGACAAAATATCTTAAGTATAAACTTCTAGACATGACATTAATTAACTTTATATCTCAGGAGTTAATCTGGGATAATAAGACAGTGTAGATAACATGGAATTGAGATGGGGAGTATCATCTAAAGAACAAGAGATCTAAGTAAATAAAACCTCTATAATTATATCTTTTGATAAAATACTTCTCCATATTTAAGCAGAACGTGAGAGATATTTCCTGAAAAGCATCATTTATTATGGCAAAGTGCATGATATATTTGCCATCTTAGGCATTCAGAAAAAAAAAAAAGAGAGGGGGAAGCAGAGTGAGGAAAAAAATGTGTGTGTGTGCACATATGTGTGGTAAACATTTGGTACAGAAGTATTGTGATTTGATACATTAATATTCCTAAATTCTTCAAGATCAACACAGAAAACATCATTACTTCTCTTTACTGATCTTCCATGTACTGTACTTTAAGAAATAAATCATCAAATCCCTACATACAAAAACAGCTATCAATAAAATAACTGTGGACATTTATTAAGCCTTTAATGCCAGTCATTTGAGGTAAGTCCTATATATATATATATATATATATATATATATATATATATATATATATATATTTTTTTTTTTTTTTCCCTCAGAACATCCCTATAATGAAAGTACTATCATGTTACAAGAAAAATATCTGGTGCATAAAAGTACTCTGTTAATATTTGTTGAATTAATAAATACATGAATCACTAAATTCCCGTTTTACAAATGAGATTCTAATCTGTGAAGGAAAAGTTACCTCATGTTGTTTTTTTTTTTAATGTGTTCTGAGGATTTAGGTTGCTTTTAAACAACAACAACAACAAAAAACCCAAATTATATCAGCTTTTGAGATGAAGCTTTGGTATGATTAAAATAGTTAATGTTTAAATTCACATGTACACTGTCGAAAGGAAAGAAATTTTTCACTCTGTGAGATAATGCCTCACAGAATAGTAGCAATGGTCTTCACATTAAGAATGGCAGTACTATACACATATAAAGTATTCGGTATAGAAAGACAACAATCAGAAAACCACTGCATCTTATTTCTCACTTAATTAAGACAAGCTGTGTCTGTTTCCAAGGATGATTTCAGCTTATCTACAGAAAAAAGGAGGATGACAATAAAAAACTTATGTTTCTGTATGAATTTGAATACATTAGATTAACCTCAAAAGTGCTTTTTTAAAGTCACTTTTCTGACCGCTTATCTCTTCTCCCCTTACTCAATCTATGGCTCTAAGCTATATATGTCAAACTCCCAACCACTCATACAGATCCTCTTCAGAGCCCACCTCTTGATTCTTTGGCCCACAATAGGTATATCTTTCCTGCAAATACTTATTGCCTTTCAACTCTGACTTCTGTGGGGCACATTTTACTATCTTTTGTATAATGGATAACTGGAATTGAAGCCCAGCTATTAGTCAATTCAACTCCTGAATGGCTTAAATAGTCTTCCAGAAAGAAAAGTAAATTACACATGGAGGAAGATAACATGATTCAGAGCCTCATTAATTTAAAAATTTTTACCCACATGTTCTGGCACTCTATCAAAACTAATCAGGTACATAGACAAGAACTGACTGAAAATCAAGAGAAAATAACAATGAGAAGAAATGCACAAGAAATTTAGAATTTAAAAAAATCAGAATTATACTTTAAAATTACTCATATACAATTAACATTTAATAAATAAGAGAGTGAATCATGAGAGTTGAGTGAAAAGCATAAAAAATGAATTATTCAGAAATTCTGATGAATGCATTACTTAAAGAATGATTTAATGCTCCAAGCAGGGACATACTAATGTATTAGGCCCAGTTGATAAAATAATTTGGGAAGTGGAAGATAATACAGTAGAAATATCTGAACTGAAGCATGGAGAGACAAAGAAATGATACAAAATACAAAACAAATCCAAAGATAAATCAGATATGGGGAAGAGGTTCATATAATTGAAGATTAAGAGAGAAAAAAAGAGAGACTAGGCCAGAAGGCATGAATTTTTCAAAATTGATTAAAAAAAATATATTAAGCTTAAGATGCAACTAGTAGAACCTTAGCAGGATAAATACAGTGAAAATCACACTTAGGTATATCACAGTAAAACTTCTGAAAACTAAACACAAAAATAAAATCTTAAAGCAGCCAGAGACAAGAAAATTGATATCAAAAGAACTGCAGAACTTTACAAATGTTTTTAAGCAATAACAATGAAAATCGGAAGACAGTGGAATGATAAATTTAATGGCTAAAAGAAAATACCTGCCAAACTATAATTATTTACTTGATGGAAAATCCTTCAAAAAAGGAAGGTGATATCAAAGATATTTTTCAGACAAGCAAGAATTCATCACCAAAAGACTACACTAAAGGGAATGGCAACAAGATTCATAAATCATTATGAAAAGAATGGATTAGTCAGTAAATGGTATAGTTTGCTATTCATATAAAAATAATGGGAATCTCTACTTCATACCATACACAGAAATAAATTTCAGATGATTAAAGACCTAATGCAAAAGAAAAAAAAAAACTTTAATTTTTTAGGAAAAGTATGGGGTAGAATTTCTCTGCAACTGCATGACAGGGAAAGATGTCTCAAGCACAAATCTTCAAAACATGATAAATATGTTTATAATAATATTAAACCTTTCTCTGAATAAAAATTCTCCATAAACAAGTGAGACTACAATAAATCACATACCGGAAGAAAATAAGTATACTGCACACACTGATAAAAATTTATTCTTCAAAACATATCGATAATTTCTATAAACCAATAAGATAAAAGAAAAACTTCTCAATAGAAAAATCAAAAGAGTAAATAAAAAAGCAATTAAAAAACAAGGAAATCTGAGTTAGCCAAGCAAATAAACAAAATAAAAAGAGAACTAAAAGATGCCCAAGTTTATGAGAAATCAAGAAAATTCAGTTTAAAACAGTGAGGTATGAAGGACTTCTGCTTCTAGCCCAGAAGGAGTAACAAAGGTTGGGTTTACCTTCTCATACAACAAGTGAAAAAACAGACAAAATATATGAGATCACAGTGTAAAAGACTGCGAACATAAGCCAATGAAGGACATTGAATATTTAGAGATGGGAGCCAAAGGAGCTACTTCCTCAAACTGTCCAGTTTACTGACTTGAGAAAGTTTCTAGCTCTTGTTGTAATGAGGAGAAACCTAGGTGTAGTAGTAGAATAGTGGTCCTACAAAGATGTCCATTTCCTAATCCACTGAATCTGTGAATATGTTACCTTACATGCAAAGGGTCTTTGTAGACATTAAGAACTTTAATATGGGGAGATAATCCTGGATTATCTGGATGAGCCAAATCTAATCACATGAGTCTTTAAAATCAAAGAAACTTTCCCAGTTCAGTTCTGAGTTAGAGGGAGACATAACTACAGAAAAAATGGTTAGAGAGATAGAGATGCAATTTTGTTGGCTTTAAAGATGGAAGAATGGGATGTAATCCAAGGAATCTGGAAGTCAAGGAGATGGATCCTCCCCTGGGGCATCCTGAAAGGAACTCAGCCTTGCTGAATCCTTGGTTTTAGCACAGTAACACTCTTGCTGGACCTTTAATCTAAAGAACTATAAGATCATAAATTTCTGTTGGTTTAAGCCACCATTTTGTGGTGATTTGCTACAGTAGCAATAGGAAACTAATATACCAGGAGTCTGGCAGACTTCCTGAGAGTCTAGGAAAACCAGTGTGGCTGAACTTCCTAAATAGGAGAAAGCTGCACACACAGAGATTTCCAGATATCTGCAGAGAGTCCCCTTATACATTCAGTTGAGAACTGATCTGTGCATGCATATAAGGGAAATATCTGAGGCTGAGGAAAGAAATAGCCACAGGATTAGAGAAAATGATACCCAACATTCAACACAGCTGTGAATAGTGCTGTCTCTCACCAGCTAGAATAGAAAATACATGAAACATGAGACATTAGGTAAAGTATACAGGTGGGTCTTACTTCAATAATGGGGAATTAACAGCACGAAAATGAGCACTGCTCAGAAGTGGTATAATATCACTTGAACTTAGAGGGTAATAAGTTAAAGATGTAAACTATAAATCCCAAAACAATCATTAATATAAAAGACACAGAATATATAAGAAAGTGGAAGGAAAATAGAATTATAAAGAAATAATTGAAAAGAAGGCAGAAAATGAGAAAAATGGGAAAAAATAAAATATGGCACAAAGAGAAAACAAGTATCAGTTTATCAATTTAAACGTAACTATATGAATGAACACATTATATGCAAATGGACTAAATATCCCAACTAAAAAGTAAACATTGTCAGATTGGAAGAAAAAGCAGAACCCAACTATAAGCTGCCTATAAGAAATACACTTCATGTGTAAAGACATAAAGAAGTAAAAATTTAGAAAAAGATATGCCAGCACTAATCAAGAGAAAGCTGGGATGGCTATATTAATATAAAATTAGATTTTATATATAAAATTATATTACCAGGAATACAGAAAATTATTCAATAATAATAAATAAGCAAATTCATCAAGATAAGAGAATAAGTCTGAACATCTATAACAGAGCTTCCAAATGAATGAAGCAACTGACAGAACAAGGAGAAATAGACAAATCCACAATTATAGTTGAAGATTTCAATACCCCTCTCAATAACTCATAGAAAAAATAGACAGAAAATAAATAACCATACAGAAAATTGGAAAAAATTCTTCAAACAACTTGACCAAAAATTTGAAACAAAATTTTAGCAAATCGAATCCAAGAACACATATAAGCTAAAATACCTAACTACCAAGTGATTTTATGCCAAGAAGGCAAAGTTTGTTTAATATTTGAAAACCGATCTATGTTTTTAATCATATTCATAGCTTAAATAAGAAAAAACTTATGATACTCTCAAAAGATGGAAAAAAAGTGTTTAAAAAGTGTTTAACAAAATCCAACATCATTCCTGAGGAAAATGTTATGCAAACTTGGAATAGAAGTATGTAGGAAAGAGTTAACTCAACATGCCTGAGTTGCTCAAGCCTTGCATTTCCCAATTTTCATGAATGGCCCTTGACCAATTCCTGGGAATCGAGCTCTTGGAATGTTCTAACTGGTAAGAGTGTTTTGAATGCTTACAGCTTTGAAACGTACTATACTAGCTAGTCTAGATAGTTTGTGCAAACAGTGTGATTTATGTGAACACTTGCTTTCCTTCTAAGGGTCTGGAGTTTCGATAACTACAGTCTGTCACGTGGACATTATGTGCCTATATGGCAGATCCCCAATAAAATCTCTGGGCACCTAGGCTCAGGCAAACTTCCTTATTACGCAACACTTTGTATGTGTTGTCACAACTGGTTGCTGAATGTACTAAATGTGTCCTTCGCAAGTCTCCTGGTAGAGGACTCTTGGAAGCTCATGTCTGGTTTCCTTCAGACTTTTCCATATGTGCCTTTTCTCTTTGCTGATTTTTCTGTGTAACCCTATATTGTGATAATTTGTAATAGTCAGTATAATGACTACCCAATCAATCACCAGTCCTGGGAGTAGTCTTTAGGACCCCTGACACAGAAGGTAAGTAACACAACTTGATAAAAAAGAATCTATAAAAACCTTACAGCTAACACCAGACCAAACGGTGAAACACTGAACACTTTGTCGTTAAGATCAGATACAAGACTCTTCTAGTCAACAGTGTAAAGGAAATTCTGGCTAGTATAACAAGGCAGAGAAAAATAATTAAAAAACAATTAGGTTGTAAAAGAAGTAAAACCTTTATTCACAGGCATGGTTGTCTGTGTAGAATTCAATATAATTTATAAAAAAGCTATTAAAACTAATAAGTGAGTTCTGTAAGATCCTGTATATATGAATCAATTGTTTTCTAAGTACTACAACAATTGAAAATCAAAATTTAAAAAATTCAATTTACAATAACAAAAATTATGAAACACTAAAAAAATGAATCTGGTAAAATATGCAAAAGACCTGTACATGGAAAACTACAAAATAGTGCTGAGAGAAATTAAAGACCTAAATAAACGAAGAAATGAATCACAGTCATAAGTTGAAAGATTTACTACTGTTAAATATCAATTCTCCCAAAATTTATTTATAGATTCAATGTATTCCCTATTAAAATACTAGCAGTCTTTTCTAAAACTATATATATAAATTGACAAGCTCTTTTTAAAATTGATGAAGAAATGCAATGGACCTAAGTATAGCCCCCCCCCCCAAAAAAAAACCTTGAAAAAGAACGAAGTTTCACTGTGACTTCCTTATTTTAATGCTTATTATTAAGTTACAGTAATAAAGACAGTTGGCTATTGGTATAAAAATAGACAAATAGGACTACTAAACCAAAATGAAAGCCCATAGATAGACTCATATATATAGAACCTTAATTTTCATAAAGGTGCAAAGGTAATTCAATGGAGAAAAAAGAATCTGTTCAATGATACTGCTACAACTACTAAATGTCTATATTCAAAAAAAAAAACCTTGATCCATTTCCCAAATCATACACAAAATGAATCTAAAACGATTCATAGACCTAAATGTAAACTCTAAAATTGTAAGATAACTAAAAGAAATTATCTGGGAAAACTTGGTGACTTTCTGTTAGGAAAAAAAAAAAATTAACCTGTGAAATGAAGAGCAAGATCCATAAAAGTGCAAACTAAAGAATTTGATTTCATCAAAAGTAAAAACTGCTGCTCTCTGAAAGTCACTATTAAGTGAAAGATAAAGCAAGTGAAAGACTGGGAGAAAATTATCTGCAAATCATATAATTGATAAAGAACTTGTGTTCAGAATATATACAGAAACTTCAAAACTCTCATTCAGGTTGTAAAATTGTAAAACCCCTTCAGAAAACAAAAGTAAACACAGACCTACCATATTATTCAGCCATTTAACTCCTAAGAAATGAACTAGAGAAATAAAGTGAACTGAAAGTATGCATCCAAACAAAGATGTGTACATGAATGTTTATCACAAATTTATTTATAATGACCAAAACCTCGAAACAATTCAAATGTCCATCAATAGTTGAATGCACAAACAAACAGTGGTCCACCCATGCAATGGGCTATCTTTCAACAATTAAAAAAGTGAACTATTCAGATTACAACATGGGTGAATCTCCAAATAATCAAACTGAGTGAAAGAAGCTAGACCGCCCCCACCTCCAAATGCATGCACTGTTATTCCATTTATTTAAAATTTTAGAAAATTCTAACTAATTTAAGTGGCATAACACAGATCAGTGGGTGCCTGGGGACAGTGGTGGGGGGCAGGGAAATGAGGAGGAAGGGCTTACAAAGAGGCATAAGGAAATCCTAGAGCAAGGAATATATATATTTGTCAAAACTTATCAGATTGTACCCTTTAAATATATGCAGTTTATTATATGTCATTATACATCAGTAAATATGTTAAAAATGTGAAACACAATATTGAGGTATCATTTTACACTCCAAACCAAGTATTGGTGAGCATGTGGAACAATGGGAGTTCTCATAAATTGTAGTGGGAATATAAATTGTCACAAAAAATGTGGAGAGCAATCTGGCAAATGTGACTAAAGCTAGTCATGCATACCCTACAACCCATGAATTTCACTTCTAATGATATTCCCTGTCAAAATTTTTGCACATATTCACAGGGAGATAAGATGTACAAAAATGCTTACTTCCATATTGTAATAACAAATTTAAGATAAATAAAACAACGTTCAGAACAAACAATGTATTCAAACACATGTAGTAAAAATTAAAAACGCACATATCGGAATGATCTGCACAAAATAAGTTTTAAAGATTATCCCTGAGGATAAATGGGAGAGAATGTGTTTGGGGAAGATTGTATAGAATCTCCAATATTTGTTAAGTTCTTATATTTTAAGTAAGTAAATTAGTACCTATTATATTATCCTCTATACCTGTTTATTTTTGACATATCTCTAACATAGGTAGGAGCTAGTCTATGTAAATTAAAGATGAAAATTTAGAATTGGAGAGGTATGGAGTTTTCCCAAGGTCACATAACTAGTGAATAGAAAAATTCATCTAGGATCTAAACCTTCTTTCTTCTGGTCCTTCTTCTGGTTCATTTACACCACTGTTTCCATGTTAATTTTAAAAAGATAGAGAAGCTAAGAAATTACTTGTATATGAGATCATAGAAAGGCGTTAATTTTTTGTCACCATAAGGCATTAAAGTGCCTACTGAGCAAAAAAATATATGTAAAAGAGATAAAAGAGCATTCAGAAGCATACTCTGGTGCCTGGATATTGTGAAAAGAATGAAACAGCTAAACCTATGGAAATCTGAACTGCCAGGAGCTTGTAGGAGCAGAAAGAAGGAATATGGGACACATAGGTAATAATAAAGATGTTTGATTAAAATGAGAAAAGACACACTTAAGCAAAGGAGACTTCCATGTCATTATGTGGAGAGATTCTTAATGAATATGTAACAGAAAAATTCATGTTAAAAACATTCCCTTTGTGCTGCTGCAAAAAATGAATTTCTTAAGTCCATACCTTAGAAGTTCTGGTGGTATTTGCTAAAATGGACTTACATGCGGCCCTTACAAACTAAACATATCAAGACATACATTTATTCATCCACACGTGCATAGATACTTATTTGTGCACAATATTAATTAACATAAGATACAAAGCCATAACATATAACACATATATCATATAGCTAAGCATTATCATGGTTGAACAAATTTAGATTTTTATACAAATGTTATCACAGAAGAGATCATATTACTTGATAAATTTTGCTTTTAAACTTTAGCTAAATCTTGATCATTAAATGTATTCAGTTTAGATATTAGGATCAGAATCAGAGGAAAATGTTCTGTAGTGCTGACCTCAACCATTACTAGCCTATTTATTCCTTCTCTATGGAATAATGATTTTTTCATGATGCATTCATTATCAGTAAACATATACCAGCACAGGTAGGTGCCAGGTACTACCCAAGCATTGGTGATATAGAGATGCCCCTGCACTTAATGACAAATATTAAAAGAGTTATCAAAATATACTCTTATGAAGGTTATGACAGGACTATTTTTAAATTGCTTCTGAGAAAGGAGAGAAATGCAGACCAGAAAAGTCAGCAAAAGTTTCACAGATGTCCTTATAAATAAATGGAATAATGTCTGGAAAAGTATTTTCCAAACATTAAAGATTTATACTGTTTAAGAAATTATTATAAGTTTCCCCACCTCCATTCTCAATAAAGAGGACATTTCACAGCATGATAGAACTTTGTACATGTAAGCATTCAAATATTTCATGGACTGCTAAGGCTCATTATCTTTTCAAACATTTCTTTTTCCAAAAAAAAAAAAAAATCTACTTATAAATAAACATCTCACCCATAAGTGAAAATAAGCACAGTTAATAATTTACCAAGGGTAGTTTTTGCACAATTCATTGCCAGACCAGCATATCATTTTTTCTTCTAAATATTATTGGTAGGTAAAATAATGGCCTCCTAAATATGTCCACATTCTAATCCCTGTAACCTATGAATATGTTAGGTTACATGGAAAAGAATAATTAAATTAGCAGATGGAATTAATTTTGTTAATCCGCTGACTTGAGATGGAGAGGTTATTCTGTTATCTAGGTGGGCCCAGTAGTATCACATGGGATCTTAAATGTGCGAGCAGGAGACAGAAATGTCAGTCAGAATGATACAATGTGAAAAAGACTTAAAAGGCCATTGCTGGCTTTGAAGATGGAGGAAGGTTCCACAGGGCAAAGAATGCAGCAGCCTCTTTCAGTAGTAGAAAAGGCAAAGAAGTGAATTCTCCTCTAGAGCTTTTGGAAAGGAAATAGCTCTGCCTGATTTTAGCTCGGTGAGACTGATTTTTGACTTCTGACTTCAGAACTGTTAAGGTAATAAATTTGTGTTGTTTTTTGCTTTAAAGTTTGTGGTCGTTTGTTACAGAAGGAATAGGAAACTATTAAAATTAACACTTATTTCATTCTCAGAAAAACAAGTTCCATAAACCTTTATTGAAAACCTCAGCCACTTCTATTAAATCGAATAGTTTTCTACTCCCGTAATTTACTACAAATATGATGGTTTAAAACAGCACCCATTTATTATGGCACAGTTTTGTAGGTCAGATGTATGGGCAGGCTCCGCTGGGTTCTATGGTCAGGATCTCACATGGCCAAAATCAGGGTTGGCCAGCCTGGGTCCTTATCTAGAAATTCTGAGAAACAATCTGCTTCCAGGCTCATTTCAGCCTCTCAGCAGATACACTTCCTTGCAATAGCAGGCTGGGTGTGCATTTCTTTGCTGGCTAACTTGGGGCCCTCTCAGCAACTAAGACTCCTTGTACTTTTCATGTGGCCCACTTCAGGCCATCAATGGTACATCAACTCCTTCTCATGCTTCAACTCTCTCTCGCTTCCCCTTCTGTCATCAGCTGGAGAAGGTGCTCTGCTTTTAATGCCTCATGTGATTAAATCAGACCCACCTGGATAATCTCCCTGTCTTAGGGTCACATAACATAACATAATCATGGGAGTGATATCTCACCATATTCATAGGTTTTGGAGATTATAGTGGGACATATTTGGGGTCTCATTTTAGAAATCCTGCCTACTACAACTATTCAATTGTCTCTTTAATTTTTAATATATTTAAATGACTGATGAATTTACTTATGTGGCTTACTTATACATTGCCCTGTATTCTGATGTATTTTTTTATGAAGACACGATTCCAATAAAACATAGGAAACTCCTAAGCACAAGAATAATATGTTGTATTCTTTCATTAATTGGCACTATGTTAGAGCTAAGGGTACAGAGATAAATAGGATTGTCAGGAAAGAGTCTAATGGAGTAATATTTGGAAGAATTGGAAGAAGTGTAGACAAGTTTGAAGAGTATAAAAAACCTAATGATATGGATATAGTACTTGTATGATTTAAAGGCTGTGTGACTATGGGGTAAGAATATTTAATCCCTAATTACGTTTAGTTATTTCTGAATGTATTCAAAGTTTATTCAATAAACACCAACTGTGTGCTAAGATGGTGAAAATTACTATTAGCCTACCTACCAAGAATTTTTTGAGAGTCAAATGAAATGACCTAAGCTAAAATATTTATAAAAGTATGAAATTCTATTCAAACATGAATTATTAAAATTATTAGTGCAAGTTCTTATTTAGCAGCTTCTATAACTATATCATCCAGCAAAGAGCAAACTCTATAATCAATACTTAAAACATTGACCACCACAGTCATCAATAAGTAAATATATGCATTATATTTTATTTCTTTTTTTTTAACTATCAAATTTTTCTCTAGGAAATCAAAGTAATTCTCTATTTTTCACTTCTTCCTTCATCCATCTTCATCCTTGTTTGCCCTTAGGCTGTACAGGGCTTTAGTTTTACATTTGCTTAAAGATTTCCTGCTGTAGGAAACCTTCCTAATAGGTGAGATGATTCAAGGCCAGACAAGGATGGCAGATGCCACAACACTGATGAGTTGTGGCTAAGCTTGCAACAAGTCAGCTGGAGAAGTTCCCTGTACTATCTACTTAATTGATTTTAGCATGGAGATGGGGAAAACGTAAAATGCTCCTCCAAAAATTGGCTGCCATACTCAAAGGACCAGCAAAACACCTAAGAAGCTACCCCAAATCTACTGTCCAAGAAGCTTATTAATGAAGTGCTGGAAGGTTAGCTGGAGGTGGTAGGGCTCTCAAATTTACTGTGCATAAGAATTATCTAGGATTACTTGTTAAAAATGAAGGACTTCTCTGGCGGTCCAGTGGTTAAGACTCCAAGCTGCCACTCTAGGGGGTGTGGGTTCCATCCCTGGTAGGGGAACTAAGATCCCACATGCCACACAGCGTGGCCAAAAAATTAAAAAAAAATTAAATTAAAAAAAATGCACACTCCAGAGGTATACCCTGAGAAAGTCTGGTTTCAAAGGTCTAGGGGAGAGGAAGTATGAGACCTAGAAATATGCACCTTTTAATAAATTACTCCACAGAATTCTGAAACATAATAGCAAATCAAAAAAATTATATTATTCTTCTTTAGTCATATGACCAACAACGCTTTGAAAAAAAAAAAAAAGCTTAAGGTCATGGTCTTTTTACATCAGTCTGGATGTGAATTTTAACAATTCCAACATGTTATTGGGTGATCTTGAATAAGTTATTAAAACGTACTGTCTCAGAAATCTCATCTGTAAAATGAATATCATTGTAACTAATGCAAATATGGTGGGGATTAACATTTTAGCTATTCTAGTTATTATTGTTGTTGTTGTTATTATTATTATTATTCTCCCTAAAGTGCTTACAATGGTGTCTTTAAATTACCAGGCCCCAAGGGCACAACTTATTCTTTTTGAACATCTCTAAACCAAAATGATTAGAAGACTCTTGCTGGATCTCTATGGTACACTCATACTAACAAAGCCCCTTTTTATGTTGTAATAATATACAGCATAGAAACATAAAGAGCAATGCAATTGTGTAAGAATAAATTAAACCAAAGCTATGTGATGGGGCAATAACATCTGCTGAACAATATCAATCATTGCCAAGAGCACAATGATGATCCTGGGGCCATGCTGCAGGGGTGGCTTCATGGACTAAGAAATTTCAACAAAAATGGCATAATAGGATTCTATGCCATTGTTTTTCACATCCCTTACTCAGAAGTAGGGTCAGAAAAAGAAAGAGAACTAACTTGCAAACCTCTCCTATCTACAACATTTGCTATTTTTTTCCCCCAAATATACCAGTAAGATACATTGTGTCCCTTGTGTACAGATTCTTCACATATATTAGGCCGTTTTTTGGAAGGAAATGAAAATCATACATAAATAAATCCTTAAAATATGACAGACATTCTGACAGACGGTCAGAAGAGACAATATAAAGTTTGAATTAATAGCTCTCAGAGGTGGGGCCATCTCAATGACCCTGACCCTTTCCTGGCAGGAGGGTATCTCCAATGATACAGGGCCAGGATGGTAGTTTGCCCCTCCCCCAGAAGTAGACAGTTATTTTCCTGATCTTTTCCTACAGCTACACTGGGTCTTCTTCTGAGCTTGAGAGAAACAGGTTTTTCTGCCTTCCCCAATGGCTTAAAGTTTTTGTTCCATTGGGAAGAAAGGGCAGAGGATCCTGGCAGTTTCCTGCCTTGTCCACAGCACTGTGGCTGCTCTGCCTCAGGCCTGGACCACAGGGAGGGTCTCTGTGGTTTCCTGCCCTCCCCTCAGTCTTTCTCATGAACATCTGTTGAGATCCGTGAAGAAGAGCCTGCTAATGGGGGATAATTTCCGCTATATCCGTGGCTCTATGGTCTTATTCTAGACCATACTCTACGTGGCTTTCATCAATTTACAGAAAATTTTATCTGAATTCTTCCTAGTTTTTATAGCACTCTGTGTCTGCCCCAGGTAAACCAGTGCTTATATCCCATCCGACCAGCGTGACTAAACTTCAGACAGGCTTCCTGCTTACTCTAGGTCCCTGACCTCCCATTTCTTATACCATTTACTTTAGAAAACTTGTAACTATAAACTGCTTCTGCCCCTTGGAGATATAAATCTTTTTAAAAACCTCTTGCCAGTTTTACAATTCAGGATTGTCTTTCTCAAGGAAACTGGAGTGCTCCTTTTGCAATGTATTCATCAAGAAAGATGGTGCCCCTGCCCCGCAGTCTCTGTGGGAGAGTAGGAGCAAGCCTACCTTCAGTGGATGTTTTGCTCCAAGTTGCAAAACTACTTCCTGTCATAGAGCTATGTGAAGTTTATTCTTCCTTTAGATAAAGTCAATTAGCAAACACAGATAGCCCATGACTTCCCCCACCACACTCTGTACTTTTCCACTAGCTCACCCCAGCACTTAAAAACCCTCTTGCCCTTTGCTTCTATGGAGTTGAGATCTGGTCTCTCTCTCCTATTGCAATAGCCTTGATTAAAGTCTTTCTTGCCTGTTTAACTTTGACCAGTGCAATGTTTTCCTTGACACATCTCTTCCTTGAAAATCCTTTCTTTCCTTAGATTTTAGGCTAGTTGATTACACTGCAACCTCAATTTTCTGATAAGTACAAGTAAAGTTATTTACTTGATTTCCCTGAATTTTGTATTGCTTTAATGGTGAAAGCAATACTCTTCCCAGCTCGCTACAGCCTGTGCTCCACAACAAGAGAAGCCACGGCAATGAGAAGCCCGTGTACCACAACAAAGAGTAGCCCCCACTCATCAGAACTAGAGAAAGCCCTCACACAGCAACGAAGATTCAACGCAGCCAAAAATAAATAAATTTATTTAAAAAAAAAAAAAAACTGCAAGAAGGAGGTGATGGAACCTGTTTTAATAGATGTGAACTAACTTGAATGATGGACAATATTTTCACAGATTTATCAATATGAGTGTGTGTCAATTCTTTTATGCAAATGTTCTAATCTTACTGAATGGTATAGTCATCCAAGATCTAAGCTGATAAAGCCATCTGCCTGTTTGGAATATTCGGGTGATTGCCCTTGAACAGAACATTCATTTTATTCTTTCACTGGAAAGAAGATGCATGTTTCTCAGCCAGATTGTAGCAAAAGGAAAAACTAATTTAAGTAAATTGGGCTATACACATCTAAGGAGGGGGTGACAGAACTTAATTTAAAATGTGGCCCTGGAGGTGTGTCTCTCAGATACTCTTTTAAGATAAACTGCTCCAAGGATCAGAGTTGACTGACAGTCCCACTGCTATACGACTGGATCTACCTAGACAGGAACGTGGAAGCCATACTCAGGTTACTCCCAGATAATAACATGTTGGCCTTTGTAGCTGGACCCCTCCTACCTGAATAAGCAACTTTTACTTGAGGATTCTCATAGGCTGAGACATCATTAGTACTGGGCTGGGGTCTGAGAGTATAGGATGAGCCCCAGCTTTCTTCTCCTTTTTGTCTCCCTAATGTCAGACCTGCATCACTATCTGAAGCCTCTCACTGTCAGCTCCTGCTCCCTTTATGATTTGCAAGCATTTCCTTCAATAAATTTCTCAGACTTCCAGTCCTGTCTTGGCTTCTGCTTCTCAAGAGAGCTGAACTGAATGAAAAGGATATCCCTTTAGATGTATTTGCCCTATAGATAGAGGTTCAGATTTAAGCCATTCACATGAATATACCTGAGATTTTCCCAGACCCTGCACTCCAACTTGTGTTTCACTAAAAGATACTTTCTTCTTTGTAGTATCTAGAGCGCTGATTTTCAAATACTATTCTGAGAATAGTTCTCAAGCATGCTTCATGAAAAAAAGAGTTTTTAAAGCGTGTTCCTACCTCAGGATCATGATTAAGTTTAAAAATAATAAAAAATGTACAAGAATATATGGTTTTAACCATCTCCTCCAGGTTAATTATGTAAATAAACATGTGTATTAGTTCTCTGTTGCTGTATAACCAATTACCATAAATTTAGTAGCTCATATAAACACAGGAATATCTCACAGTTTATATGGGTCAGGAGTCCAGCCACAGGTTAGCTGGATTCTCTGCTCAGGGTCTCACAAGGCTGTACTCAAGTTTCTGGCTGTGCTGTATTCTCATCTGAAGGCTCAAGTAGGAAAGAATCTGTTTCTAAGTACATTCAGATAGTTGGTAGAATCCATATCTATGCAGCTGTCTACTGAGATACCCAACATTTTGCTGGGTGGAAGCTGGAGGCCACTTTAGGTCCCTAGTGGTTGCTCACAAACTACCCAATGTGTGGCTCTCTTCACAGGTATTTCATAACATTGTTACCTATTCCATTAAGGCCAGTAGAAGAATTTCTTTTCCAGTTTGCTCAGATGGCATCTTAATACAACAAAACATAATCTTAGGAGTGGCATCCCTCCCATCACCTTACCATGTATTATATAAAACAAGTTAGAAGCAAATCATGAATCCTACCCACAGTCAAGGGGAAAGAATTACATGAGGCCTTGGATCATCATGGGTCATCTTAGTGCGTTTCACTACTCTGGGTTTGGGAACCATCAGCCTAGATGATGAGAATATTCTTTATCTCACAAAGTGGAACTAACATGACCTGATTACATGGGAAGTATTAAGAACGTTGCATCATCTTTCTCTTCAACTTAAAAGATAAGATTGCTATTCTGTCAGACATAAAATGGAGTATGAAGCAGCTAAGTGACATTCAGACAATTTTGCTGTTCTCTATTTCCAGACCTGATAAGAGTTTTCTTTATAGCCAAATGACTAAACAGAAGAAAACATATTTTAGACCTCTAAAAGTTTCTGTAGTAGAGGATGACAGACATCAAAGGAAAATTCTTCCTCTGAACTGAATTCCCTACAAAATACATAAGAACCTTTTAGAAGAGCCCAGTTGTGAAGAACTTAGTACAATAAATCAGAAATCGAATGCCTGATTCAATTATTACTAATTATGACTTTGAAAGAATGAATGAATGAATTTTTCTTTCTATCCTCATCTGTAAAGGAGGTAAGAGAAACTACATTAAGGAATGCTTCTGAAGGTTGTTTGATAACACATATAAAGACATAGCTCATTATTACAGATTAAGTATTGGTTATCATATTCAAAATTGATATTTATCTTGATTGTGGTAACAGTCAAATTTATGTGATAAAAGACCTTGTGGAATTGTTTGATATAAATTCATATTGCAGTCAAGAAATAGATGATGTCACAGCAGAGAAAAAAGTAATTAGATGGTAATCCTGAAAATAATCCAAACTCAATAATCCAAAACTCAAAGGAAAAGAATAAGAGGATACAATTTTTTAATTAAATGATATACGAATAGAAGTATTTAAAAATAGAGCAATCTGGAAAATAACATATTAAATTTTGAAAAACAAATCTTAGACTTCTTTTCCACAACCTAAATATTAGAGACTACTAGTGTAACATCTGAAATGTTTTAAGGGGAAGAGGTTGTAACTCAGAATTCTCTTCTGAACTAAGTTGTTGCTAAAAGAGAGTTAAAAGGAATAATTTTTTATATAGTCAGGGTCTATAAAAGCATATTACTAATGTGTATTATTACTGAAAAATTATTTGAATACATAAGCCATAACCAAGATATGACTCCAAATAAATAAACCAAAAAGTGTGAAAAAATAAGATGGAAAGGAACTGGTATTTGTGACCAGTGAAACAGTTGAATGTGTAGGGATATGTCTAAATAACTATTGAAATTGTGATCACAATAGATGGAACAATGAGATTATACATATTTTAATCATATATATATTAACTCTGGATATTACAACCTTAGATTTTCACCCAAGAAAACTGATTAGTAAAACAAATATTCTCCCTCATATTTGATAAATGGGTACCACACTTATTTTTCTGGTTTGAAAATTAGCTTTAGTTGAATTATATGCTGAAAAAAACTTTATATATATATATAAAATAATCATAGTAGTCAAGAAAATATATGACATTAATTATGCCTTTCTGTGAAAAGTCATTTTTTTAAATTTTGTATTTTAAAAAAATCCATAGTTTGTCTATGTGGTTTAAAACAACATGACATGACATAGTAAGGTTAAAACAAAAAGCAAAATGAATATGTCAGGGAGACACAAACAAGCAATAGATCTGTATATATGATTTAAAGAGGAAAACAAAAAAGATATAAAGCTTCATTTTATGGTAAAGAAATAGACAAATTAAAAATAACCATACTAGCATTAATAAAAACAATAAAAAAGTACTAGAATAAAGATAAATATACCAAAGGAAACTTATAAAAAATGATCAGATTTAGCTCCATGACTACATAAAAAATAGTAAAAGAGAATTTATTCAGAGTACATTTTCTAATTAAAATTGAATAGAACTTGACAATAAATAAATTTAAATAGTTCAAAAATTTTCACCTGTTTGAATATTCAAAAGCATCCTCTTATATAAATATTGGATCAAGGTGGAATTTTAATATACTGTTAAGTCAATATTTAAAAATAAAGACAAACAGGCAAAAATTAATTGAATTTGAACAAAGATAGGTTTATAAACCTAAATGCTCTCATTATTTGAAAAAAAGAGAGGAAATAAATTATCTGAGTTGAATAAATCAAATGGCAAAGAAAAAAGTAAACTAAATAAACTAAGCTGAAAAACAGCAGCATTTAAAAATATAGAGGTTGTATTGTTTTAATGTAAGTAATATTAGAAAATATCTGGAAAACTCAGTTAAGAGAAATGTAGAAATGAGCTTTTGGAATAAAAAGAAAGGAACTGTAGCAATATATTGGACTTGAGCAAACTTAGTGAACTATAGAAACAGTTTAATTTTAATAATTAAAAAAAAATAAATGGCTTTCAAAAATGTAAATTTTCAAAGAAAAAGAAAACATAAATTTACTTTAAAATGACAAAAGTTTACTAATGAATTTAAAGAAGATGACCCTATTGATTAATAAAATATTTAAGCTAAGATTTAATTAAAATAGTGTGACCCTGGTGTGATATTAAGTTATAATTGAGAAATAATCTTCAGTCCTTTAAAATGCTTATGAAGACTACATAATGACATAAAAAATGCTTACAGAATAGAGTCAAGTAAAAACTTGAATAAAATATTTCCATATACTTACTCTGAATGTAAAATTCAAAAATTTATCATAAATTCTAAAATATATATAATAAATTCTAAAATATCTATAATAAATTCTAAAGACAAAATAATGCCCATATGTTAACAGTGATTGTGATTGCATTACTTTCTTATATTTTTAAGTTTCTTCTAGTTCTTTGATATAGATATTATTCTAGGTCCAACGTTTTCAGCATTAAAAAGAAAGAGAGAAATGAAAGAAAGAAAGAAAGAAAGAAAGAAAGAAAGAAAGAAAGAAAGAAAGAAAGAAAGAAAGGGAAAGAGAGAGAGAAAGAGAGAGAGAGGGAGGGAGGAAGAAAAAAAGCCCCACCTTCTGAAGCTTCTATTCTAGTAAGGGAGACAAAGGTGTGTGGTGTGTGTGTGTGTGTGTGTGTGTGTGTGTGTGTGTTTGTGTGTCTTGAAATACTGACAGGTACTATGACTATTAAGAAAAAAAAGGGATGAAGAATGATTTGAAGATACAATCATAGATAAAACTGAGGATTTGTCATTTAAGAGGAGATCTGAATAAAGAAAGAGATTGAGCCATATGAATATTTGGGCAGGTTGATTACTTTAAAAGATATTAATACAAAGCCCCAAGGTGGAAGTATGCATGGAGGTTCCAGGAAAGGTAAGAAGGCCAGTGGGGGTTGAGTGATTGAGTGAAAAGAAGAGTTATAGGAGATGTCTGACATCATACAGGGACTTAGGAATTATATAAAGGACTTTGGATTTTCCTCTGGGGTGGGAAGTCATTGGATGGTTTTGATCAGGGAATGATATGATGTGATTTATGTTTTAAAATTATTCCCTTGGTGGATTAATAGAGACCCATGCCAAGTGAGACAGGAAGTGAGGAAAGAAGAAATAAGACCAATTAAGAGGAAATAACACAAGCAAAAGATCACACTAGTTAGGTATGTTTTTTAGTTGAATATGTGTCACTCTAATAATTTAAAAATATGATTCAGCAATAAAAACATGGGAAAATTACTTGTATTTATAAATGATTAAGGTTATCATGTTAATCTTATAAAACCTCACACAAATTAATGAGAATAATACTATGACCACAACACTTAAGTCATTAAAAGTTAATTAACACAAGAGAGATTATACTAATTAAACAAATCTGAAAATGTGCATACGTACTGGTGACCACAAAAATGCAAATAGAAACAATATAACAACCCTGATTACTTATTATGTTAGCACTTTATTTTTCAAAACACCAATGAAAAATATATTAGGGTCCTGTGGAAGAGGATTTACATACATTGTTATTTTACTGTGTTCTTCTTAGTCCTAAATATGTTTATATACTTTGACCTAGAAAGTATACCTCTCAGAAAATATCTTATGGAAATTAATACTTAATTTAAAATGTTTTTGTAAACAAAATTGTCTCAGCAGAATTTATAAAAATATGAAACAGAGGGATTTTTATAAAGCTAAGTTAAACAATAGGGAATGGCCAAATAAACCTGCTGGAATATTACGAAGCATTAAAAAAATACTGCTTCATGTGGAAAACTACTTATAGTGTTTCTAAGTGTGAGGGGCATGTTACAATATTTAACATAAAATGTAATTATAACCATGTATTTAAAACTGCTATGGGTTTAGAAACATACTAGAAAATATAACAAACTATTAATATTGGTTATATTTAGCTCAAGTAAATATATATTTTTTTCTTTGCTTTCTTTAATTTTCACATTATCTTAATAAAGATATATTACTTGAGTGTAGGTTTTTTAGATTATATTAAATTCACTGATTGCATTATTTAGTAGCAATCACTAAAGTGTGCTCAATAGAACACAAAGAGCAGTAATGAAAAGGAAATTATGAGGAGGACCTTCAAGATAGTGGAGAAGTAAGATGTGGAGATCACCTTCCTCCCCACAAATACATCAAAAATACATCTACATGTGGGACAGCTCCTACAGAACGCCTACTGAATGCAGGGAAGACCTCAAACTTCCCAAAAGGCAAGAAACTCCCCACATACCTGGGTAGGGAAAAAGAAAAAAAGGAAAAACAGAGACAAAAGAATAGGAACAGGACCTGCACCTCTGGGACGGAGCTGTGAAGGAAGAAAAGTTTCCACACACTAGGAAGCCCCTTCACTGGTGGAGACAGGGGGTGGGCAGGGGGGAAGCTTCAGAGCCATGGAGGAGAGAGCAGCAACAGGGGTGCAGAAGGCAAAGCGGAGAGATTCCCACACAGAGGTTCGGTGCTGACCAGCACTCACCAGCCTGAGAGGCTTGTCTGTTCACCCTCCATGGTGGGTGGGAACTGGGAGCTGAGGCTCAGGCTTTGAAAGTCGAATCCCAAGGAGAGGACTGGGGTTGGCTGTGTGAACACAGCCTGAAGGAGGCTAGTGTGCCACAGCTAGTGGGAAGGGAGTCCAGGAAAAAGTCTGGACCTGCCTAATTGGCAAGAGACCATTGTTTCAGGGTGTGCAAAGAGAGGGGATTCCTTCCCTGTCTGCCCACAGAAGGCAGAGCACCACCTAAACGAGCTCCAGAGATAGATGTGAGCTGCGCCTATCAATGCGGACACCAGAGATGGGCGTGAATCCCTAAGGCTGCTGCTGCAGCCACCAAGAAGCCTGTGTGCAAGCACAGGTAACTATCCACACCTCCCCTCAGCCTGTGCAGCACACCACTGCCAGGGTCCCATGATCCAGGGACAACTTCCCCAGGAGAACATACGATGAGCCTCAGGCTGTTGCAATGTTACATAAACCTCTGCCGCCGCAGGCTCACACTGCATTCCATACCCCTCTCATCCCCTGACCTGAGTGAGCCAGAGCCCCCTAATTAGCTGCTCCTTTAACTCCCTCCTGTCTGGGTGAAGAACAGATGCCAGAGGGCAACCTACATGCAGAGGTGGGACCAAATCCAAAGCTGAACCCCAGGAGTTGTGTGAACAAAGAAGAGAAAGGTAAATTTCTCCATGCAGCCTCAGAAGCAGCGGATTAAATCCCCACAATCAACTTGATGCAACTTGATGCAACTTGGTGCAACTGTGGAATACCTGAATAGACAATGAAACATCCCAAAAGTGAGGTGGTGGACTTTGGAAGCCACTGTAGACTTGGGGTTTGCTTTCTGTGTCTAATTTGTTTCTGGTTTTATGTTTATCTTAGTTTAGTATTTAGAGCTTGTTATCACTGGTGGATTTGTTTATTGGTGTAGTTGCTCTCTTGCTTTATTTTTTCTAATTACTTTTTTTATTTTAATAATATTTTTATTTTAATAACTTTATTTCAATTTTTTTTTTTCTTTCTTTCGATTTTTTTCTCCCTTTACTTCTGAGCCATGTGGCTGACAGGGTCTTAGTGCTCTGGCCAGGTGTCAGCCCTGAGCCTCTGAGGTGGGAGAGCTGAGCTCAGGACATTGGTCCACCAGAAACCTCCCAGCCCCACATAATATCAATCAGCGAGAGGTCTCCCAGAGTTCTCCATCTCAACACCAAGATCCAGCTCCACTCAACGACCAGCAAGCTCCGGTGCTGGATACCCCATGCCAAACACCTAGCAGGACAGGAACACAACCCCACCCATTAAGAGAGAGGCTGCCTAAAATCATAAGTTCACAGACACCCCAAAACACATCACCAGATGCAGTCTTGCCCACCAGAAAGGAAAGATCCCACCTCATCCACCAGAACAAAGGCACCAGTCCCCTCCGCCAGGTAACCTACACAAGGCACTGAACCAACCTCACTCACTGTGGGCAGACACCAAAAACAAAGGGAACTATGAACCTGCAGCCTGCAAAAAGCCAACCCCAAACACAGTAAGTTAAGCAAAATGAGAAGACAGAGAAATACACAGCAGATGAAGGAGCAAGGTAAAAACCCACCAGACCAAACAAATGAAGAGGAAATAGGTACTCTACCTGAAAAAGAATTCAGAGTAATGATAGTAAAGATGATCCAAAATGTTGGAAATAGAATGGAGAAAATACAAGAAACGTTTTACAAGGCCCTAGAAGAACTAAAATGCAAACAAACAATGATGAACAACACAATAAATGAAATTAAAAATTCTCTAGACAGAATCAATAGCAGAATAACTGAGGCAGAATGGATAAGTGACCTGGAAGATAAAATAGTGGAAATAAATACTGCAGAAGAGAATAAAGAAAAAAGAATGAAAAGAATCGAGGACAGTCTCAGAGACTTCTGGTCTGCACTAAATGCACCAACATTCAAATTACGGGGGTACCAGAAGAAAAAGAGAAAGAGAAAGGGTCTGAGAAAATATTTGAAAAGATTATAGTTGAAAACTTCCCTAACATGGGAAAGGAAATAGCCACCCAAGTCCAGGAAGCACAGAGAGTACCATACAGGATAAATTCAAGAAGAAACACATTAATGAAACTATCAAAAATTAAATACAAAGAAAAAATATTAAAAACAGCAAGAGAAAAGCCACAAATAACATACAAAACTCAACACCTATCTATGATAAAAACTCTCCAGAGTTAAAAAAAAAAAACAAAAAAAAAACTTCTCCAGAAAGTAGGCATAGAAGGAACTTATCTCAACATAATAAAGGCCATATATGACAAACTGACAGCCAAAATAGCTCTCAAGAGTGAAAAACTGAAACCATTTCCTCTAAGATCAGGAACAAGACAAGGTTGCCCACTCTCACTGCTATTATTCAATACAGATTAGGAAGTTTTAGCCACAGCAATCAGAGAAGAAAAAGAAATAAAAGGAATCCAAATCGGAAAACAAGAAGTAAAGCTGTCACTGTTTGCAGATGACATGATACTATACATGGAGAATCCTAAAGGTGCTACAAGAAAACTACTAGAGCTCATCAATGAATTTGGTAAAGTAACAGGATACAAAATTAATGCACACAAATCTCTTGCATTCCTATACACTAATGATGAAAAATCTGAAAGAGAAATTAAGGAAACACTACCATTTACCATTGCAAAAAAAAACAATAAAATACCTAGAAATAAACCTACCTAAGGAGACAAAAGACCTGTATACAGAAAACTATAAGACACTGAAGAAAGACATTAAAGATGATACAAACAGATGGAGAGATATACCATGTTCTTGGATTGGAAGAATCAACATTGTGAAAATGACTATACTACCCAAAGCAATCTACAGATTCAATGCAATCCTTATCAAACTACCAGTGGCATTTTTCACAGAACTAGAACAAAAAATTTCACAATTTGTATGGAAACACAAAAGACCCCTAATAGCCAAAGCAATCTTGAGAACGAAAAACGGAGCTGGGGGAATCAGGCTCCCTGACTTCAGACTATAGTAAAAAGCTACAGTAATCAAGACAGTATGGTATGGATGGCACAAGAACAGAAATATAGATCAATGGAACAGGATAGAAAGCCCAGAAATAAACCCATGCACAGATGATCACCTTATCTTTGATAAAGGAGGCAAGAATATACAATGGAGAAAAGACAGCCTCTTCAATAAGTGATGTAGGAAAAACAGGACAGCTACATGTAAAATAATGAAATTAGAATGCTCCCTAAACACCATACACAAAAATAAACTCAAAATGGATAGAAGACCTAAATGTAAGGCCAGACACTATAAAACTCTTAGAGAAAAACATAGGCAGAACCCTGTATGACATAAATCACAGCAAGTTACTTTTTGACCCACCTCCTAGAGAAATGGCAATTAAAAACAAAAATAAACAAATGGGACTTAATGAAATTTAAAAGTTTTTGCACAGCAAAGGAAACCATAAATAAGACGAAAAGACAACCCTCAGAATCAGAGAAAATATTTGCAACGAAAGCAACTGACAAAGGATTAATCTCCAAAATATACAAGCAGCTCATGCAGCTCAATATCAAAAAAACAATCAACCCAAACCAAGAACGGGCAGAAGACCTAAATAGACATTTCCCCAAAGAAGATATACAGATGGCCAACAAACACATGAAAGGATGCTCAACATCACTAATCATTAGAGAAATGCAAATCAAAACTACAATGAGGTATCATCTCACACCAGTCAGAATTGCCATCATCAAAAAGTCTACAAATAAATGCTGGAGAGGGTGTGGAGAAAAGGGAACTCTCTCGCATTGTTGGTGGGAATGTAAATTGATGCAGCCACTATGGAGAACAGTATGGAGGTTCCTTAAAAAACTAAAAATAGAGCTACCATATGACCCAGCAATTGACAGATGAATGGATAAAGAAGATGTGGCACATATATACAATGGAATATTACTCAGCCATAAAAAAAATGAAATTGAGTTATTTGTAGTGAGTTGGATGGACCTAAATTCTGTCATACAGACTGAAGTAAGTCAGAAAGAGAAAAACAAATACCATATGTTAACATATATATATGGAATCTAAAAAAAAACTGGTTCTGATTAACCTAGGGGCAGGACAGGAATAAAGACTCAGACGTAGAGAATGGACCTGAGGACACGGGGAGGGGAAGGGTAAGCTGGGACGAAGTGAGAGAGTAGCATTGACATATATACACTACCAAAAGTAAAATAGATAGCTAGTAGGAAGCAGCTGCATTGCACAGGGAGATCAGCTCAGTGCTTTGTGACCACCTAGCAGGGTGGGATAGAGAGGGTGGGAGAGATACTCAAGAGGGAGGGGATATGGGGATATATGTATACATATAGCTGATTCACTTTGTTATACAGCAGAAACTAACACAACATTGTAAAGCAATTATACTCCAATAAAGATGTTAAAAAATTTTTAAAAATAAAAAATAAAATGATAATAAATTTTAAACAAGGGTTCCTCAGAGAGCTCCTGACTGCTCTATTTTGCATCTTCATGCCTAATTTCATTATTACTTCCCCCTACCTTGGAAAACATTATGTTCTTCAGAAACTTTATTTTTTTGCTGCTGTTTATAAAGCTTTGGGGACCATGTATATGGAATTTTGATGCTTAATTCTTCTGGGTGCCTGTCTAACTCAAACAACTAAAATATATACAAGAACAAGTAAGCAATCAGAATTAGATATTTCTATGAAAGAAAAAAATTGGCACTTAGTTTTTAAAGATTGGAAATATATTTTCTCTAATTATCAGTATAGAAATGTGGAGTTGGGCTTCCCTGGTGGCGCAGTGGTTGAGAGTCTGCCTGCCAATGCAGGGGACACGGGTTCGAGCCCTGGTCTGGGAGGATCCCACATGTCGCGGAGCGACTGGGCCTGTGAGCAACAGTTGCTGAGCCTGCGCGTCTGGAGCCTGTGCTCCGCAACAGGAGAGACCGCAATGGTGAGAGGCCCGCGCACCGCGAAGAAGAGTGGCCCCCACTTGCCGCAACTAGAGAAAGCCCTCGCACAGAAACGAAGACCCAACACAGCCATAAATAAATAAATAAATAAAATTAAAAAAAAAAAAAGAAAAGAAATGTGGAGTTAAAAAGTTCTTATAATCCCAGTAAATTCCAGAAATCAAACAACTTCCTATTTAATTTCAGAAGAGATTAAATAAATTTCTTGCCATGTAATTTCTGGTTATACGCATTGAGCTAATTTATCTAGATTTTTCAGATCAGAGTCATTTCTTCCTTCCTCCTCGTATAGGGGAAAAATAAAGAACATCTCTAGCTTAGAGGAAATATTTTAAAGTGTTCCACTCCCAGCCTCATTTTGATATTAGCATATTCTAGCTTACTTATGTGGACCTAAAACGGAATCCTATGCAACACCATAACCCACACACTTACAAAGGAATCCTTATCAGTCTTTCTATTTAAGGAGGAAGTCCATTGATACTGAGCTATCATTCTGTAGACATAGTCACTCATAAATTATGTGGATGGATGTCCACGACTTGTGAAAAACAAATAGTTTGAAAGAGAAGGACTCAAACAAAGAAAGAGATGAACATTAACATGCCTCTCATATTTGGAAAGATTTGAGAGTCATTTTCATTCACTGAAAAAGAAAATGGACTGCTAAGGAAAGGCATCAATTCTAAAATTGATGGTCTCTAAATGTGGTACTACCAGGCATGGTGTTCCCCTGATGTGATACAATACAAAGTATACAGTACCAGTTCTGAAGTATACTTGCCAAAAAGATTGGACCTGAATATCATCAAGTTTTTATCTCTAATTTCTAATTCATAGGAAAGAGAGTGGACAGAAAAATAATTTAAATTATAACATAAGGAGGCAATCAGACAAATATTGAATTTGGGCCTTCTGACAAATGATGTGGCTTCCTCAAATGTCAATGACAGAAAAAAAGAAAGGCAACTGGGAAAAATTGAAAATGGATTTGGTATTAGAATATGTTAATGTATATTTTTAAGTTTTGATGGCATGATAATATTGTTGTTACATAAGAAAATGTACTCAGATTTTTAAAGATGAAACTATAGTATTTAGGGTTAACATGCAGTGAAATTACTAAGATAATTATTAAAAAGAGAGATTTCACAGTAATAAAAAAAAATAGTTTAAAAGATAAAGATAGGGACTTCCCTGGTGGCTCATGGTTAAGAATCCGCCTGCCAATGCAGGGGACACAGTTTCGATCCCTGGTCAGGGAAGATCCCACCTGCCGTGGAGCAACTAAACCCATGCACCACAACTACTGAGCCTGCGATGTAGAAGCTGCGAGCCACAACCACTGAAGCCCACGCGCCCTAGAGCCTGTGCTCTGCAACGAGAGAAGCCACCACAATGAGAAGACTGCGCACCGTAACAAAGAGTAGCCCCCACTCACCGCAACTAGAGAAAGCCCGCACACAGCAACGAAGACCCAACGCAGTCATAAATAAATAAATAAATAAAATAAATTTTAAAAAAACTTCATAGGTATAAAATAATGACTAAATAAAAGAAAATCTATACCATTAAAAGATGAAGATATACAATAATGATCCTCTTGATCCTGGAGGATCAGTATTGAATGTTAGTCTATTCTCTCCACTTTTATGCAATGTGTGTTATCAAACCTTAGATGCTAGGCAATGCACCACTTAAGAAGAGAAAAGAATTAAACTATAGCTCATCATCAACTGAGATATATTCCAACCTTAGAAATACTAAGAGCTGAAAAATTATGTGTACCTTAGAATCAATGAAATTTTGTATGTTTGGAATTTTCCATTAAAAGAAAAAGAAGATGAAATGAAGTTTTGGAAGTTACAAATAACGTGTAAGAAGTAGAGGTGAAGTGGGAGTCAGAGAGTTGAATGATCCCAATTCTTTTGGATGGGACTCCATCTGGTAAAAGAGGTAACCGTGCCCCTTCATGAGAAGCCAGGTTTAAACATAAGCAGCCATAAAAAAGAATGAAATAATGCTATTTGCAGCAACATGGGTGGACCTAGAAATTATCATACTAAGTGAGGTAAGACAGAGAAAGACAAATATCATATGATCTCGGTTATATGTGGAATCTTAAAAAAATGATACAAATGAGCTTATTTACAAAATAGAAATAGACTCACAGACATAGAAAACAAACTTATGAACATCAAAAGGGAAAGGAGGGGAGGGATAAATTAGGAGTTTGGGATTAAAATATACACACTATTATATATAAAATAGATAATCAACAAGGCTCTACTGTATAGCACAGGGAACTATACTTAATATCTTGTAATAACCTATAATGGAAAAGAATCTAAAAAAGAATATATGTGTCACTTTGCTGTACACCTGAAACTAACACAACATTGTAAATCAACTATATTTCAGAAAAAAATTTTTTAATAAAAAAAAAAAGCATCATGGTTTGTGTATTTGTCTGGGAAACCAGGAGACAGTATGTCAACCACGTGGCACATTGGCTTGCAAGGAGTCACTTAGAAATTACTATCCTGTTAAAACATAATTCAGCGAACCCTGACTCCTGCATTCTTGGGAAGGAAAAGCCCCTTAGATAGAAAGTAACTTTCTTTGGAAAGATGCAAAGTTTAGAAGGGAAGAATATGTAACAATGTTATAACTCAAAATATAAATCTAGTTTTTCTCTGCACATTCCCTTCTTTTCTTTCTCTCTTATTCCCTGAAGAGCTTTCTCTATTCTTTAAGTCACTGGAAAGTAAAAATAAAACTTCAAAGAACCAACCCCTCACCTCAGCTATAAACATCTAAGTAACAGTGAAGAATCTTGCTCATAGGATATATATATTTTTTTCTCCTAAAAGGAATGTTCCAGATAAGCCTGGAACTAGAGGAAAGAAGAGAGAAGTGAAGTGTGCCTCTTACTGACAAGTGTAAATTAGAAGATGGCCTAGGTGAAGTGTGCAACAGGAAAGAATAAATCAGTCCATATTAGATCTGTTTCTTTTACTTTAACCTTTGTATTCTATTGCATTTGCTACAAGTTAAGAATGTTGCCAATAGCCTGAAATATACAGGATAGCCCATTCTCAAGGCTCTGACCTTTAAAGGTATAACACTCCGCCATTCATACAGAGATAAAAATTTGCAGAACAGAGAGTAACATTTGTCTTGTTGGAGGTTTACAGGAATACCATGACCTGACCTACATGAACAGCTGCAAGAACAAAGGATTCCGACATCAAGAAGTTTGCAACTACCAACCACACCCCTTCCTCTTTTAGTATAAAGGGAACCTGAATTCTAACTTGGGTAAGATTTTTTTGAGGACATTGAGGACAGTAGTCCACCATCTTCTTGGTCTGCTGGCTTTCCAAATAAAGTCGTTATTCCTTGCCTCAACAACTTGTCTCTCGATTTATATTGGCCTATCGTTTGGCAAGCAGTATGAGAATGGACTTGGTAACAAGAGGACCAGGGGTAGAAGGAACTCAGAACAGTTATTGGATGTGGGTTTTCTCCACAGAAACCTGGTACCTAAGGACAATCTTGCATTTGACAATCTGCATGGACACTTGTCAGAAGGAAGGGAGTTTGAGTCCCTAAACTCTTAATAGAGACAGGTGATTTGTGCCTAAGTTAAGTCAGAGAAAGCTAAAACAGAATATGGAGTGGGCTGTAACATACTTTTGGGAAATCTTGAGGGCAAGAGAAAGGCTAACTGCATGCTTTGGTGGCAGAACAGGAGAGTGTGACTGTGTAGGGATTGATCTTCACACCCTAAGGTTGTTGGGTGAGAAATGCAGATTTGGAGGCTACCTAGAGTCCTGTCCAATGAGTTGGCTGGAGAGTCTAGGAAATCTAAAAAGAAAGTGACTGAAATTATTCCCCCAGATGTACTCAGTTTCAGATGGAACTACTGCAACTACTACTGTGAAGAAAGAAGCATCAAGGAATTGAAGGCAAAAGAGCCCAGCAGGAAACCTGTGGAAAGCCATTAAAAGGCTCCAGGAGAGAAAGAATCATCTTGAAACATCTGGCACACCCAGAGAACTCAGAGCTGGCAATATAAAAGCACAAGTTCAAGTAAGAACTCTCTCCTCCACCTTTTCCCCACTTTAATCATTTTTTTAAACATCTTTATTGGAGTATAATTGCTTTACAATAGTGTGTTAGTTTCTGCTTTACATCAAAGTGAATCAGCTATACATATACATATATCCCCATATCTCCTCCCTCTTGCATCTCCATCCCACCCTCCCTATCCCACCCCTCTAGGTGGTCACAAAGCACCGAGCTGATCTCCCTGTGCTATGCAGCTTCTTCCCACTAGCTATCTATTTTACATTTGGTAGTGTATATATGTCCATGCCACTCTCCCACTTCATCCCAGCTTACCCTTCCCACTCTCTGTGTCCTCAAGTCCATTCTCTATTTCTGCGTCTTTATTCACATCCTGCCCCTAGGTTCTTCAGAACGACTTTTTTTTTTTTTTAGATTCCATATATATGTGTTAGCATGCGGTATTTGTTTTTCTCTTTCTGACTTACTTCACTGTGTATGACAGACTCTAAGTCCATCCACCTCACTACAAATAACTCAATTTCATTTCTTTTTGTGGCTGAGTAATATTCCATTGTATATATGTGCCACATCTTCTTTATCCATTCATCTATTGATGGACATTTAGGTTGCTTCCATGTCCTGGCTATTGTAAACAGAGCTGCAATGAACATTGCCCCACTTTAATCTTGATGGGAAAGCTAAAGAGCAGGGAGTGAGTAGGGAAGGAGGTGAGCACAGAGAAAAAAGGGAGAAGCCTACTGTGCTCTGATTTCCCACCGCAGTCTGCAGTGCCCTAAACTGAAAAAGGGAGAATACTTAACACAAGTGAGGATGTCTATGTCTCAAGGTGACAGTAGGATTGTCTATTATCAAGCACTTGGCAAAAAACTCATGACTTTGCTGGAATTCTTATCCAGAGACAAGACAAAAATAGAATTTTATTTTGTTGAGAATCATGTTTGTTTTTGTTTTTGTTTTTGTTTGGTATACTGTTAAATATAATTACCTGGAGGAATCTTTTCCAGGAGCAAGGCCAAGTAGTGGTATTACAGGATGGCCTTCCCAAATCAACACTCTAGGTGAATTTCTCCTGGGTGAATTTATGTTTTCAGGTTCCATTTGCTGGATCACTGAAGTCAACTAGCATCCACAGAGCTAAAAACAAAATTTCTTCATCTACTCTCCTTCCTCAGGTAGTGGGTTCTAGTGAGATAGGCTGGGACCTGGGACCTGGGATCCTTTGCTGCAGTGCTTGCACCTGGACAAACATCTCTTCAAGCAACAAAATACAAAGAAATTACAAGACACTAAAAATAATTGCATGCATGCACAGTGGGGGCAAATTATGGACAAGATATAAAAAGACCAAAAAACCCCAACTGCCACTTCTGAAGAGCCGGGAGTAAAAGCAGGGGGGTCAGGAGCAAAAGCAGTGTACTGAGCATGCTCCCTGAACAGAACACCACCAGAGGGCTGGGAAAACCTCCTAAGCCACCACTCCAGCCCAACCCCTGGACACACCCCTACCCTCACCCCACATAAGGAACCAGCTCGCCCCTCCCCTCAGCAAGCAAGTAAGCCAGGGAACCTGCTACTTGTTCTCACTCCCCCCTGCTGCAGCAGGGGCCCCAGTAAAGCCTTGCCTGAATTTCTTGTCTGGCCTCTGATCAATTTCTATTGATTAAGGAGGCCAAGAACCCTGGTCGGTAACACTAGGAACCAAATTTTCCCTGATAAACCAGCCATGGCGCTGCCAATGACCTTACTGCCTGAATGGAATAGTCATTGAATTAATGCCCTGATAGTATTGGGTGTCCCATTAATTCTCAGGACTTCTGGAAAATTAGGCACATCAGAGACTAAGCACTGAACCAGCACAAACCTTGAGACCCTGAAGCTAGTGAGAGGCATCTTGAATGTAGCCGCCAATGGAAAAAATTCACCTTTTTTTGGAAAAGGCATCAAGAACACTTCTAGATGAGACTGAGTCGAATAAAGTATTCAAGAGCACTGAAATCTCTTTGGACATTTAATTCAGTAGGGCAAAATAATTGTATTTCAGGACTTTAATTATTTTAAACTTTGATGTCTTTAACTTCCAGAGACTTTTAACCTTTAGGCTTTTATTTTGCCTAGGCGTTTGATATGATACTAAAATTTGGGGCATCTTTGCATTGTTGGCTTTTATTGTTGGAATGTCTTCATAATTTAAAAATATAATTGATAATTTAAAAATCGATAACATTTATTTCTAAATATAGAGGATGGAAGAAGGAAACTCTCTGGGTGTTTAAGCTTGAATACTCTTTATTGGGTTGTTAAAAGACTAGGGCCATAAATGAATTGTTAATATTTATCTCATCACAATTGGTTTTGAAGTTTATAAAAAGTCACCTAGAAAGTGAAGAACACATTGGAAACAGCAGAAATAGAACTAGAGAAACTAGTTGGGAGGCTGTTGCATGATCTTTGTGAGAGATGATGAAAAGAAGAAGTGCAGTAAATGGCAATGGAATGTGAGGAGAGCGATTGAGAGAGAGCGGGGATTCAGATTTAGTGACTAACTGGATTTGGTTGGTGAGAAATAATTGATAGGGAATACTAGAATGATGCTCATATTCCCAGCTTGCAAAACTGGGTGGATGGTGATGCCATTCACTGAAATATAGACTATTAGAGAGATACGGATTTGGGTGGGGGGAGAGATAATTAGGTCACTTTGTGACTTACTGAATTTGAGTTGTTTAAAGTGTTTATGAGACTTTGTTGTGAAACTCTCTCATAGGTATTTGGATATAGAGGACAGGTATTCAAAAGAGAAATTCATCTTGAAGGTACTAATTTGGAATTTAAATGGCTGAAACCATAGCAATAGCTGAGTATGAACCACTCCAAAGCATAAAGTGGTAAGAGAAAAGGAGTCTCAGGATTATAAGGAGACAAATGTTTAAGGGAAGGGCAGAGGAAAATGGTTAAAGGAAACAAGAGGAATGACCAGAAAAGAATATATTTCCCTTGTGGCTTGATAAAGCTTCATCTCAGATTTCTCTCCTAATGTTCCTACAAAGTCCACTTTTAGGAGTTATTCCCTAATCTTAAGAAAGCATTTCTTCTGCTCTCCCATAAAGAATATGAATCAATTTAGAACTTAACTACTATATGTTTTCTCTGATTAATTTATCTTACACTTCCTTTCACCCACCCATTAAGGGTGTAATCTTGAGAGCAGGGACTGGGTCCTCACCATGATTACTAGACCTTCCCTCTCTTGTACTGTAGAATTTATACAGTGTTTTTACACTCACAGTCTAATCTGCCATTCTTGCAAGGTAGTCAGAACAGTGATTCAAATTATGTTACAGAATTTTTTTTTTAAGTTTTGGGAGTTTGTTAAAGCTACTGTGGATACAGAGATAACCCTCCAGTTTGCATTAGGGTTACTTAGTCCAACTGGGGACTGAGAATGCACAGATTTGTTATTGTAAAGCCAAAATTGGAACAGTACTATATTGGAAAAGGGTTTTGTCCCCATCTTATATAAGGAGAGAGGGATTTGGATTCCACACCCACTGTTATGTCCCAGGCACTACTAAGGCTTTCCCATTTGCTATTTAATTAATACCTACAACAATCTTTGGAGGAAAAACATTATTATTCTCAGTTTATATAGATGAGAGAATTTGAATTGAGGAAAGAGGAAAACAAACTCATCCAAGATCACATCACACAGCTAGTTAAGGAAGGAAGCTCTGCCATGAGCCCATTTCTGCTGGCCCCAAATATGCCATGTCCTTTCTACTTATACTAAAATGCAAAGGGCCTACTTTCTCATATTCTCTGAGCCACTTCTAAGTATTTAACAAGTGTTTATTTATTTAAAATTATGCAGTTTTCTAATATTGAAACAGAACCTACTTAAGAATATTTTGTGAACCTTTTCTATTTCAACTCTCTCTGAATTAACTGTACATAATGAGTGAGTGGGGAAATTACTACAAATAGATACTCTAGCTTCCCTTATGAAGATTATGTATCTAGATTGTTTTAAAAGCACTTAAATTCACCTGTATTTTGGTGAGTGGGTGGGGTGTGAACTAGAAAAGGGGCACTAGGATTTAAATCTTACAAGAAGCAAAACATAAAAGCAGATCCTAGGGAGCTTCAGATTAATATTCTCCACCTTAGAATTTAAATAAACTATTGGACAAATTTATTTAATGGGTGAGGTAGGCTATTTCCATGTCTCAGGACAGAAGTCAAGGCTCTGAGGTAAATTCTTCTTGGATTATAAATCCGAGACCATTAGAATTGAAACAGAAGTTTTTGTAATTTTATCCAACATTCCCTTTTGCACATAGAATTATTAAAATCTACAATGTGTCAAAGCTCACAAAGCAACAATCTAGGAAACAGGGTCAAATTCCTGGTCTCCTACTACTTAATCCAAATTTCTTTTCATTGCAGTGTATTTTCCCCATCATGTTTTATACAGTCACATCATTCCCTCCCACCCCACATACACACAATTAAAAATTAAGGAGTTCAGGAAACATGAAACAAGAATATGTTAATATCCTTAAATGAACCTTGAATGAATAAAAGAAAAATTATGATAAACATAGTATCATATCTTATGGATTTACAATATAATTTTAAAAGCCTAAAATATAATGTAATGGAATAATCATAAACCTGCATATTCAATGAACTTTGGTGAAGTGGGTATTTCCCAAGTTAATTTGACCAGGTAGTACAGTATTTATTTTATTTGCTTTGTTTCATTTCTTTGTTTGCTTGATTTTTATAGTATAAAGGACAATGCTGTAGAGGACATACTGTCTTCTTTTGCTTTATATTTTGCTAAACGTCAACAGAGTACATATAGAAAAGATTGTGTTATTCAAGGTCAAATTGTTTATAAAAAAGAAAACTGCTGCAAGCAATTTTTAAAGGTACAATTAGTTATAACATGTCCTGTGTTAATTACATCTAAAAACATTCCAAACGTTTCTTCTGTTAGCACTTAAACATCTGTTGGTATCTGCAAAGATCCTCTTGGATTCCACAATAAATTAAATGATGTTTTCCTTGAAAAGAGTCTAGTATACGACAATAGGCTACTACTAAGATAATTGCCTTAAAAATATTTATGTCAAAGCAGCCAATTTCTCTGGTTTTGACCAAAGTTTTAGAATTTGTGGATTTTTCTCCCTCTTGATATCAATGTGCTTTCTTAAAAGGCCTATAAATGAAAAATAAAGACTATCAATAAGAAATCATTATTTGAGATCTAATCTTACCATCAACAATCCACAGACTGACCAAAATTCTTTTGTAACACTAATGCCAGTGGATCAAAGCCTTTGAAAAAGTTATGTGGCATTAATGTTGCTATAGATATATCCTTGTCTACATTCTTAATTTCTATTTATTGCAAAGTAATTTACTAAGATACCATCTATAATATCAAAGCAATGAATCATGTCACAGTTAATCATCACAAGATATAATTTATTTATTCTTCTAACAGCTCCTGAATATCTGCCATTTTCAGGCACTGTGCTAAGCAATAAAGAAACAGAGATGATTCAGATACAATACCTGTCTAAGGAAACTCAGAGTCTTTGTAGAACAATAGGCAGGAGGAAGAATTTTGGAAGAGAAGAACATTAATTTCAACTCAGCCAATACAATGTAAGCATTCACAGCAAATGAAATAATAGAAGTAACCATATAATAATAGGAAGAAAATCTAAACCACAATTTATTTCTAAAAAGTAAAAATATATCTAAAGGTAGTCACTACCCAAATATTATTAAAGCACTGGTAAGAATTTTCAGGCTCTGACTACATAAATATTTTGTGTTAATTTTGCCAAGAAGCTGCCATCATGCATCTGATTTGTGGAAATTATGTTAGTTTCTTCATTTCTTGTACCTATATGTAAATTTTCAAGAAAACTTTGGAAAAGCTGAAGTGGAGTTTAGTAAGCAGAATTTTTTTTGAACTGGAGATAATTGGTTTGATTTTGCATGTAAAATTCCTGCCAGAGCTTTAATAAGTGGTCAAACTCAACAGTTTCTTCAGATTGAAACCTGGAAATAGCATGATGATACAGTACCTTCTTTAGGATTTATATTTTGTCTGAAATTAGGTGTCTTAAAATCTTCCAGTGATGGTTGATATGTCTATTTCAACTTTTATTTTTGTTCATTTTAAGAAGCTATCTCTTTAAGTACATAAAGTTAAAAAAATTTACATCTTCCTTGCATATTTAATTTTCTATCATTAGGAAACATTCTGTTTATTCCTGGTGTTGCTTTTTTGCTAAAGGCTGCATTGTACTATGTTAGTATAGCTACACCAGATTCCTTGAGCTTGGTGTTCCTAAAGTATATCTTTTCTGTCTTTTCAATTTCAACTTTTTTGTTTCTTCTTAGAAGAAAAAATACAGAGGCTACTTTTAAAATTAATCTGACAATCTTTGTCTTTTAATTAAGGTATGTATTCCATTTACATTTAATGCATTTACTTATCTATGTTAGTTTATATCTAACATCTTATTATTTTTTCTTTTACCCTACATGTTCCTCTGTGTGTTTTCCTTTTTGCCATCTGTTGGACTAATCATGTATGTTTTATTATCCCATTTTAGCTTGATTAGATGGTTAATTATACATTAGTTTGCTGTACTTTTAGCAATTATCCAAGAGATAACAATCTCATCCTTGACTTATCAAGGTCTGACAAAATTTAGTATTAGTTTACAATACACTTTGCAAACAATGCTAGCACTTTTCACACTTTTCAATTCTATTTACCATCTTTCATTTTTTCATATTACTATAGTCATGCATTTTAATTTTGCATTTACTTTAAATCACATAAGATATTACTGTAATTGTTTTTTTCAAATGTCAATATTTAGTTTTGTCCATATTTTTTGCATTTATGTTGTTCTTTATTACTTTCTACATTTCTGTGATATTTTGTTGCTTGAAATGTTCTCTATAGTATTCATTTTAATGCAATTTTGCTTGCAGTCATTTGCTAGAAATGTCTTTATTTAGCCCTCCTTTTTAAAGAACATTTTTGCTTGATGTAAAATTCTGGTTGGCAGTTACAGCAATTTTTGAAGATGTGATTCTATTGTTTTCTAGCTTCCATTATTTCTGTTGAGAAGTGAGCCATCAGTCTATTGTGGCTCATTTTAAAGTATTTTATTTCTACCTGCTTTTAAGATTTTTCTCTTTATTTTTAGTCATCAATAGTCTTACTATGATGTGCCTAAGTAATTTATTTCTCTCTAGTGGTTTACCATAACTCTTGATTCTATAAATTTCATTCAATAATTTTAGAAAACACTCGGTCATTATCTATTCAAGTATTGTTTCTGCATCATTTTTTTCTCTCTCTTACTTACCCTTCTGGGATTTCCAATTGCATTCATTTTGACAATTATTTCATGTCCTATATGTATCTTACACTCTTTTAGGTTCTCTATTCTTTTCTCTCTACATACATCAGTCTGGTTATTTTCTATAACTCTACATTTTAAATAAATATTGTCCGGTAGAAATATAATTCAAGCCCCATATGTAAATTCTTTATTAGCTATATTATAAAAAGCAAAAGGAAAAAAAAAAACAGTTGAAATTAATTTTAAAAATATATTGAATTTAACCCCAGTTGGATTTTAATATTTAATGAATATACCAATATTAATAAGATTTTTTTCATTATCTTTTGTACTAAATCTTTGAAATCCAATGTGTACTTTCTACTTACAGCACATCTCAAATGGAATAGACACTTTCCAAGTGCTCAGTAGTCACATGTCTCTAGTGTCTACCATTTTGGACAGTACTGGCCTAGAATAGTAATCTTCTCATTAAGAATGTTCCTGAGGGGTGCTTCAATATGGCAGAGGAGTAAGAGGTGGAGATCACCTTCCTCCCACAAATACATCAAAAGTACATCTACATATGGAACAACTCCTACAGAACACCTACTGAACGCTGATAGAAGACCTCAGACTTCCCAAAAGGCAAGAAAATCCCCATGTACATGGGTAGGGCAAAAGAAAAAAGAAAAAACAGAGACAAAATAATAGGGATGGGATCTTCATCTCTGGGAGGGAGCTGTGAAGGAGGAAAAGTTTCCACACACTAGGAAGACCCTTCACTGGCGGAGATGGGGTGTGGTTGAGGGGGAAGCTTTGTAGCCACAGAGGAAAGAGCAGCAACAGGGGTGCAGAGGGCAAAGCGGAGAGATTCCTGCACAGAGAATCGGTGCTGACAGCACTCACCAGCCTGAGAGGCTTGTGTGCTCACCTGCCAGGGCGGGTGGGGGCTGAGGCTCAGGCTTCGGAGGTAAGGTCCCAAGGAGAGGACTGGGGTTGGCTGCGTGAACACGGCCTGAAGGGGGCTAGTGCACCACAGCTAGCTGGGAGGGAGTCCAGGGAAAAGTTTGGAACTGCCTAAGAGGCAAGAGACCATTACTTTGGGGTGCACAAGGAGAGGGGATTCAGAGAGCCACTTAAACGACCTTCAGAGACAGGCGAGAATGGCGGTTATAAACACAGACACCAGAGAAGGGCATGAAACGCTAAGGCTGCTGCTGCAGCCACCAAGAATCCTGTGTGCAAGCACAAGTCACTATCCACACCTCCCCCACTGTGGGAACCTGTGCAGCCCACCACTGCCAGGGTCCTGTAATCCAGGGAAAACTTCCCCGGGAGAACACACGTCATGCCCCAGCCTGTTGCAATGTCACGCCAGCCTCTACTGCTACAGGCTCACCCTGCATTCTGTATGCCTCTCTCCCCCTGGCCTGAGTGAGCCAGAGCCCCCTAATCAGCCACTACTCCAACCCCCTCCTGTCTGGGCGGGGAACAGATGCCCTCAGGCGACCTACATGCAGAGGTGGGGCCAAATCCAAAGCTGAACCCCAGGAGCTGTGCGAACAAAGAAGAGAAAGGGAAATCTCTCCCAGCAGTCTCAGGAGCAACGGATTAAATCTCCACAGTCAACTTGATGTACCCTGCATCTGTGGAATACCTGAAAAGACAACGAATCATCCCAAAATTGAGGCAGTGGATTTTGGGAGCAACTGTAGACTTGGGGTTTACTGTATGCGACTAACTTGTTTGTGATTTTTATGTTTATCTTAGTATAGTTTTTAGCGCTTGATAACATCGGTGGATTTGTTTATTGGTTTGGTTGCTCTCTTCTTTTTTAATTACTTTTTAAAATTTTTTTTAATTTTTGCATTTTATTTTATTTATTTTTTTATACAGCAGGTTCTTATTAGTCATCAATTTTATACACATCAGTGTATACATGTCAATTCCAATCGCCCAATTCATCACACCCCCACCCCCACCACCCCACCGATTTCCCTGCTTGGTGTCCATATGTTTGTTCTCTACATCTGTGTCTCAATTTCTGCCCTGCAAACCGGTTCATCTGTACCATTTTTCTAGGCTCCACATATATGCGTTAATATACAATATTTGTTTTTCTCTTTCTGACTTACTTCACTCTGTATGACAGTCTCTAGATCCATCCACGTCTCAACAAATGACCCAATTTTGTTCCTTTTTTATGGCTGAGTAATATTCCATTGTGTATATGTACCACATCTTCTTTATCTATTCGTCAGTCGATGGGCATTTAGGTTGCTTCCATGACCTGGCTATTGTAAATAGTGCTGCAATGAACGTTGGGGTGCATGTGTCTTTTTGAATTATGGTTTTCTCTGGGTATATGCCCAGTAGTGGGATTGATGGATCATATGGTAATTCTATTTTTAGTTTTTTAAGAAACCTCCATATTGTTAAACTATTTTCAGAGGAATATTCTGAATATTCCTTTCACTTGTTCTATAACAATTTTCAATAGGCTCCTCCAAAACAACCTTTACATATCCTCAGGCAACATGGAATCTGTATAAAAAAAAAAAAACTTGGTATTTTTAAAAAGAGGATGGTAGACTGCTTTGATCTCACTCTCTATTTGTTGATGTGGCTGTTAAATGCCATTTACAGCCCCCAAGCAGAGAACAGATTAAAATGTATGCCTCCAAGTTCCCACTGGTCTTCCAGCCAGGATAGGTCTGCTCTTTGGTAGTATTATCTTCCTTTTTATTCACAGCATGTTTATCTTATACTCTTGAGCAGCTATACTTCCTAGTGGTCAGTGCTACCAGTGCTTTTCATGTTTCTGCCTCTGCCTACAAGCTTGTCCAATACTCAGTAAATATCCCACAAATATTTAATTGTCTGCCATGTGCCAAGTGTTCTTGCTTAGTGCCAACATATAACAGTGATCAAGATAGATACAAGGCATATGTCCCTAGTCCTGTGGAGCTTATTGATCAAGTAAGGAAACAGACTATCAAATAACCACACATGCAAAAACAATAATAGACCCTGATGATTGCCATCTAATCATTAATTCATTTAGTCAACAAATATTCATTGAGTGCCTTCTTAAGTGCCAACCACTATTCCAGATTCTGTGGATAGATCAGTGAAGAAAGATGAACGTCCTGTTCCCATTAAGTATCTTTTATTTTAGTGGGCTAGCCCACTGTCAAGAGGAAATATAAAATGAGAGAGATCTGATCTAGTCTTCAGCAAAGGTTTCTCTGAGCATGTGACATTTGTACAGAGATATGAAGTATCAGTAGGAGTCAACCCATTGGGCTGTTAAAAGTAAATGGGGTGAGAAGAAGACTATTCCAAAAAGAAGAAAAAGAAAATGCAAAAGTCCTAAAGCAGGTTGGAGCAAAACCTATGTGGCAATTTTTTTTTTTTTTAATTCCAGTAGAAGAATCCCTTAGTTAATTTTCCCTTGATTAGTTTTCTATCAATCTTTGTTTTCAATACTGTGAAAGGCTTTTCTTTATGAATATTTTCAGAAAAAAATGTTGAGCAAACTCTATTAGCTTCTCCTAGCTAGAGGACATTTTAAACCAGGGATACTAAGCCCCTTTGTAACAGCAATTTCAGTTTCTTCACAGTGTTTCTTATCTCATGCAGTTTTCTCTTTATTTCTGCCGCTCAGCCAGCTGCCTTTTCAACTCAGTCTGTTGTCTCATATTGTTGTTTTATCTCATCTTTGAACTTGTTTCATAGATTCTATGTTTTATTGAATTATATTGAGAGCAAAAACCAGAAGCATTGTTAAATTTATTTGTTTTGTAATATAAATCTACAAATAAATGTTCTTGTTCTATCTCTCTTTAGTATTATATGCATCTCATTCTTTTAGGTTGTAGAGTTTTTTTCCATATATCCCATATCAGGTGTAACAGCTCAATCCCTAACCATTTAGAAAAACAAATAATTCAACCTGGCACTGAATTATTCAGGGAAAGGGAATCAGATTCTCTTGGAAGCTGAACTTCAGTCTAGCCCCTGAACACATACCATGAGCTAGAGTCATACAAGCAAGCAAGGTGAATAGCATGTCTCCCCCGATTAATTGGACTGGAGTATTTCACAGTGGTTTTGACAAATACCTCTGTGTGTGTGTGTGTGTGTATCTCCACATAAATTTGCATATACACATATGCATGTTGGAAAAAGGTTTTATTTATTTATACTTCTCAAGCAGTTATAATAACTTTAGGCACTAGAACGAAACACTTAAAATTTCACCTCATTTCACATTGCATGTAAGAAGTCATGTCAAATCATTTTTAACAAAAACAAAACAAGAAATAATATATAGAAGTGCAAGTAATAAAATGTGTACACATAAGAAAAGTATCCATATTGGAACAAGTTTGATTCTATTCAATCTATTGAAACTAGGACTATCTTCAAGTCATCCATAATCAAACACTCTAACAAACACTCAAAAAACTAATATTATAATGAGTCTTTTTATTTCCCATGTACATTGAAAACCGAAAAAGAATCTTCCAGTCACTAAAAAGTTAATTTCACCACATATATTTGATTTCTCAGTTTCAAATAATTTTGATTAGTGTGAATAAATCTCCAAAAGTTGATAACCTTTGAGGGAGCCTATAAACCAACCGTCTGCATTTGCAAAATTAAAGATAAAACTCTGGGCCATGATGACCTCACCAAAAAATCATATCCGAGAGGGCAAGGCAGACTTTCTCTACATATCATCCCTTTAGTTACACCACCTCTAACCACAACTAACTTAGACATCAGATGGACAATGCAGCTCCCAATGCAGTAACAACTCTAACTCACAAATACGTATCCCTTTAAAATCACCATGGATTTCAAAATGCCACTGGGCAAAACTAATGGATTACACTCCCAAGAACGTGTATATTGAAAAAAGAATAGGGCTGAAATCTATGTGTATACTTTAAATCAATCTCAGTCAATAACTAGAGCACATCCACTCAATAATTCCAGAGAGTAAAGAGATGCTTAACTCAAAATAATAGAATCCCTCATCATAGAGTTTTAAGAATTGGGGCATGATATAGATGTTTAAAAAAGTTTCTTGAATGAATTTTGGAAGAAAAGTAAAAATTTGGGCGCAGGCCATGTACCAGTCATCCCTCCAATTCAAGGAGAGGACATGGATTGATAATTCCCATCCGTAAGCAGCTTCAATTGAGTAAGATACATAAATTTCTGAATAATCATATCAAAAATCATTAGCATTTCTTTTAGTAAATTACAGTCTGGGGGTTTCCACCTTTAGATATAGAATGTTAAGTTATAGGAGATAAAACAAGCCCAGCTTTCAATCACAGAAAGAATGGTATTAGGCATGCCTGATTGAAATGAGGCTGGACTTTCTCATTATTATATAATCCTCCACTTATTGAATCATGTTCCTATGAAGTCAGAAGTATACTCTCTACAGATTACTGCAAATTCTCATTTTACATTGTTTTAACTGTCATCCATTCTGAATAGTTCTTATGTCAATGACATTCTACTCTACAATGTAATAAAACTGTTATAGAAACATTGTCACTAATTATATTTATTTTACTACTAACAAAATATCTTGAATAAAAATTCATTAACACTGCTCCTTTTTAGGTCTTTAAGAATATGAAAATTCTGTTCATGTAAGTATGATAAGTTTGATTAGGGTGATTATAAGAATCTTCTTACATGCAAATAAAATACTTTGTGTTTACATGCAGTATGTTCTTTCCTTTGAAAATGTACAAAAATATACTTAAGTTTCACAATTATTCTCACTAATAGAAGTCTAAATTTAAAATTATTATTTCCTTTTTGATAACCAAAGCATCAAGACCAAAAAAAAAATTATCTTTAATTCACAAAGTTTGCAGGTAAAAGGGAAAATATAAATTAATGTTGCATCCTATTTTGTTTAACTACCACATAATATATTAAATTAGCTACACTGGTATTCTAACTCACAAACATGGGAGTGAAGGGCTAAGAGAAGGATGAGGGGATATTATCAGAGGAAAGAATCTCTCTTCATCACAGCTGTCAACCTAGGTAATCTTTTGAATTCTATTTAGCAATTCCCTTCTGAAATACCATCACTCCAAATCACTTCAGTAATATTTTTCACCAAGCTGATTTTCCTTGATGAGATGCTCCTGCAGTGTGAAGGCATCTTGCTGCTATACCACCTGGGGCAGCTATTTCTTTGTCATACTTCAAAGCTGCAGCAAGGAGGGCTTGCTTGGATGGCTGTCCAGGAAACCAAATGGGAATTATGCTTGTTTCCCTCTGAATCACATCTTGTTTGGCCCTTACAATTTGGCAGGGTGGGGTAGGGGAAAATAAAGTCTAAATTTCTAATTACTTATTCAGCGAGATAGAAGATTTTCTTCTTTGGTACCTCAACTATAAGATGTAAAAAGTAGCCTTCATATTAGATTTCATAGACAATGTCTACTGGATTAGCACTCAGTTTTCTAGAACTTAATGAATCATCAATATGGTCAACACTTTGACCACTGCTTATCTGCCATTAAAGACTATAGAACATTAATATTTATTTCTTCTCAATTTAATGATTTGCTCATTTTACTTGATACTATTGTCTTAAATGGGCTTTCTTAGCACACACAGCTTTCAAAAACCAAAACATTTAGCCTTAAACCAGTAGAATAAATACATTATGCCTTACCAGAGCACATAGATGCATACAATTAGAACAGAATGTCTATGTTATAAAACAAAACAAGGAATTGCACACTAGAATGTTAACAATTACACATTACTGATACATACTATCTTTTCTCCTAACAAATGTGCAATCTCTGGTAGTTAATAGTACATGCTCAATGTGTCTGTGTGTATAGATGTAGGTATTTATATACCCCTTAAAACTTTGATCTGCTCAAGTTCAGTCTTGAGTGATACAGTATTCCATTTATTACCTTCTCAGGCAGAGGAAAAGATGGACATTTTCACAAAAGACATCATCAAATAAGCGTTTTTCAATGATGGCAACATAATCAATGGTAAACCTTTGATGGAACAAGGAAATATTGTATTCTTCCTCTTGTAAATACCTCAGATAGAAAATCCTCCTGGATATTATGAAAGAAAAATCAAAATGAAGTTGGTATTGCTCAGAGAGATCTCTAAAATGGAGCTGGGAGGCCATGAAGAAAGTGTGGCTTATGCACATCTCAGCCTGGACAGAATCTGAGCTTTTGGCCACTTAGTCTCCTAATGAAGTCATCCAGAACATCTGCCAGAAACTCAAGATGCTTCTTAGACCTTTACCCTAAAATAACTTATGATAGTGTATCTACTTATTAGATCCCCTACCCAATACCCCAATAACTTGTGATTCCTTAAGGACAAATATGTCCTGACTCGCATTAGAGTCAATCACAATTCTCATCAGGCAACAATGAACAACCTTGTGGCTAATTTTGCCTTTATAAGCTCCTGACTTTCTCTTCCCCAGAACACTCTTTCATTTTTACCTGAAGCTGTGTCTCTCAAATTGCAATTCCTAAGACCCCAAATAAACTATTTTATTTCCAGCCTCCTGCAGCCTCCTTCTTTTCCAGCCTCCTTCTTTTCCAGCCTCCTTCTTTTGTCGACATTACAAAGGTCCACTCAGCTCTGCTGGTTCCAGTCCCCACGGTAAAAATCGTCTTCACTCTCTCTCATAAGGCCTAGAATATTCCCTTCAGAAAAGTGAGTAGCATCCACCAGCTTCACTGGGGATTTGGCTAAGCTCTCTTATTGCGCTCTACCTTGTTAAGAGTCTGGGGCTTCCCTGGTGGCGCAGTGGTTGAGAATCTGCCTGCCAATGCAGGGGACACGGGTACGAGCCCTGGTCTGGGAAGATCCCACATGCCGCGGAGCAACTGGGCTCGTGAGCCACAACTACTGAGCCTGCGCGTCTGGAGCCTGTGCTCCACAACAAGAGAGGCCGTGAGAGTGAGAGGCCCGCGCACCGCGATGAAGAGTGGCCCCCGCTTGCCGCAACTAGAGAAAGCCCTCGCACAGAAACGAAGACCCAACACAGCCAAAAATAAATAATAAAAATAAAAATAAATTAATTAAAAAAAAAAAAAGAGTCTGTTAGTCTTCTCTCAATAATTAAAATCTGTGAGAAGTGACCCAGCTCTCTTAGTGACACTTGCCAGAAATCTCCTGATGGATGTTATTCATTTAGAGGATCAGTGACCGCTAGGGTTTGGTGATTTTCTCCAGTTAAACTTGAACTGAAACCAGGATTTCCTCATCTAACACTATTTCATCTGTACCTTGCTGCTTTGTCGAGGAAAGTCCTCTGCACTGGGAACAGAGATCTAACACACTGGGATTCTGACAGCCTTAGGTTTAAAATCTAAAATCCTAGGGAACTCCAAGAGAAGGGGGCGATATGATATGGTAAAATGAGCAGGGGAAGAAGGTCCAGCCAAAAGTCACAGCTTCTCCATTTATTTACAGCAAATCAATTTATTGTTCTCTGTACTAGTCACCTCACCTGTATAATGGGAATAGTAAATCTCTGCTTTATCTGCCTCATAGGTTTGTTGAAAGGATCAAATAAAATGATTACCTAAAGGAATCTTGTACACTTAGGAAACACTGTCTAAATTTGATGAACTGTTGTCTTATAGGAGATACTATAAACTACTAGTGGCTGTAGATTAACATTTTTTTCTGTCTGGCTATAAATCTTTTCTATTAAAAAAAAAACTAGGAGAAAGAGAAAAGCACCTATTGTAAATAAAATTTGACTCATCATCTTTCTTTCTAATTCATGATGCACAAAGGCAATTGTAAAATGATAATACTGTTTATTTGCATTTCTGCTCTTTTCATCCTGTTTCTCTTCAATGACTGTTAATATGGTTAACATGCCAGTTAATTTTTGACCCAAAGCTTATTTCTTTGAAAATATTTTTAAAAAGGAAGTTTTCTTTTCAAGCTCAGGCACAAGGAGACGTCTCATAATTCTATACAACCATTATAAAGCAACAGCCATATGCAGGCCTAGACCATTAGAAGTAGTAGCACAGTGGTGGGCCGGAGGGGCTTCCAATTACCTCCCTAATGAGGATGTAGTTCACAAAGGGGTCAGGTGTCATGTGTCTCCTCATTGGTTTTCAAGAAAGATCTTGATGTTCTTGATATCTCATGAGATAAAATTTATCATCTAGGGAGTAACTAATAGCTGTATTTTTGATAGTATTTGTTTCCTTGGAAGATTTATAACCATCTCTTTCTTCACTGAAATATAACTATGACATTCTGATATCAGCTTTCTGAAGAAAATACAGACTTTCTAAGGAAACAAGGAGAAATCAGAGAAAATAAGCCTATGAATAACACCAGAGCTGATTCTGATTCTTATCCTGACATACCAACCAGCTTGCTACGTGACCTTAAGAAGTACCCCTCGTTTCTGAATATCAGTTACCTCATTTGTAAAATAGGCAGTTTGAAATTAATGATTCTAAGGTAAGTGGGTTCTAAAGTGAGTTAAAGTTCTAAGTTTTACTTCTCATCTTCAATGATTCTAAAATACTTGGAGAAAAGTAAGCAAAATGCTTAAAATTATTCTGTACAATCTGTGTACGAAAGTGCAGAAGAAAGGGTTTCCTTCCTTTTTTTATACAGCTATCCTTGTGGTTTAGTCGTTTATTTTTCTCAGCTGTCAGTAGTTAAGCATGAAGATTAATAGTTGCATTATTTTTTTCTGCAGAGGCTAATAGCCTCTTAACTGTTTTTAATGGGACGTTTTGGAGGAGCCCTATATTTCCCACACTACAGCACATTTTTTTAGTATAGGGCCTCTGATTTAACACAGAGCTCAGCATCAGCTGGTAAAAGAGATTATTTTTAAAATACTGAATGGTATTAGTCAGGCAAATGTGTAATTATTTTCACCATATAATTTTGGCTCAACTGTGGATAACATTCAAATTGCAGTTGAAAGACTTGTTCCCTTTCCTAGGGGACAGTTTCATACCAGAACTGGGATACATTTTTCATATGAATGTAGGCCAAAATATTGCTTCCTTATTTTTAATGAATATTCTGTAATGTGGAAAGAAAGGAGATGATACAATAGTGAAACCTACTGAAAATCTAAGATGGGCAGAGCACATTGATAATCAGATCATTTATTTTCTGCAATTCTAAACATAAGTGTGCTTCCTGTCAATGAGTCACAGTGGCAAATAAGGGCCAGGAAGCACAATGGATAGATCTGAGAACAGTATGGTCTTATCTAAGTAACTCATGACTAGGATCGTTGTATGATCAGGTCACCCAAGATGGCTGTTCTCTTGCTCTCTGTACATCCCCTGCTCGACCTGTCCCTGCCTCACCCACATCCTACTCACCTGACTGACCTTCCCTCTTAATCATAAATCCTAATCAGTAAATGCTTATGTACTTGCCCCCAGCCCTGGCTAGTGATTGTTCTAATCTTTAGATCAGAACTGTCTCCACTATGATAGTTTATCAAAGGGGTGGTGAGGGGAGTGCCCTTCTGCGGATTTCTCTGACAACTGATGAGCCAACCTGACATCAATTCTTCCTCTAACTGGTAATCTCCCTCTTCCCCTGGTAGTGAAAACTGCTGCCATGTCCTGGCCACCATCTGCCACATGGTGGGATGTCGCTCCGGGACCTTAGTTCAGACGTGTAAGATCCCCCTATCCATTAAACCATTGATGTCTCTGTTGCTGACTCTGAGCTCTTTCTTTCTTCTCAAGGCTGTGCAAGTACAGGGCTGCAGGCCTGCAGGGCAACAATCATGCTGGGAGAAGAACAGGACTAAAAATCAAGCGGCCTCTTTTCTAGGGCTGTTTCATTTACACAAAAAACATTATGGGAAATCCCCTTCATTCTTAGAGTCCTCTCACCTCATCCATGAGAGAAATATTGATTCCTCATACCTCAACCCAGAGACACCACCAGAATCTACCGTCCAGCAAGCATTTTCCATCTCAGTAAATAACACAACCATGTCCAATTACCAGCCATTACAAGACCCTATGTCATCGGGCCCCTTCTCTTCTCCTTGTTGTCTACCCTACCTGCACTCTGCGCTATTCACTTCACTCCAGCCGCAGTGTCCTCATTTCTGTTTCTTAAATATCCCAAGCTTACTCTCATCTCAGAGATTTTGCATTTATTGTTCCTTTTGTTTGGAACATTCTTCCCTAGTTGGAAACATGGCTGTCTTCATCTTCTTATTTTTGTTTTAATTTAAATGTCTACTGTTAGAGAGGCTTTTTTTTTTTTTAAACCCCATTTCAACCACTTCTTCATGTTCTAAAGTTGTGTGATTATTTATTTTTAAAATCTAGTGTCTCTTTCCACTCAACAAGTATAATCTTCATCCATAAGTGGGTGAAGCGGGTCTAAAGGTACAAATTTCCAGTTAAGAATAAATAAACTATGGTGTGTAATGTACAGCCTGGTGACTATCATTAGTAATACTGTACTGCATATTTGAAAGTTGCTAAGAGAGTATATCTTAAGAGTTCTCATCACAAGAAAAAAAAATTTGTAACGATGTATGTTGATGGATGTTAACCAGACTTATTGTGGTGATCTTTTGAAACAGGAGGTAAGGAGGTAGGGCACAACCTTTGAAAGAATGACATAACCTGAGGACATGGCATAAACTGATTAGAACCAAATGGATCCAAGATGGCAGACAAGTCAACTTTTTCCACTAGACCTTGAGCCTCATTATCAGCAAGCTCACATCAGCAAGCTAAATGTCACACCCACGGGCACCATGACAGTTCCAAGACCGACGATAATGATCAAAAGGTGGGCGGTGGCCCAATTCCTGGAAATCCCCACCCCTTCTTAAAATAGATGGAATATTCCTCCCACTCATTAGCCTATGAAATTACCCAATCCAATAAAAACTGACAACTCCATACCCTGGTGCCTTTCTCACCTTCTGAGATGGCCCACACTCTGTCTGTGGAGTGTGTTTCTCTCTAAATAAATCCACTTCTTACCTATCACTTTGTCTCTCACTGAATTCTTTCTGCAATGAGACAGCAAGAACCTGAGCTTCATTAAGTCCTGAAACCAGGTGTATGATCTCAGTTGGAAGACTGTGGGTTTTGGCCAGGTTCGAGTCCCAGAGGTGTGGGTTCAAGTCCCAATCAGGTTTTTGGCCTGGTTCGGGTCCCGGTCACGTGAGTTCAAGTCCCAATCTGGGTTTTGGTTGGGTTCGAGTCCCAGAACGTGGGTTCAAGTCCTAATCTGAGGTGCACAGTTTCACTTTCATGATATATACAAATATTAAAGCATTACATCGTACTCCTGAAACTAATATAATGTTATATGTCAATTATACCTCCATACATTTTTTTTTTAATTTTAAATGTAAGCTCCCTGAGGGCTAGAACTAGCCCTGTTTTGTTCACTATTATATCCTAATGCCAAAGAACACTGCCCAACATACAGTAGGAAATCAATATATATTTTTGATTCACTAAGGAAGCTGAGTAACTTCTAAGATTTTCTTTGGCTCCAATACTTTATAAGTATTTGATATCTATATAAGAAGGACAAATCATGTAAATGACAATGCCTTTCTACACCTAAGGTGGCATTCAGCTCTGAAATTCTATAATTGTGAAAATATTTGCTATTGCTTTTCTGTTTTCTTTTTATTGTCATTGTGCTTATTCCATTTTATCATTGTTTTCATAGTAAATCCAATTAATGTTGAGTATAAAGTGTAGGGAAACAAAGAGGGAGCAAGATCACAAGGAGATAAACTGGGGATGAGAAGTGTTTCTGACCAAGGGCAGGAGTTGAGGAAAGAAAACAGAATTAAAGGCTACGTCAAGATGGCAGCCACTGGTGAAAGAACTTAAGTTTTCTTTCATGTTATGTTTCAAGAGAGGTGATACTATTCTCTTGAGCCTATCATTTATATGCTATGGAGGAACAGAGGTAACCAGGTATTTACTGATGACTGGTGGCTTTCACTAGGTGGAAACTGTATAGGAAAACAAAAAGACAGGGGTAGAATTGATTACTTGACTGAAAAAGAGCTGAGAGTCACATTCTACCTCTTTCCTAGTCACATCACAAAGTGTAGAGTCCTGGAGAACACACAAAGCCTAAACTCTGGAGCTAATGCATCCAAAATTTTATGTGCTATACAAGACAAAGAGATAAAATGCTAGTACTATGGTTCAGTACGAGCCCATGTTTACCCTGAATCATCACTATCCATATACAAACTGCAGAATTAAAATTGGTGTTTGTATTGTGGGAAGACAAAATTTGTCACTCCAAAATGTCTACTTGGCATGTGCATTATTTTGAGCTGAAAACAATACAGGTTCAAAAGATTCAGGAAGAAACTTTGACCTTCCCACCAACTGCTGAATGAATGTAGATACAGGACCTGTTCCAGGAAGGGAATCATCATCATAGATAACAAAGTATGAACTGGGTGTATACACAGAGAGGAACCTAGCAAAGTCTGTTTTTTAATATTCCTTTTTGTCTCATTGTCTCTGTATGGGCCAAAAACATTTGTTTACAAACATTTGCTTTTCCATCTCCATGCCAATTGCTTTCCTCCCCTTTGAAACCAAGCAGGACCCTGTTGGGCTCCTGGGCACGGAAGTCTTTCTGTGTCCCTCATTTCAAGTAAGAAAGGAGTTAGTATGCTACCTTGTTAAAGAAATCTTACAGAGAATGCAAGTCACAGGGCTACAGCCAGACCCACAGACAGATCACCAAACACTAATCATGGAGGACTTTCCTGAGAAAAGAAAAAAAATAACAGTTTGCTGAGGAGTGAAAAGAAATATGGGTCATATTTTATCCTTTAGACTTAAGATTCTATTTTAAGCTTGGGAGCTTTCATGTTCCCAGTGTCAAAATGTTCTGTGCTTTGTATAGAAACAGCTCTGTCATCCAGAAGCTTACTCATTGGATGTCCCAAAACAATTATAAAATTGAATGTTTGTATGTTTCTTTAATAAGAACTAACAGTTACTGGGAGCCTAGTATACATGGGAATTCTTTTAAATTTCATATACATACTAACACTTTTAATTCTAAAAACATCCCTTATATGTAAGAATGTTATTTTCTCCACATTATGGATGACGACACTTAAGCTCAAAAAAGGTGAATTATCTACCCAGGAATTGTCTACACAGCTCTCCAAGTCCTGCCACTTAACTCTTAGCTACTGTGCCAGATTTTTTAACTACTTTTATATATGCAAATATATGATAATATTTTTCCCATTATCCTTGCAATATCCCTATGAAGGAATCAAAGCAGGTTTACCCCCATTTTACAGCTAGGAAAACAAGTATGTATTTTGGAGACTAGTACTGCCGCCCCCCCCCCCCCCCCCCGGACAGGTAGTTACTGACAGAGGCAGAAATCAAGGGTCCTAACTAAATAGTTTAAAACTTCCTTTTTCCACAACATTAAGCTATAATATCTAGAAATCTGCTTTTCCTATTAAGAAAGTCAGCTAGGTCAATGTCATGGGATTTAGTGAGGAAAAACTAATAAAATGTGATTGTGAAATCCTAAATTGCTGAACGATGCAGTCTGCAGTGCTTTCCCTTGTTGGCATGTATTCTAGAAATAAATAAATCAGCGAGGCAGGGGCTTCCCTGGTGGCGCAGTGGTTAAGAATCCGACCGCCATTGCAGGGGACATGAGTTTGAGCCCTGGTCTGGGAAGATCCCACATGCCGCGGAGCAACTAAGCCCGTGCTCCGCAACCACTGAGTCAGCGCGCCTAGAGCCCGTGCTCCGCAGCAAAAGAAGCCACCGCAATGAGAATCCCACACACTACAACGAAGAGTTGCCCTCGCTAACCGCAACTAGAGAAAGCCCACACGCAGCAACAAAGACCCAATGCAGCCAAATAAATAAAGTAAATAACTAAATAAATTTATAAAAAAAAAAATCAGAGACGCATCCTGTCCCGTGTTTGTTTGTGGAAGGGAGGGAGGCAAAAGCAGTGATCCATTATGCACTGTTTTCCAGAGTAGGACACAGATCAGCCAGCAGCGCCACAGCCAGATTTTAAATATTCATGAGGTTGTGGGTGGTTGCCCAGAATAGGTTGCCCTCCAGGGAGAGGCATCCCACACCTTCTTGTCACAAGGTACACTATGACTGCACAGAGTCACAGAGACTGCAGCACCCTCCCAAGGGGGAAACCCTGGCCTCCTTAACACAGTCTTTGGTAGTTTCTGCTCAGAAATCGCAGCAAAGCCTGGGAGAGATAGTCTGATGGAATCTGCAAAGGAATTTCTTTTTCATGGAGCTGGGGAGATGATGGAATTAGTGTTTTACACTGGGCTTTTTGCCTATGATTCTCATCTGCTTTGCCTGTAAGTCTAATGCAGCTGTTTCAGAACAGCTTCAGTAGTAAGGCCAATGTTCATGATAGTTTCTCAGACATTGCTCCAGATAGTACTTTTTGGGATTATTATGATTATTTTGTTATTTTTCCTAAAGGAAATTGCATTTCTAAAAGAATGCATTTGGGTCCAAATAACGATAACTCCAAGAAAAAAAATCCTTATGAGTATTTTATAAGAACTCAGAGAATTCCAGTTTGCTCAAGCAAGGTGGATTATTCTTAAAGAAACACTTATATTCTAAGACCATGCAAATAAGGAAGATCAGAAAAGCTTCCTATAATATACTAACTTCCCAAAGACAGATTAGATATCTTAAGTATGTTTTCAAATTTATTGATTGCAACACACAGTAGTAAAAAATACATTTAAATCTGAACAACAAAGAGAAGGGTGGGTTTGGGTCTCCCTTTGGCAAGAAGAAGAAAAGTTAGAGAGGAGAAAGAAACGTTTTTTTTTTTTTCACAAAACAATACTATCATTATTATGCATAATGCACGCAATAGTTTCTATCCTATTTTATTCCATTTTATTCTCTTTAATTCTACTGTTTCAAAGTATTGGTCATAATCCCTTAAATTGATTGCATGGTCCACCACTCAGTCTCAATCTGCAATTTCAAAGAGTTGTAAAGAATTCAACTGAAATAACTAAAAAGCTGAATACATGTTAAAGATATGTACACATTTCTGTATAGGATACATATTCCTGGAAAGGAAACAAGTATCAAAGTTTACTTCTACCCAGAGTACATCAGTATAGTCCTAGAAGATTGAGGTTTTATTCATACAACTTTTCAGAGTATAGGCATCAGGGAATAAAGCCAAGTGCCAGAAACAAGTGGCAATAGACGTTTATAAAAAAACAAAAAACAAAACAAAAAAAAAGAACTTCAGATATTGGCTTTTTTTTCAGACATAGACTACAGTATAAATATAAAACATATGATTAAAGACATGAAAGAAAGGTTAAAGACATGAGCAGGTAAAAGAACACTTGAAAATAATCATTCCAAATTTCTAGAAGTTAAATATATAATAAATATAATTTCAAAATTTACTGGACAAATTAACTAGAATATTAGACACAGCTGAAGACAGAATTAGTGAACTAAAAGATAGATCCAAAGAAAGGATTCAGAATACAGCCAGAGAGTAAAAATATAAGATGGAAAATATGAGAGATTAAGAGACATGGATGTTAAAGTGTAGAGATTTAATACATATAATCAGAGTTTCATTTCAGAAGATGAATGAGGGAATGGAGAAGAGGCAATATTTGAAGAATTAATGGCTGATAATTTCCTGCTGATGTAAAAAAAAAAAAAATCCTGTCATCAAGTCTTCAAATATTGAGTCCACAGATTCAAGAGCCCCAAGAAATATATATATATAATAAAATCTATCCCTAGACACAGCAAAGTAAAATCTAAAAAAGAGAAGACAAATGGAGTGATTAAAAAGGGGGTTATATCTAAAATAAATGACTATAACAAACAATAGTTATACTATTTAATTTTGAGGAAGAGCAGGCTAGAACAAAAATTCTGAGTAACAGTAGAATGTGAGTTGGAAGAGGGTGATTAGACTTAAAGTGTCCTTAGACAATTAATGTGTTTAGGGACATTGGTGTTAGATTTTTGTTAGGTTTTGTAGACACATGCAAAGGTAATGAGGTAATCTCTAAAATAATAGGTAGTGAGTACTTAACTTCTAAAAATAGGCAAGAATTCAAACGTTTCAAGGAAGACATGAAAGAAGGTAGAAAAAGGCAATCAAAAGCAAGACATATGATATTATGACATGGAAATTTGGTGTAAATGAATCCAGATATATGAGAATCAAATGTGAACAGGCTTTTGATGGATTAAATATTGTTACAAATTCTTTATTACTCTCTCTTTGAAAGGTGGCTTTATTTTCCCTCCCATTGAATCTGGGATTGCTCTAAGGCTGCTTAAACAATAGAGGCAGCAGAAGATACATTTTGCAAATTCCAAGCTTAGCCTTTCAGAGAACTATCAGCTCTCATTTCCTCCTCCCTGAAACACTCATAATTGGAATGCTTCTGTGCAAATCCCAGTTGCTGGTGTGAACAGCCCAAGCAGCAGGAAGAGGTCCAGTGTAGACTGTGGTCCGAGATAAATCTTAAATAAGTCCTACCTGACAATCACATGAATGAGCCTTCTTGGATGTTCTAGCCCAGGGGAGCCCCCCAGATGATTTTGTACAATCAATGTCATGTGGAGCAGAAGAGCTGCCTAGATAGAAGAAGATGATAGAAGATGATAAAATGTGGCAGAGCAAGATTTCAAACCCAGGACATGTGATTGTAGATCCCAAGCTCTTAACCTCTGTACATGCTGCGTCTCATCATTTAGTGAGCACTTAATATATGCCAGGCTCTGTTCTAAGGTCTTTACACTCTTAATGAGAACACCTTACTACTTTCCCTGGAAGAAAATGAGATAAAATTTTTAAACAGAGGAATATACACTACATCAATGCTAGTCAAAAGCAAGCTAGAGTAGCCTGGATAACAACATAGGCTGTAAAGGAAAAAGCATTGCCAGAGGCCAAGGAGAACATTATGGAATGACAGAAGTTTCAATAGATCAGGAAAGTGTGATAATTTAAAATTCATAATCACCTAATAACACAGACTCAAATAATTTATACCCGATACCGATAAATTAAAAAACCCAGCATCATAGAGTGAGATTTTTAACATAGCTATTTCAATAGTGTATACATCAAGCAGAAAAAATTTCAGTAAAGCAACAGAAGATTCAAAAGTACAATAAAAAATTAAACTTTATATAATTTACATATAGAGAATATTGCACCAAACAAACTGGAAATTATGCACTCTTTTCAAGCTTATACTGAACATAATAAAGATTGGTCATGTGTTAGGTAAGAAATTTCAAAAACTTGGTAGATTTTAGATAATATTTTCTGGCCACAATGCAATTAAGACAGACATCAATTGCACAAACACAACTAGGAAAAACCCCATATATTTGGCCACTCCTGTTCATGAACAGGGAAGCAAAAGCCTAAAAAAAACCACAAAAAACAAGCAAGCTGAATCCAACAATGTACAAAACATTAATACATTAAGACCAAACTGGATTTAACACAATAATGCAAAATTGGTTTCATGTACTATCTCATTCTACTGGGTTAATGTAACCATTATATACTCCTATTAATTAACTCCTATTTCTCCTGGCAGAAATTACTTAAATTCTTGAATCATCTGTCTTGTCACCTATAAAATGGTGAATTAGCTCTATTATATCTCTATCTCAAATGATACAGGGGATCAAATGAAAATAAGTTCAATGATTGTAAATGTGGTTTGTAAACTGAAAACATTGTAATAATAAGATGAATTATTTTATTATGCACAAAACGATTTTTCATAGATGTAAATATACAGTTGTAAATCATTGATATTTTCTACTGTTTATGACTATATTGTATAGATATACTGTAGTGCTATCTATTTTAATGATAATGAACATTTGGGTTATATCAAGTATTTTATTTAACTGCTTCACACAATGTTACTATGAGCATTACTGTCCCCATCTCTAAGTGTACATGGGAAAAACTTTACCTAGTTTTTACTCCTAGGAGTGAAATAATTGTGTTAAAAGTTTGTACATTTTAGATATACTAAGAAATTCCCAACTAAGGAGTGTGTGTCTACATTCCCATCTGCAGTGTGTGAGGCTTCCTGTTGTATTACATTCTCAAAATTCAAGATACAACCCAACTTCTCAGTTTTTGTTACTGTGATTGATTTAAAATGGTTTCCTGAGGTTTTACATTGCATTTCCCTGGTTACCAGTAAGATTAAGTGTATTTCCTTTTTATTGATATTTATTGTGCATTTATTTTCTCTTCTGTGAAGTGCCTCTTCATGTCTTAAGCCCGTTTTGTTTATAATCATTTCTTACTAAAATTGATAGGTACAAAACAATATTAAACAATATACCTGAGATATAAAGAATGACAATACAATGAACAGCCTTCCAATTTAAAGAAAAGTAAATTGCCTTTGAATTTCCTGTGTATCCTTCCTGATCCCATTACCCTTTCTCATCCATGAATGTAATGGCAAAACTAAATCGTGCACTTATTAGGCTGTTTTTAGTTTATCACTTTCCTGTAGTATTTTTACGTTGTTTTACTGCATATATGTATATGGGTGTTATAAAAGTTTCTTCTCACCCTCATATTCAATAACACTTTTTCTGTTAGCATTATTTGGACTAGTCAGCAATACTCAGGAGAGTGCTTCAACAGCATTAAATAAAAAGCTGCAGCTACTCACCTTCAGCAGATTACATAGAACTGCTTTTGAGAGCAGCTGCTTAATTGCAAATTGGCACCTGCAATTCAAAGTACCAGCAACTTTGACTTTCAATTTTGGGGTTATGTTTGAACTGACTAAGTGTTTTAATCTCACTCTCCCCTTTATTTAATATGATGTTAATCATCAAGTCTATCTTCTGATTAGTATCCACTAAGGACTCTCAGTATATCTCAGGTTCATCTGAACAATCAACATTGAGGTGGGTGTGTATTCTGTCTTATGTTTTTTATACTATGGCTGCATATATATTTCACATAAACAATTTATAATATTAGTTTATTAATTTCTATAATTTAAGTTTCATAAAATATTTATGGGGCTATTACTTTCTCATCCTTTGTTTTCCTATGATCATTCTGTGACTGTACATTCACTATTCTGTGATAACGCTGGTTAGACTGAGAAAATATTTTAAAAGTCTTCTAGTCACTTTTATTCACAAAGCAGTCTCAATCAAGGAATTTAAACTCTTAGGAATTCTAGTTCCACTGTGGCAGAGTGAGCACCTTAGAGGCCATCCCTCTTGCCAAATACAGCTAAAAACTCTGGAAAAAAATATAAAATTAATAATTTAGAATGTGGAAGAATAAACAAAAACAGGCTGACTATAGAGTAAGGACGAAATTTGAAGATGTGACCCTCATCAGGAGGAGTTTCTTGTGTAGTTTAATTTTGTTTTTCCTCTCATGGCTTTGCCCCAGATTTAAGTCCTAGTCATAGAGCTCTTCAGTGGCACTGAAGCAAAATTCAGATAGAAACTTGACAACTTACTGGCCAGGGGAACGAGGGAAAGGAGTGCTTGTGGGCCAGAGAGTGAGGGGAGACCCTCAGAGGAATAGATCTAGAAAAGGCGAGACCCTAATCTTGGGCAGAAACCAAGTTCTCAGTTTAACCGCTGGACCACATGTGCATGGGGCATTCACAATCCAGTGAAACAAAAGCTTAAAAACTGAACTGAGAGTTGTGCAACAGAAGGCCAGGGAGAAATTATGACCTTTAAATAACTGGCTAAAATAAAAACAGAAACATTCTCCAGAAGATTATATCTATTACATATTCACAATGTCAAGATTAACTCAAAAGTATTCAACAAAGAACCAGGAAAATGTGATCCATTCTCAAGACAAAAGACAATCAACAAATGCCAACTGAGAAATGACCTAGAGGTTGGAATTATCAAAGGCTTTAGAACAGCTTTTATAACTGTGCTCCAAGAGGTAAAGGAAAATATACTTGAAACAAATGACAAGAGAGAAAGTATTAGCAGAGAAATAGAAAATAAATAAAAGCATCAAATGGAAGATATAATATCTGAAATAAAAAAAGGATTATCTCACTAGCAGAATATAGATGAGAGAGAAAGAAAGTCATTGAACTTAAAAATAAATAAATAGGGACTTCCCTGGTGGTCCCGTGGGTAAGAATCCATGCTCCCAATGCAGGGGGCCCTGGTTCCATCCCTGGTCAGGGAACTAGAACACACATGCATGACACAACTAAGAGTTCGCATGCTACAACTAAGTGCACATGCTGCAACCAAGAAACTTGCATGCCACAGCAAAGATCCCGCATGCTGCAACTAAGACCTGGCACAGCCAAAATAAATAAATAAAATAAATAATAAATAAGTAAATAAATATTTTTTAATATAAACAAATAAATAAAATTACCAATAATTTTCCTTCCACCAGAGGACCCTAATATTTTGTATAGTGTAGGTCTGCTGGTGATGAGTCTTTTCAAATTTATTTTTTCCCATTTATTTATTTTAACATCTTTATTGGAGTATAATTGCTTTACAATGGTGTGTTAGTTTCTGCTTTATAACAAATTGTATCAGCTATACATATACATATATCTCCATATCTCCTCCCTCTTGTGTCTCCCTCCCATCCTCCCGATCCCACTCCTCTAGGTGGTCACAAAGCACCAAGCTGATCTCCCTGTGTTATGTGGCTGCTTCCCACTAGCTATCTATTTTGCATTTGGTAATGTATATATGTCCATGCCACTCTCTCACTTTGTCTCAGTTTATGATTCCCGCTCCCTGTGTTCTCAATTCCATTCTCTCCATCTGCGTCTTTATTCCTGTCCTGCCCCTAGGTTCTTCAGAACCTTTTTCTTTTTTCTTTTTTTAGATTCCATATATACGTGTTAGCATACAGTATTTGTTTTTCTCTTTCTGACTTACTTCACTCTGTATGACAGTCTCTAGGTCCATCCACCTCACTACAAATAACTCAGTTTCGTTTCTTTATATGGCTGAGTGATATTCCATTGTATATATGTGCCACATCTTCTTTATCCATTCATCTGTCGATGGACACTTATGTTGCTTCCATGTCCTGGCTATTGTAAATAGAGCTGCAATGAACATTGTGGTACATGACACTTTTTGAATTATGGTTTTCTCAGGGTATATGCCCAGTAGTGGGATTGCTGGATCGTATGGTAGTTCTATTTGTAGTTTTTTAAGGAACCTCCATACTGTTCTCCATAGTGGCTGTATCAATTTACATTCCCACCAACAGTGAAAGAGCATTCCCTTTTCTCCACACCCTCTCCAGCATTTACTGTTTGTAGATTTTTTGATGATGACCATTCTGACTGGTGTGAGGTGATACCTCATTGTAGTTGTGATTTACACTTCTCTAATGATTAGTAATGTTGAGCATCCTTTCATGTGTTTGTTAGCAATCTGTATATCTTCTTTGGAGAAATGTCTATTTAGGTTTTCTGCTCATGTTTAGATTGGGTTGTTTGATTTTTTGATATTGAGCTACATGAGCTGCTTGTAAATTTTGGAGATTAATCCTTTGTCAGTTGCTTCATTTGCAAATATTTTCTCCCATTCTGAGGGTTGTCTTTTCATCTTGTTTATGGTTTCCTTTGCTGTGCAAAACCTTATAAGTTTCATTAGGTCCCATTTGTTTATTTTTGTTTCCATTTCTCTAGGAGGTGGGTAAAAAAGGATCTTGCTGTGATTTATGTCATAGAGGGTTCTGCCTATGTTTTCCTCTAAGAGTTTTCTAGTGTCTGGCCTAACATTTAGGTCTATACTCCATTTTGAGTTTATTTCTGTGTATAGCGTTAGGGAGTGTTCTAATTTCATTCTTTTACATGTAGCTGTCCAGTTTTCCCAGCACCACTTGTTGAAGAGACTGTCTTTTCTCCATTGTATACTCTTGCCTCCTTTATCAAAAATAAGGTGACCAAATGTGCCTGGATTTATCTCTGGGCTTTCTATCCTGTTCCATTGATCTATATTTCTGCTTTTGTGTCAGTACCACACTGTCTTCATTACTGTAGCTTTGTAGTATAGTCTTAAATCAGGGCATCTGATTCTTCCAGCTCTGTTTTTCTTTCTCAAGATTGCTTTGGCTATTCAGGGTTTTTTGTGTCTCCATACAAATTGTGAAATTTTTTGTTGTAGTTCTGTGAAAAATGATATTGGCAGTTTGATAGAGATTGCGTTGAATCTGTAGATTGCTTGGGGAATATAGTCATTTTCACAATGTTAATTCTTCCAATCCAAGAACATGGTATATCTCTCCTTCTGCTTGTATCATCTTTACTTTCTTTCATCAGTGTCTTATAGTTTTCTGCATACAGGTCTTTTGCCTCCTTAGGTAGGTTTATTCCTAGGTATCTCATTCTTTTTGTTGCAGTGGTAAATGGGAGTCTTTCCTTAATTTCTCTTTCAGATTATTTCATCATTAGTGTATAGGAATGCAAGAGATTTCTGTGCATTAATTTTGTATCCTGCTACTTTACCAAATTCATTGATTAGCTCTAGTGGTTTTATGGTAGTATCTTTAGCATTCTCTGTATATAGTATAATGTCATCTGCAAACAGTGAGAGCTTTTCTTCTTCTTTTCCAATTTGGATTCCTTTTATTTCTTTTTCTTCTCTGACTGCTGTGGCTAAAACTTCCAAAACTATGTTAAATAATGGTGGTGAGAGTGGACAGCCTTGGCCTGTTCCTGATCTTAGAGGAAATGGTTTCAGTTTTTCACCATTGAGAACAATGTTGGCTGTGGGTTTGTCATATATGGCCTTTATTATGTTGAGGTAAGTTCCCGCTATGCCTACTTTCTGGACGGTTTTTATCATAAATGGGTGTTGAATTTTGTCAAAAGCTTTTTCTGCATCTATTTAGGTGATCATATGGTTTTTATCCTTCAGTTTGTTAATATGGTGTATCACAATGATTGATTTGCATATACTGAAGAATCCTTGCATTCCTGGGATAAACCTCACTTGATCATGGTGTATAATCCTTTTAATGTGTTGTTGGATTCTGTTTGCTTGTATTTCGTTGAGGATTTTTGCATCTATGTTCATAAGTGATATTGGCCTGTAGTTTTCTTTCTTTGTGACATCTTTGTCTGCTTTTGGTATCAGGGTGATCGTGGCCTCATAGAATGAATTTGGGAGTTTTCCTCCCTCTGCTATATTTTGGAAGAGTTTGAGAAGGATAGGTGTTAGCTCTTCTCTAAATGTTTGAAAGAATTCATCTGTGAAGCCATCTGGTCCTGGGCTTTTGTTGGTTGGAAGATTTTTATCACATTCTCAATTTCAGTGCTTGTGATTGGTCTGTTCATATTTTCTATTTCTTCCTGGTTCAGTCTTGGAAGGTTGTGCTTTTCTAAGAATTTGTCCATTTCTTCCAGGTTGTCCATTTTATTGGCATAGAGTTGCTTGTAGTAATCTCTCATGATCCTTTGTATTTCTGCAGTGTTAGTTGTTACTTCTACTTTTTCATTTCTAATTCTATTGATTTGAGTCTTCTCCCTTTTTTTCTTGTTGAATCTGGCTAATGGTTCATCAATTTCATTTATCTTCTCAGAGAACCAGCTTTTAGTTTTGTTGATCTTTGCTATTGTTTTCTTCATTTCTTTTTCATTTATTTCTGATCTGATCTTTATGATTTCTTTTCTTCTGCTAACTTTGGGTTATTTTTGTTCTTTCTCTAATTGCTTTAGGTGTAATATTAGGTTGTTTATTTGAGATTTTTCTTGTTTCTTGATGAAGGCTTGTATCACTAAAAACTTCCCTCTTAGAACTGCTTTTGCTGCATCCCATAAGTTTTGGGTTTTGACATTTGACATTTGACAATGTTTTCATTGTCGTTTGTTTCTAGGTATTTTTTGAGTTCCTTTCTGATTTATTCAGTGATCTCTTAGTTATTTAGTACCATATTGTTTAGCCTCCATGTATTTGTGTTTTTTAAAGTTTTTTTCCTGTAATTGATATCTAGTCTCATAGCATTGTGGTCGGAAAAGATGAGTGATATGATTTAATTTTCTTAAATTTACCAAGGCTTGATTTTTGTCCCAAGATATGATCTATCTTGGAAAATGTACCATGAGCACTTGAGAAGAAAGTGTATTCTGTTGTTTTTGGGTGGAATGTCCTATAAATATCAATTAAGTCCATCTTGATTAATGTATCATTTAAAGTTTGTGTTTCCTTATTTATTTTCATTTTGGATGATATGTCCATTGATGAAAGTGGGGTGTTAAAGTCCCCTACTATTATTGTGTTACTGTTGATTTCCCCTTTTATGTCTGTTAGCATTTGCCTTATGTATTGAGGTGCTCCTATGTTGGATGCATAAATATTTACAATTGTTATATCATTTTCTTGGATTGATCCCTTGATCATTATGTAGTGTCCTTCTTTGTCTCTTGTAATTGTCTTTATTTTAAAGTCTATTTTGTCTGATATGAGTATTGCTACTCCAGCTTTCTTTTGATTTCCATTTGCATAGAATATCTTTTTCCATCCCCTCACTTTCCACCTGTACGTGACCCTTGGTCTGAAGTGGGTCTCTTGTAGACAGCATATATACAGGTCTTGTTTTTGTATCCATTTAGCCAGTCTATATATTTTGGTTGGAGCATTTAGTCCATTTACATTTAAGGTAGTTATTGATATATTTGTTCCTATTACCATTTTCTTAATTGTTTTGGGTTTGTTATTGTAGGTCTTTTCCTTCTTTTGTGTTTCCTGCCTAGAGAAGTTCCTTTAGCATTTGTTGTAAATCTGGTTTGGTGGTGTTGAATTCTCTTAGCTTTTGTATGTCTGTAAAGTTTTTAATTTCTCTGTCAAATCTGAATGAGATCCTTGCTCAGTAGAGTAATCTTGGTTCTAGGTTTTTCCCTTTCCTCACTTTAAATATGTCCTTTGACTCCCTGCTGGCCTTCAGAGTTTCTGCTGAAAGATCAGCTGTTAACCTTATGGGGATTCCCTTGTATATTATTTGTTGTTTTTCCCTTGCTGCTTTTAATATTGTTTCTTTGTATTTAATTTTTGATAGTTTGATTTATATGTGTCTTGGCATGTTTCTCCTTGAATTTATCCTGTATGGGACTCTCTGCGCTTCCTGGACTTTATTGACTATTTCCTTTCCCATATTAGGGAAGTTTTCAACTATAATCTCTTCAAATATTTTCTCAGTCCCTTTCTTTTTCTCTTCTTCTTCTGGGGCCCCTATAATTCAAATGTTGGTGTGTTTAATGTTGTCCCAAAAGTCTCTTAGACTGTCCTCAATTCTTTTCATTCTTTTTTCTTCATTCTGCTCTGCTGTAGTTATTTCCACTATTTTATTTTCCAGGTCACTTTTCCGTTCTTCTGTCTCTGTTCTTCTGCTCTTGATTCCTTCTAGAGAATTTTTAATTTCATTTATTTTGTTGTTCATCATTGTTTGTTTGCTCTTTAGTTCTTCTAGGTCCTTGTTAAATGTTTCTTGTATTTTCTCCATTCTATTTCCAAGATTTTGAATCATTACTATGTTAATCTGAATTCTTTTTCAGGTGACTGCCTATTTCCTCTTCATTTGTTTGGTCTGCCTGGTTTTTGCCTTGCTCCTTCATGTGCTGTGTGTTTCTCTCTCTTCTCATTTTGTTTAACTTACTGTGTTTGGGGTCTCCTTTTCTCAGGCTGCAGGTTTGTAGTTCCTGTTGTTTTTGGTGCCTGCCCCCAGTGCCTAAGGTTGGTTCAGTGGGTTGTGCAGGCTTCCTGGTGAAGCGGACTGGTGCCTATGTTCTTGTGGATGAGGCTGGATCTTGTCTTTCTGGTGGGCAGGTCCACGTCCGGTTGTGTGTTTTGGGGTGTCTGTGAACTTATTATGATTTTAGGCAACCTCTCTACTAATGGGTGGGGTTGTGTTCCTGTCTTGCTAGTTGTTTGGCAGAGGTTGTCCAGCATGGTAGCTTGCTGGTCGTTGAGTGGAGCTGGGTCTTAGCGTTGAGATGGAGATCTCTGAGAGAGCTTTCGCCATTTGATATTACGTGGAGCCGGGAGGTCTCTGATGGACCAATGTCCTGAGCTTGGTTCTCCCACCTCAGTGGCTCAGTGCTGACACCTGGACAGAGCACCAAGATACTGTCAGCCACATGGCTCAGAAGAAAAGGGAGAAAGAAAGAAAGAAAGAAAGAAAGAAAGAAAGAAAGAAAGAAAAATAAAATAAAATAGTTATTAAAATAAATATTTTTTAATTATTAAAAATTAAAAAGTAATTAAAAAATAAGAAAAAGAAAGGAAGAAGAGAGCAACCAAACCAAGAAACAAATCCACCAATGACAGCAAATGCTAAAAACTATACTAAAAAAATATACAAAAAAAAAAAAAACCCAGACAAACAGAACCCTAGGACAAATGGTAAAAGCAAAGCTATACAGAAAAAACTACACAAAGAAGCATACACCTACACACTCCCAAAAAGAGAAAAAGGAAATAAATATATATCTATATATAAAAAAGGAAGAGAGCTACCAAATCAACAAACAAATCTACCAATGATAATAAGCGCTAAATACTAAACTAAGATATACATAAAATCAGAAACAAGTTAGATGCAGAAAACAAACCCCAAGTCTACAGTTGCTCCCAAAGTCCACCGCCTCAATTTTGGAATGATTTGTTGTCTATTCAGGTATTCCAGAGATGCAGGGTACATCAAGTTGATGGTGGAGATTTAATCCACTGCTCCTGAGGCTGCTGGGAGAGATTTCCCTTTCTCTTCTTTGTTCGCACAGGTCCTGGGGTTCAGCTTTGGATTTGGCCCCGCCTCTGCATGTAGGTCGCCTGAGGGCATCTTTTCTTCTCTCAGACAGGATGGGGTTAAAGTAGAAGCTGATTCAGGGGCTCTGGCTCACTCAGGCCAGGGTAAGAGATGGGTACGGAATGCAGTGCGAGTTTGTGGCAGCAGAGGCCAGCGTAACGTTGCAACAGCCTGAGGCACGCCGTGTGTTCTCACAGGGAAGTTGTCCCTGGATCACAGGACTCTGGCAGTGGCGGGCTGCACAGGCTCCAAGAGGGGAGGTGTGGATAGTGACCTGTGCTTGCACACAGGATTCTTGGTGGCTGCAGTAGCAGCCTTAGTGTTTCATGCCTGTCTCTGGTGTCCACACTGATAGCTGCAGCTTGCACTCGTCTCTGGAGCTCGTTTTGGTGGGACTCTGAATCCCTTCTCCTTGTGCATCCTGAAACAATGGTCTCTTGTCTCTTAGGCAGTTCCAGACTTTTCCCCAGAGTCCCTCCTGGCTAGCTGTGGCACACTAGCCTCCTTCAAGCTGTGTTCACGCAGCCAATCCCAGTCCTCTCCCTGGGATCCGACCTCTGAAGCTGGAGCCTGAGCTCCCAACCCCCACCTGCCCCTGCGGGTGAGCAGACAAGCCTCTCGGGCTGGTGAGTGCTGCTTGGCGCCGCTCCTCTGTGTGGGAATCTCTCCACTTTGCCCTCCGCACCCCTGTTGCTGCACACTCCTCTGTGACTATGAAGCTTCCCCCCCACCCACCCCCTTTCTCCACCAGTGAAGGGGCTTCCTAGTGTTTGGAAACTTTTCCTCCTTCACAGTTCCCTCCCAGAGGTGCAGGTCCCGTGCCTATTCTTTTGTCTCTGTTTTTTCTTTTGCCCTACCCAGGTACATGGGCAGTTTCTTGCCTTTTGGGAAGTCTGAGGTCTTCTGCCAGCGTTCAGTCTGTGTTTTGTAGGTGTTGTTCCACATGTAGATGTATTTCCGATGTATTTGTGGGGAGGAAGTTGATCTCCACGTCTTACTCCTCCACCATCTTGAAGGTCTCTCCCCTTTCAACTTTACATGTCTGAAAATGCCTTTATTTTGCCTTCTTTTCAACATATTTTTCTATTTATGTAATTTTAGGTTGATGGTTTCTTTTTCTCAGTAGTCAAAAAGACAGTGGTCCACAGTCTTCTCATTTGTTTCATTTTCCATGTAAAATTTGCTATCATTCTTATCATTGCTCCTTTGTGAGTAAAGTAACATATGTTTTCTTCTTTGGATGCTTTTAAGGTTTTTCTCTTCCTTGGTGATTTTGAACAGCTAGATTATGATGTGCCATTTTTCCCCCAGAGAGTTTATTTAGCCTCTTGTATCTGCAGACTTCTAATTTTCATCAAATTTTGAAAATGTTTTGCCATTATTTCTTCAAGTATTTTTGTTCCCACCTCTCACTCCTCTCATTTAAATATTCAAATTTAATGTTTGTTAGGCTGATTGAAGTCCAACAGCACACTGATGCTCTGATCTTTATTATTATTCTTTCCGAATACGTGTGTTCCATTTTGATAACTTCTATTGGTATTGCTATATCTTCATGTTCAGTAAGACTTTCTTTTCTAATCTCTAATCAGCTGTTAATTCATTTCTAGTTGTCTGCAATGAACTTGTATTACTTGTAAAATTAGAAAGAAAACAATAAATGTCATTAACAATAAAAAGAAGCAATTTATCATAAATGTATGACTTTATTTCTGGACTTTCAATTTTATTTCACTGATCTATATGTCTGTCCTTCTGTCAGTACCACATAGTTCTGATTACTGTAGCTTTGTAGTAAGTTTTGAATCAGGAAGTGTAAGTCTCCAAAATTCTTCTTCTTTTCCAATATATATAAATATATATATATATTTTTTACTGTTCTGGGTCCCTTGCATTTCCATATGAGGTAAGAGGCTAGTACTTACTCAGGCCTTTTCTGAGCAGATGAGCAGCCCTGTTTATGTAAGTGGCCTTCAAGATTCCCAAGATTATGGCAAATATCTTCAAAGCCCTTTATGGACATCTCATTCCTCACTTTTTTTCTCTTTTTAGTCAACCTTTTTTAGCCCTAACTGGAAGTGCCACCTCTGGCAGCTGCAATGTTAAAAAACTGCCCTTTAATGTTTCCAGAAAATGCCCTGACAACAGAGCTGTTCACACAGTGTGAGTTCTGACTGATGTCAAATAAGGAAAAGCCCTAGGAAAAAACCTTTTCAGTGAGCTTCTAGACAGGTCAAATAGTGATGCTTCTCTGGGGATGGGGCTTTGGGGGATTTTTAAACCTGTTCTATCTCCTCCTGTGGCTGCTAGGCTGCTGGTAATGCTGTTGATCTTCAAAGCTGCCATAAATTTGGGGAAAGGGGACAGAATTAGGGCAAGTTAAAAACACCACAAAGCTCAGTGTTTACTGAGATACAGCTGTTTTTCTTGAATAACACTTTGGAATGTCTCAAGCATTTCATTAATTTCCAGAATTCTGAATAAGTGGTTTTGACAGATTTTGCCAATGTTCTCATTGCTTTTATGGAGAAGCAGATTTTCTGAGGTCCTTAATCTGCCATTCCAGAGTGCTTCTATCCTTGATGAGATTTAAAGCCCCCTAGTCAGGGTTATGACTAATCTAGATTCCCCACAAGTTTTTTCCCTTTAGGTACCACTTGCTAACCTTATGCTTATTCTTCACTCTGGGATTTTATTTTGTCGGTTTCAAGGAAGAGAATTTTTAAAAATTTCTCTTTAACCTGCAAATCCATGTATTTCAGATGAGAAGGGAACTTTTCTGCATGAATTCTATACACAATATTGAACAAATGTGTAAAAACACTTTTTAAATGATGGCAAGAATTTGGTAGAAGATCAAGAACAAAATGTAGTATTTGAAGATCAAGAAAAAAATGTAATATTTCCAAACACTCCAATAGTGGTAAGAGATGAGATCCATAACAAAGGTGATAGCATAATTCTTGGTCAGGAAAAAAGTCAACTCTTCTAATACAATGGAAATACAGAATGGGAATAGGAATGGCAGAATACCAGGAAGTCTAGGATTGAGGGGAAAGGCAGTTAAGGAAGATCTTGTTTTATGATATTTTTTTTTTCTGTGAAGGGAATGTAGAAAAATGTTGGAAATGGTAGAATATGTTCTTGAAAAATATGAAGCCATGTTGAAAAGACAAATGTGGAGGATGGAGGGAGAAATCCAAGGATTCAGGGGATATATTTTCAGCTTTGAGAACGTAGTAAGAGTAGAGATCATAAATCTCTAATGCCAATGATCTGCACCACTGTGTGATTTAATATAACACTGGAATGCCACCAACTGAGGCTAAAGCCATGTGGAATCCCTTCCTTTTCCACAAATACATTATGCCATTATGCTCTTTTATACCTTTATGCCTTGTTTAATGCCCTTCTCCAGTTGTCTACAATATACAGCATCTAGTCTTCCTTCATCTCTCATTTGCTTCTCTTCAAGGGTGACACTATGCCTTATCTGATTAATGAGTTAAATAAAGAGCTGTAGCCTTCATGCTAACTGTATTTCAGAGCACCCTTCTTGCACATAACTCTACTCTGGTGGAGTATACCCACAGGAATAGGTCTTTCCTGCCTTACATAGAAAGAAGCAGTTCTTATCCTCTTTCTACATCAGTTCTTAGACTGTGATGTGTTTGGATAAATCAATTCATCCAGTAGATTGGTAGTTAAGAAGCACATTTTCATATCTGATCCAAGCTCCATTCTCTAATAAATCTTTGTCAGTATGAAAGGATAAGTTGATCCCTGTTTTAGTCAGTTCAGGCTGCTGTAACAAATCACCATAGAGTGGGTAGCATATCAATAACAGAAATTTATTTCTCACAGTTCTGGAGGCTGGGAAGTTCAAGATCAAGTTGCCAACTGATTCAGTGTCTAGTGAAGGCCTACTTCCTGATTCTCAGACACTGCTTTCTAGCTCTAGCTTTACATGAAGGAAAGGGCAAAAGAGCTCTGTGGGTCTCTTTTACTAAGGGAACTAATACTGTTGATGAGGGTTCCAGCCTAATCACCTTCTAAATGCCCTACCTCCAAATATTATCACATTAGACATTAATGAATTTGGGGGAGACACAAACATTCAGCCCATAACAATCCCCTTTTTATTATTTCAGGTTATATGTTATTATCATCCTCAAATGCCAGCAGGTGTTGTTAATAGAAATTTTAACATGTTATTGGTCTTCCCTGTGAACATATTTGTTGCTCTATACTAGACTTTAAGCACCTTGAGTGCAGCAAACATGCTTGTCACTATTGTATACTTAGTACTTAACCAGGTGACCAAAATAGAGTAGGCAGACTGTAATTGTTGATTGAAATAGAGGGCAATTTCTTTATAACCAAAAAAAAAAAAAAAAAAAAAAAGGAAGAATGTAGATTTCAGAGACAGACTTCCCACTTCCTATTTTTTGAGTTCAATATAAGAAACTTCTGAATGAAGCAATATATTGTAAAAACAAGCTTAAAGGGAAAGGATAGATAAGCACAAACAATAGATATAGTTTCTTTCCATGACTCTCATAAAGGGTCAGAGTTTGAAGAGCTCTTAAAAATCATGCATTCCAGTTTCAAAAAGAAGTGAAAAATATCTTTACATACTTCTATGTAAATGATTTCTAGGATACATTGAAATGAATAAATAACAGTGGATACAATTTATATATGTTACTGTTTGGATAAGAACTAGGAAATACCAGTATATGTAGGCCTATGTTTATATTAACAAGATATGTAATAAAAACTTGGCAAGTAAACATTTAATAATTAGCCTCCAATTAACTTATAAAGGTTAAATTTTCCTTTCTACAACTTTTGGTTGTTTTATTTTTCCCCTCAAGTATATGCCTCCCCTAAAAAGACACTTGTAAAGTCATCTTTTCTGATCACATTATTATCTACAACAAATGTGTGATCTTCTCCTTGAAGAGTGCAGGTGTTTGCATGTGAAATTTGACACTTGGGTTGCTAGGGTAACAGTCTGCTACATGATAATGAAAAAAAGAAATGAGTACTAGAGCAAAAAGGTGTGCTGTATGAATAGACCAGCTACAAAGTCTATTTGAAAAAATATGTCTTGTTCTAATATCGAATGAAACACAGGTAAATTAGGAAATGGGAACTCTTAGGCTCATATTTTTCAGCTTCTCCCTGCATCTGAGGGAGCTTCTTACACGCTACTTGCCCCATGTTCCTAATACCCCTTTGCTTTCTTCACCTCTCAGAAAAACTTGCACGTTTATTTGCTTAAGGTGTGAATAACTGTTTACAGCTTGTAAAGTGTAACATTTCTCCCAAAATGATTTTCTTCCATACTGAAAAGACAAAAGAGAATGCACTCTCACACTCTCTGCCTCTCTCCCTGCCAGCCCAGGACTTTCTAAGAGACACTGAAATGATACTACTTAGTTTGCTCTTTCCCCAAGCCAGATATTTAGTTCTTTGGTTCCTGGATATTACTGCCTGAATACTACTACTCCAAAATCATCCTTTCTGAGTTGGGAATATAGATTCTGAAATCTAGAAAATCATTTCAAGAGACACACAAAATTATGCAGAAAAATAAATCAACCGAGCCCTAATATCCCACATTTATTATTAGTGACTTGTGTAACCAAGGGCAAGCTGATACTTTTAAAATTTAGTTTTATCTCTGAAATGAGGTAGAAGGTGGAGAAGTTGGATTTAAAAGGTTGTTCAATGTGGTGATTACATCTATTTTCTTGGACTATTTATTTTCAGTTCTCTCACTCAAATTTTCATTAAGATAATATGGACTTGATATTTCCAAGTTATTTTCTGTTTTAGCATTTTGTAAGTCACTTTTTACAATAATTTCTTTTTTAATAAAAAAATTAACATGTCCTTTGCCCTACATTACACCTGAAAATCAAAGAATGTGTGATATTAGTTCAAGAAAGTTCTGATGGCCCAATGCAGCAAAATTTCAAAGCAGAAGTTGACTTCGGTTACTTTAGAATTCAAAAACCCAATAATATGACAGCAACAAAATACAAAAGAAAATAAATTCATAAATGTGCTGAGATTAGGAGAGGAGGATACAAAAAGTCCAACATATTTTAGAAGACATTAGGTGTAAATAATTGTTTGACATGTGAAATGGAATTAATCAGTGAACAAGAATGCCCTCAGTTCATGCATTGTGCAGTTTCACATCTAGGTCATCTTTGTCATGTTCTGGAACTTTGCACAGATGATTCTTTTTGTCTGAAACCTCTCCCACCTTTTCTACCTGTTCCTCATTGCTGTTGGAATGAAATAGAATTCAATTCAAATTCTTCACCTCACTTAAAGGCCCTGTAAAAGCTAGCCTCTTTCCAACTCTCCAGGCTCATCTCAAACTTCTCTCTTGCTTCCTAGTTCCAGCCACATCAGCCCTCTTCACACTCTTGTAGATACTAAGTTCTTTACTGTTCTCAACTTTCCGAATAGGCTATTCTTCCTGCCTAGAAGTTTGTTTCTTTCTTTCATTCTTCACCTACTTAACTTTTATTCACCCATCAGGTCTCATTTCATATATCATTGCCTCAGGGAAAATCTCTTCAAATTCATCCCTATATCAGACCAGGGACTCTAGTACACGTTTTTAAAGGACCCTGTATTTTTTCTTTGTAGTTTTTATTACACTTTTTCTAATCATATGCATTTATGTGATTTTTAAAATCAATATCCATCATTCATCATGAGACTCTAAAATCCATGGAGGCATGGTTACTTTTCCTTGACAAGGGACTGAATCTTTCTTCTAGACACCCCAGCACCTAGCAGAGCAACTGACATACCAGTCATTTGATAAACATTTTTTAATGAGTTGTATTAATAGCTTGCAGTTAAAGAAATTATTACCTGATGGGAAAAGCATCGTCACTCTTTCTATCTTCTCATTACAAAAATATACAGTAGGTTTATGTGCCTACAAAATTTCCACACATGTTTTAAAAAAGCTTAATGGCAAATTAAATGAGCCAATATCCATAAACACCTAGATTGGCTCAGTATTCAACACATAACTGGAATTCGCTTCTCATCATCTTCTCTCACAGGATGCAACATAATGAAGGTTTAAATAAAAGTCTCTCTTTTCATTGTAATTGCATATAAACTGTTGTTAGTAAAGGATTTAAAAAGGTATAATTTAAAACATTCACCTCTCTTCCAATATTTTTCCTCCCAAAAAACTAAAGTCATATTCAGAAAGTGATGAAAGAAGTTTGGTCCACTAACCGTTAAACAATTTTAGCAAACAATCCTTGTATGAATATCAATTTCTGTGTATTTAAAGATGATCAAATCCACAGGATTTTCATTGTTTACATTTAATTGTTCTCTACTGAAGGCATGAGCCAATGAATACACAGAACCTCAGGGTTTCATTTGTGCAAGTATATGCTTTCCTTTGTGATTTTCTTGTGTAAATTGTATATTTGAATATGTGTGTAACAAACACATTCTCCATGTTAAATGCAAACAACTATTTCATTTTTAAAGAGAAAATGGTTCTCCCTGGTATCGGTGTTGTTTAAGAATATATCTTTTCAATTTCATACAACAAAATTTGCATACTAATTTAAGTCTCATAAAATATTTTGACACTTCTTATCTTTTTGAATCTTGAAAAAGTCCTCCAGCATTATTGGACAGGGTCTATATTTCTATTTGACAGATGAAGAATCTGAAGTCCAGAGAGACTGATTTGCAAAAGGTTTTTCTTGCAGTACTGAATATGAGTTCTATTTTCTCCTCCTACATAGGATCTAAGGTGATATGTGTCCTGGATTGTATTACAAATTATAAATATGTGCATATATATTTCAAATAGCACAAACTCCATTCCTTAAAGATGGTGGATCTCAAAAAAAATCTTGCTTTCTATTGAAATATAAGGGGAAAAATGGTTTTGTGGTGGGAGCATTTTCTCTATTTGTAGCCTTTACAAAATCAAAGGAATATTTCTCAATCCATGGACATGTGGCCTATGATTCATCTGTGGTTTGCTCCAGTCTGTGGATATGCTTCATCTCTGCCCCTTGAGTTTTCTTTTTCTGGAATCTAGGCTGAAGGCTTATCGTCCATAGAGGCCATGTATTGATACATCCTCTTGCAAGAGGACCAGTAAAAAAATTAATAAACAGAATCCTCAGTTAAATAGTCGGGAGGCCAGAATGGAGATGTGGAGTTTTCACACCCTATGACAATTGCAGAACCCATCAGGAAAAAGAAAGACTTCCTCTTTTTTCCTGCCAAGAGCTCAGCAATGAGACTATCACAACTCAATCAATGAAAAGGCATAAACTCTCTCTTTATTATAGCACTCCCAACTTCCCATTCCGCTCTGTAAAAGCGATTTCTTCTCCATTTTTGCTGGAATTTGCTCATGGCTCATCATGCTTACAGACTCCAAATTGCAATTCTTTATTGATCTGGAATAAACCCATTTTTGCTGGAGAAATAACTGGCAGGCTATTTGTTTTAGGTCAATATTTTGGTGGCCCATATGGGGATCAAGAGAAGACCCCCAAGGACTCTGAGGCCAGTGAGCAAAGGGTGTGGTACCACATTGAACCCATTGTTCCTCTCTGCTTTTCTCACCAACCCTGGGGTTTAAGGGCAAGTTTTTCTCCTGGATCTGAGCTTCCACCCTCTTTGCCTTATGAAGCTCTTTAGGCTTTTGGGGGGAATCTATTTTAAGGTTTTTTTCTTTCCTGGGTAAGGCCTTATGTATACAAGTGCTCACTTTGCACCTCAGCCTAATTTTTAAATCATACTATTCCAACTGGAACTGTCTAATCTACAATCCATTCCTTTTGAAACAGGGGCTGTTTCAGTGGAATTGTGCTGGTTCAGCCTTTGGTCCATTCCTTTGGAATAGTGGCTGTTCTATTAGAAATGTGTTGAGAAGCCTCTGGCCTGGCTCCTCTGGGAATATATTGTTCCCTTAGAACTGGTGGATATTAGGCATGTGGGCTGTTTAAACTGTTTGAGCTATTTGAACTGTTTGAGCTGTTTAGACTGTTTTAAAATTATGCTTTTACTCTAGAGAAAAACCTCTGAGAATAGATTCTGATTCTTTAAATATTTTCAGGGAGTGCCCCCTCTCCCAGAGACCACAGCTAATTTTATGTTTAAAAACAGTGATCCTTCTTTATGAACATTTATATCTAAAAGGTCCATTTGATCAAAGGCAATTGAGAATGCTAATGGCCATGATGGAGAATTCTGAAACCCTCAAACTTAATTTTCTTAAAACTGACTTGGACAACCATAGCTCTAAAGATTCCCAAAACTGAATGGAATGCCTATTTTGATTGGTATTTTGAGGCTTCCAACATTATCAGGAGCCTAAATTTGCCTCTCTGCAAAATAAGATTTTAATATTAACTGAGGTATACAAACAGTTAAAGCAAGATAAAATGTCTTCTGAAGGCTCATGCCCTTCTTTCCTGGCTTCTTTGTCCAGGCTCCAATACTAGCACCATCTTCTCTCTCTTCCTCAGCTCCATTTTTCTCCTTTCTCTCTATGCCACCTGAACCTCCTCTATGACCTCAGTTCTCCCGTGTTAATTCTCTCCCCAAACCTCCCATTTTTCCTGAAATTCTCCCCATCCCCTTTTCCTGTGAACCTATTAGAACCTGTTTCTTTAAAATTAAGCCTTCTGAGGATCCAGAAGCTAAGCCCTTAATTTCTCATACTCCCTGGACTAAAGCTGAATTGTGAGCCATAGTCAAAGAATTTCCCAAACTAACTGAAGATCCTCACAGATTTGCTGAAGAACTTAATAGCCATTCGAACTTATCAATCTGTTTTCTCTGACTTATATCAGCTAGTTCAAATGCTTGTCAGTAAAGTCCAAGCCTAGCATTGGATGAAAACCACTAATTGGGAAAATCCTGAAAGATCTCTAGAATTACAACTGGGAGTCCAGCCTGCTTATTTATTATATGATCAGGCTCAGACAGTCCCTAAGTGACTTCATTAGGCAATTCCTATGGCTTTTTCAAAGCCCGTTGGTTGGAACAAAATTCAGTCTTGCACACAAAAATCTGAACCTATTCATGACTATTAATATAGACTTAAGATTATTTTAAAGGAAAATTCGATCTTCCTTCAGATGTTGATTCCACCTGGGTATGTTTTAACCCAATGTTTATCAATGGGCTGAATTGGGAAATTTTGTTTTAGTAAAAAGGACCATGATGGAATGGGAAACTACGTCCACTCCAGATTTAGTTAATCTGACAAATCAGCTTTCTCTCACTCTAGATGAGTCACCTAAAGGGAAAACAACTAAAATTGTTAATCTTCAACTCAACTGAAATTCTTTATCTTCAACTCCAGCAAATGAATGTCCATAAAAGAAACCAAAAGCCACCAAGTTTCTACTATTAGAAACTTGTAAAGAGTCAGGACATTAGAACAGAGATTGTTACAAATTTAACTGCTTTGGGTGCCTCCAAACTTCTAACCAGCCTTTCCAATGTCTTCTCAATTCTCAGTGACAGGGCTCTGAGGAACTACAAGGGCTCTTCCCAATCCTCCCTTTTAATTGTCTTGGAGAAACATTTCTCCAAGATTGGGGATGAATCTCTTCCAGTTCTAATTAACAGTGAAGCCACACTCTCTGGTGCTTTACCCCACTACCATAAAACAAGCCCTGCCTCAGGGTACTAAGACAGTTCAAATAGTGGGGATCTCTAATGAACCTCAAAATATCCTTGTCTCTGAACAGATTCCCTTTTGCTTAGGCCCTTTAAGATATACTCACCCTTTTCTCCTTGGTTCCTTGGCCCCTATCCATTTACTAGACCAAGACTTAGTAGAGAAAAATAATGCCAGAATTTCTTTCATACAAAAGGGAGAAACATTCTAGAAATTTTACAGTAGTCATCAAAGCAGCCGATCAGGTGAATTAAATGACCCTTTGATATCTTTTATTTGCTCCATCTCTGATGGTATTAGATCCGATTCTGGAAACACTAATCATTTGCCCCAATTGAATCAACTATTACTTTCCTTATGGGCAAAATCTTCAACTGATAGAGGCAAAATTTGCAGTGCACCTCCTACCAAGATTCAAATAGATCCCCCAAAACCTCTTCCCATGTTTAATCAATATCCTAAAAGTAAAAAAGCCCTTCAAGGCATAAAACCCATAATAGAAGAATATAAGTCTCAAGTCCTCATTATCCCTTGTACTAGTCCGTGTAATACTCTTACTTTACAGGTGAGAAAACCTAAGCGCTGAGGTTGAAGGTTTGTCCAGGATCTCTGAGCAATAAACAACGTTATCCCTTGACACCCTGTTGTTCCTAACCCTCATAAGATACTAATATTCACTCCCACTGGAAGCAAATTCTTTACTGTAATTGATTTATGCAGTGCATTCTTTAGCATTCCAGTTGATCAAGCTAGCTGATACCTTTTTTTCCTCACTTGGGAAGAAAAAGAGTTCACTTAGACAGTAATGCCTCAGGGTTTTATTGAGAAGCCTTCTTATTTCTCACAAATCCTGAAGGGTGATCTGGATGATATAAAGTTCCCTAGAGGTTCTACTTTGTTGAGATATGTGGATGATTTGCTTCTTTCAGCTCCTTTTCAAGCCTCCTCCCTGGAAGACAGAATCCACTAGCTAAAGCTTTTAACCTTAAAGGGACAAAATGTCACCAAAGAAAAACTGTAGTTTTTCCAAACCCAGGTTTGATATGCATCTGATATCAGAACAAGGGTTATACCTAGACCCAGATAGGCTTCATGGTGTCCTAAGTTTCCCAAAATCCCAAATTAAGTGTCATCTGTGAGTTTTTCTAGGGCTAGTTGTTTATTGCTGAAATTGGATTCCAAATTTCTGTCTTATGGCCAAACCTCTGTATGCTATACAAAAGAACAACAACCTTGAACTAATTTTATGGGAATTACCAGATGCATAGCCTTCAAGTCCTTAAAGGAGAGTTTGAGGAATCCTTGGGCACCTCAATTATCAGATTCCCTTTTTCCTTTTTGTATATGAAAAAGAAGGGAACGCCCTTGGTGTACTCACCCAAAACAGGTGGACTATCATCAACCCATGGTATATTATAACCAGCAACTGGACCCTGTGGTGCAGGAATACCCCCTTGCTTTAGAGCCATAATGGTCACTGACCTTTTGGGAAAGGCCACCAAGAAAATCATTGTGGCATCTCCTTTAACCATTTGGTACTTCATTCAGTAGAAGCCCTCCTGAATTCCTATCAACTCAGCATTTTTCAGTCAGCTACCTCACCTCCTTTGAAGTTCTTTTCTTAACTGCTCTTCACATAATTCTTTTATGTTGTAATAACTTTAACCCTGCTACTCTACCCTCCCCCTCCCTACCATCGATTGATTTCTCATGGTTAACTGATGGTTCTTATTTAAAAAGTGACAGTGGCAAATATGGTGCTGGGTATGCTATCACAACTCCTTTTAATGTTGTTTAGGCAACACGTTTACCTATGCCTACTTTGGCTCAACGGGCTGAATTACACACTCTCACATGGCTTGTACTTTAGCCAAGGGCAAAACTGCCAATATTTATACTAATAGCAGATATGCTTTCAGAGTAGCTCATGATTTTGGAATGTTGTAGAAGCAATGTGGCCTCCTTACTTCCAGTAGAAATAAAATTTAAAATGGCCTCATTTTAGGAATTGTTATATGCAATACTTTTACCTGTTGCTTTGGCTATTATTAAGGTTCCAGGACATTCTAAACGTGACTCCCTGGAAGCTAAGGACAATCACCTTGTTGACACCTCCACAAGGAATGCTGCACTTAAAGAAATCAACAGCAGCCAAAACTCTGTCATGGTCCAAAGTGATATTTCCCCAAATCATAACTTAGAAAAACTAGTTTAAAAAGCTCAATTATTGGCCTCAGAAAAGGAAAATCAAGATTGGAAATTCAACAACTGTTGGTTTGATAAAAGGTAAAAGCTCTGGTTTGGACAAAATAACAGCCCAGTTTTACAGGAAACTCATATTCCCACTAGTCACCACTGTACATGCATGGAGCCATTGGTCTTCTGACAAAATGATCACCTTCATGAATCAATATTGGTGGGAAACATTTACAAGGCTGCAAAACGTGCATACCTCACTTGTCTCACTTGTCCAAAGTACAACCCAGGAAGCCTGCTCACACTGCTCTTGGACATTTTGAACTGCCTAATGGACCATTTGAGGTCCAGCAAATGGAGTTCATGCAACTTCCTCCATCTCACAGATATAAATATGTTTTAGCCATGATCTGCATGTTTTCACACTGGACTGAAGCCTTCCCTTGCAGACAGGTTACTGTGTCCTCTGTGGCTAAAGTCCTCTTGGAAAAGATTATCCCTACCTGGGGAACTCCTCTTGAACTTCACAGTGACCATGGAACCCATTTTACTGGTCAGGTGCTTCAAACAAGTCTGTGTTGTTTGTCCGGTTTTACAACACTTTCACTGTTAGAGTGAGGTAACCACCCTCAATTCTCTGGTTTAGTTGAATGCACAAATGACAATAAGACTCTACTGGCGAAATCTGTAGAGACACTCCATACACTTAGCTAAAAGCTTTGCTGTTGGTTCCTTTAAATCTTAGATCCACCCCTTTAGGAAGTCATAAACTCTTACCCTTTGAGATAGTCACAGGACACCCAATGCACTTGGCTCCTGCCTCTTTTGATGCACAACTGACAAAAGGAGAGATATTTCAATATTGCAAGGGCCTAACTGGTTCTATTAAAAAAATAACCATGTTTTGGTAGAGCAATCTTTTCACAGTACACTCTCAGGAGATGCATACTTTAAGTATCATACCTTGCAACCTGGAGATTTTGCCTATTGGAAAAGACACCTCCACAAGTACTATCTTCAACCTGGCTAAAAATGCCCCTATCAGGCACTGCTAACCAGCCCTTGTGCCACCAAATTCAGGGAATAGACTCTTGGATTCAAGAGTCTACTCTTAGGTTCTTAGGTGACACACCTAAGAACACACTAAACCCTGATTGGACCTGCACATCATCTGGTGATCTGACAGTAAAGATTTCTCAGAATCGAACCAGGTGATACCTGATAAGACAGATTTCCCAAGATATCTGGACCAGGCCTGTTGGAGTTTGTCTGCCTTTGATGATGACATAATGCTTCAGATGATTTCCAGTGACTACGATCTTGATAAATTATGGACTTTAGAGAAAAGGTGCCTGAGAGTTCTACTCCCCTACTCCTCCATTTTACTCAAATGTGACCACAATAGGTTTCAAATCTGCGCACTTTCCCTCCAATGTGACACTATATCTAGGAAAGGCTGTTTCTGACATTGAGGGACAAAAAGCCCCTGAAACCAGAAAACCTAACTCTTGATCAGCAATGCTATCAGAAAAAAATCTTGATTAAGATGGGGAAATGTAAAAAATTAATGAACAGAAACCTCAAGTAGATAGAGTCAGGAGACCAGAATGGGGAGCTCTCATGTCCTACAATAGTAGAGCCCAGTAGAAAGAAGAAAGACTCCCTCTTCTTGCCTGGCAACAGCCCAGCCAATAAGAGACGATCGCAACTCAGGCAATGAAAAGCCGTGAACTCTTTGTTTACTATAGCCCTCCCAACTTCCTTTTCCCCTCTTTAAAAGAGTTCTCCATTTATTTTTGTGGGGGACTTGCATGTGGTCACCATGTTTGCAGACCCTGAATTGTAATTATGTGTTGATCTGGAATAAACCCATTTCTGCTGAAGAAATAACCGGCAGTTTATTTGTTTTAGGTCAACAGACCAGAGAGCAAAAGGGAAGGCAAGAACTTATGTCTCTAAGAGCTTCTGATTATCTGTAGTTGTATCATGTTTGCTCATAATCTATTGGCCAAAGCAAGCTAAACTCCAAGTCAACACATTGGTGATGTAAACTCCTCCCATAGGAGGCATTGGCAATGAAAAATTGGTGAGCAAGTATAATCTTCTTACAGAAAAGAAGTTAAGGATTATGAAAAATGTTATCTATCAAAGACTTCTGTCTTGATCACAGATATTTACTTCTCTCATTTCTACATGCAAAATATTCTATTTATTGTCCCAAGAAAGAAACCCTAAAATTTCATCCCATCATGTGCTCAGTTTTGAAATCTAGGACTCATAATAGCTTTTACATCAGATCCACATATACCTCGTTTTGGTCCAGAGACCTGTAACTAAAAAGATAAGTTTTCCCCTCCCCCACACACTAATGCATACCTCATGCTAAAAAAGGGAAGAAAGAAAACTGCTTAGAGGTCATTGGGCAAATATCATTAAACTTCTTACATTGAAGCTTGGTAATGTGCCCTTGGTTGGGCCCAGGTCATGCTTCCTATAACTGACTTCACAGTTTATTATTCTCCATGATTCTTTAGTCTCCCTCAGAGGGTTCATTTCTTTTTCAGTTTCCTCCTTGTCCAAATCTAAAGAATGCAATGAAAAACATGACCTCCTTGGAAATCGAGCAGTTTTTCAGCCTACTTTATTCCTAAAGATGTTTTGAAAACCAATGTTGTTTCACATCAGAAACAGTCACAATCTCTCTTAATTCAGGTTTGATTTCAGTCAACTGCTTGCACTATTATCCACATCTACACTACTTTTCATATACTGTATCTCTCTATACCAAAAACTTCTTTGTAAGAACACTTTTAATCCCTTCTTTTGGAGCCATAATGTCCAACTAAAAAGATGTATTGGGGTCCATATTAAACTATAGAGATATCTTAACAAAGGGAATCGTGGCTATATCATTGATTTGGTTTATGCCTTGAGACTGAGTCTGATTCTTTGAATAATTTCTCTGTTTGTTCTTTAACCTACTGGACATGAGTAGGAGTTGCAAATATTAGCTTTACAAGATTGAGAATTTCTGGGTTCTTTTTTTCCTTACATCCCTGCCTACAAATGAACCAATTCTTTTCTAAGCACATGTAGTAGTGCTTGTCTTGTAGTACTTGCCTAACACAGCTAGTAAACAAAAACCATAGTAAAATTATGTATCACAAAACCCATTCCCTTAAATCCACAAATTTATTCAGTACCTTGTTTGCCTAAGTTCTCTATACCTTAAGTGTACCAAATCTTTACCTCCACTGATATTTATTGACATTTTTTCCACACTCCAAAAACTTTCCGTCACTGACCTGCTACACATTTCTAATGATATAGTTTGGGGTATTTTGTTAGGGCAGCATTTATTTCTGGTACCACTTTTTGTATAACAGTCAGCTTTGCTATGTAACAAACAGCACCAAAACTTCAGTGATTTACAATAATAAACTTTCTTATTCACAGACTCTGGCTGCTATGGCTTTTTTTGTCTCTGCTCCATATGAGTTTTCATTCCAGGAAATAGGCTGTGGGAGCAGTCTTTGTCTAGAAGAACATCACCTTCTTGAGATTTGAGCAGTTTTCTCAGCCTACTTTTTGTATGTAGATATCTTGAAAACCAGTGATTGTTTCACATCACAAACAGTCGCAATATACCCCTGCTTATAGGAGAGAAAAAGAGTGAGAGGTACCACAGAATTTTTAAGCAGAAGTTAGTGTCTTAATATATAGGTTAGAGTGCCTGATTTTTTTTTTTTTTTTCCGGTGGACAGTGTTCTTCAGCTACAGAGAATTAGGGAAATCAACAAAACCTAAATAAATAGAGAAATATTACACATTCATGGATTGGAAGCATCAATATTAATAAAATGTAAAATCTCTTCAAAGTGATCTATAAAGTCAATGAAATCTCAATATAAAGTCTAGAAAACTTGTTTATAGAAATTGAAAAGTTGATTTTAAAAACAGAAATGCAGGGGGGTCTGGGCAAGATGGCAGAAGAGTAAGACGTGGAGATCACCTTCCTCCCCACAGATACATCAGAAATACATCTACACGTGGAACTGCTCCTATAGAACACCCACTGAACACTGGCAGAAGACGTCAGACCTCCCAAAAGGCAAGAAACTCCCCACATACGTGGATAGGGCAAAAGAAAAAAGAAATAACAGAGACAAAAGAATAGGGACAGGACCTGCACCAGTGGGAGGGAGCTGTGAAGGAGGAAAGGTTTCCACACACTAGGAAGCCCCTTCGCGGGCAGAGACTGCGGGTGGTGGAGGCGGGGAAGCTTCGGACCCACGGAGGAGAGCGCAGCCACAGGGGTGTGGAGGGCAAAGCGGAGAGATTCCCACACAGAGGACCGGCGCCGAGCAGCACTCACCAGCCCGAGAGGCTTGTCTGCTCACCTGCTGGGGCGGGCGGGGCTGGGAGCTGAGGCTCGGGCTTCGGTAGGATCGCAGGGAGAGGACTGGGGTTGGCAGCGTGAACACAGCCTGAAGGGGCTAGTGCACCACAGCTAGCCGGGAGGGAGTCCGGGAAAAGGTCTGGAGCTGCCAAACAGGCAAGAGACTTTTTCTTGCCTCTTTGTTTCCTGGTGCACGAGGAGAGGGGATTCAGAGCGCCGCCTAAACGAGCTCCAGAGACGGGCGTGAGCCGCGGCTGTCAGCACGGACCCCAGAGACGGGCATGGGACGCTAAGGCTGCTGCTGCCGCCACCAAGAAGCCTGTGTGCGAACACAGGTCACTCTCCACACCGCCCCTCCTGGGAGCCTGCGCAGCCCGCCACTGCCAGCGTCCCGTGAGCCAGGGACAACTTCCCCGGGAGAACGCACGGCGCACCTCAGGCTGCTACAACGTCACGCCGGCCGCTGCCGACTCAAGCTCGCCCCGCCTCCTCCGTACCCCTCCCTCCCCCCGGCCTGAGTGAGCCAGAGCCCCCGAAGCAGCTGCTCCTTTAACTCCTTCCTGTCTGAGCGAAGAACAGATGCCCTCAGGCAACCTACATGCAGAGGCGGGTCCAAAACCAAAGCTGAGCCCTGGGAGCTGTGCAAACAGAGAGAAAGGGAAATTTCTTCCAGCAGCCTCAGAAGCAGCGCATTAAAGCTCCACAAACAACTTGATGTACCTGCATCTGTTGAATACCTGAATAGACAACGAATCATCCCAAATTGAGGAGGTGGACTTTGGGAGCAGGATGTACTATTTTTTCCCCTTTTCCTCTTTTTGTGAGTGTGTATGTGTATGCTTCTGTGTGAGATTTTGTCTGTATAGCTTTGCTTTCACTATTTGTCCTAGGGTTTGGTCCATCCATTTTTTTTTTTTTTTTTTTTTACTTAAAAAAAATTTTTTTTTTCTTAATAAATTTTTTCTTAATAATTTTTTCTTATTTTTTATTTTAAAAAATTAAAAAAAAATTTTTCTTAATATTTTTTTTCTTATTTTTTATTTAAAAAAATTAAAAATTTTCTTTCTCTTAATAAATTTTTTCTTAATAATTTTTTATTGTAAAAAATTTAAAAATTTTTATAATAATTTTTTTCTTATTTTTTTATTTTAATAGCTTTATTTTATTTTATCCTCCTTCTTTCTTTCTTTCTATTTTTTCTCCCTTTTATTCTGAGTCGTGTGGAGAAAAGGCTCTTAGTGCTCCAGCCAGGCATCAGGGCTGTGCCTCTGAGGTGTGAGAGCCAACTTCAGGACACTGGTCCACAAGAGACCTCCCAGCTCCACGTAATACCAAACAGCGAAAATCTCTCAGAGATCTCCATCTCAACACCAAGACCCAGCTTCACTCAACGACCAGCAAGCTACAGTGCTGGACACCCTATGCCAAACAACTAGCAAGACAGGAACACAACCCCATCCATTAGCAGAGAGGCTGCCTAAAATCATAATAAGGCCACAGACACCCCAAAACACACCGCCAGATGTGGAGGTGCCCACCAGAAAGACAAGATCCAGCCTCATCCACCAGAACACAGGCACTAGTCCCCTCCACCAGGACGCCTACACAAACCACTGAACCAACCTTAGCCACTGGGGACAGATACCAAAAAACAACAGGAACTACGAACCTGCAGCCTGTGAAAAGGAGACCCCAAACACAGTAAGATAAGCAAAATGAGAAGACAGAAAAACACACAGCAGATGAAGGAGCAAGGTAAAAACACACCAGACCTAACAAATGAAGAGGAAATAGGTAGTCTACCTGAAAAAGAATTCAGAATAATGATAGTAAAGACGATCCAAAATCTTGGAAATAGAATAGACAAAAATGCAAGAAACATTTAACAAGGACGTAGAAGAACTAAAGAGGAACCAAGCAATGATGAAAAACACAATAAATGAAATTAAAAATACTCTACAAGGTATCAATAGCAGAATAACTGAGGCAGAAGAATGGATAAGTGACGTGGAAGATAAAATAGTGGAAATAACTACTGCAGAGCAGAATAAAGAAAAAAGAATGAAAAGCACTGAGAACAGTCTCAGAGACTTCTGGGACAACATTAAATGCACCAACATTCGAATTATAGGGGTCCCAGAAGAAGAAGAGGAAAAGAAAGGGACTGAGAAAATATTTGAAGAGATTATAGTTGAAAACTTCCCTAATATGGGAAAGGAAATAGTTAATCAAGTCCTGGAAGCACAGAGAGTCCCATACAGGATAAATCCAAGGAGAAACACGCCAAGACACATATTAATCAAACTATCAAAAATTAAATATAAAGAAAACATATTAAAAGCAGCCAGGGAAAAACAACAAATAACACACAAGGGAATCCCCATAAGGTTAACAGCTGATCTTTCAGCAGAAACTCTGCAAGCCAGAAGGGAGTGGCAGAACATATTTAAAGTGATGAAGGGGAAAACCCTACAACCAAGATTACTCTACCCAGAAAGGATCTCATTCAGATTTGAGGGAGAAATTAAAACCTTTACAGACAAGCAAAAGCTGAGAGAGTTCAGCACCACCAAACCAGCTTTACAACAAATGCTAAAGGAACTTCTCTAGGCAAGAAACACAAGAGAAGGAAAACACCTACAATAACAAACCCAAAACATTTAAGAAAATGGGAATAGGAACATACATATCGATAATCACCTTGAATGTAAATGGATTAAATGCTCCCACCAAAAGACACAGACTGGCTGAATGGATACAAAAACAAGACCCATATATATGCTGTTTACAAGAGACCCACTTCAGACCTAGGGACACATACAGACTGAAAGTGAGGGGATGGAAAAAGATATTCCATGCAAATGGAAATCAAAAGAAAGCTGGAGTAGCAATTCTCATATCAGACAAAATAGACTAAAATAAAGACTATTACAAGAGACAAAGAAGGACACTATATAATGATCAAGGGATCGATTCAAAAAGAAGATATAACAATTGTAAATATTTATGCACCCAACATAGGAGCACCTCAATACATAAGGCAAATACTAACAGCCATAAAAGGGGAAATCGACAGCAACACAATCATAGTAGGGGACTTTAACACCCCACTTTCACCAATGGACAGATCATCCAAAATGAAAATAAATAAGGAAACACAAGCGTTAAATAATACATTAAACAAGATGGACTTAATTGATATTTATAGGACATTCCACCCCAAAACAACAGAATACACATTCTTCTCAAGTGCTCATGGAACATTCTCCAGGATAGATCATATCTTGGGTCACAAATCAAGCCTTGGTTAATTTAAGAAAATAGAAATCATATCAAGTATCTTTTCCGACCACAACACTATGAGACTAGATATCAATTACAGAAAAAGATCTGTAAAAAATACAAACACATGGAGGCTACACAATACACTACTTAATAACGAAGTGATCGCTGAAGAAATCAAAGGGGAAATCAAAAATACCTAGAAACAAATGACAATGGAGACACGACGACCCAAAACCTATGGGATGCAGCAAAAGCAGTTCTAAGAGGGAAGTTTATAGCAATACAATCCTACCTCAAGAAACAGGCAACATCTCGAATAAACAACCTAACCTTGCACCTAAAGCAATTAGAGAAAGAAGAACAAAAAAACCACACAGTTAGCAGAAGGAAAGAAATCATAAAGATAAGATCAGAAGTAAATGAAAAAGAAATGAAGGAAACAATAGCAAAAATCAACAAAACTAAAAGCTGGTTCTTTGAGAAGATAAACAAAATTGATAAACCATTAGCCAGACTCATCAAGAAAAAAAGGGAGAAGACTCAAATCAATAGAATTAGAAATGAAAAAGGAGAAATAACAACTGACACTGCAGAAATACAAACGATCATGAGAGATTACTACAAGTAACCCTATGCCAATAAAATGGACAACCTGGAAGAAATGGACAGATTCTTAGAAATGCACAACCTGCTGAGACTGAACCAGGAAGAAATAGAAACTATGAACAGACAAATCACAAACACTGAAATTGAAACTGTGATTAAAAATCTTCCAACAAACAAAAGCCCAGGACCAGATGGCTTCACAGGCGAATTCTTTCAAACATTTAGAGAAGAACTAACACCTATCCTTCTCAAACTCTTCCAAAATATTGCAGAGGGAGGAACACTCCCCAACTCATTCTAAGAGGCCACCATCACCCTGATACCAAAACCAGACAAAGATGTCACAAAGAAAGAAAACTACAGGCCAATATCACTGATGAACATCGATGCAAAAATCCTCAACAAAATACTAGCAAACAGAATCCAACAGCACATTAAAAGGATCATACACCATGATCAAGTGGGGTTTATTCCAGGAATGCAAGGATTCTTCAATATACGCAAATCAATCAACGTGCTACGCCATATTAACAAATTGAAGGAAAAAAACCATATGATCATCTCAATAGATGCAGAGAAAGCTTTCGACAAAATTCAACACCCATTTATGATAAAAGCCCTGCAGAAAGGAGGCATAGAGGGAACTTTCCTCAACATAATAAAGGCAATATATGACGAACCCACAGCCAACATCGTCCTCAATGGCGAAAAATTGAAACCATTTCTACTAAGATCAGGAACAAGACAAGGTTGCCCACTCTCACCACTATTATTCAATATAGTTTTGGAAGTTTTAGCCACAGCAATCAGAGAAGACAAAGAAATAAAAGGAATCCAAATCGGAAAAGAAGAAGTAAAGCTGTCACTGTTTGCAGATGACATGATACTACATAGAGAATCCTAAAGATGCTACCAGAAAACTCCTAGAGCTAATCAATGAATTTGCTAAAGTAGCAGGATACAAAATTAATGCACAGAAATCTCTTGCATTCCTATACACTAATGATGAAAAATCTGAAAGTGAAATTAAGAAAACACTCTCATTTACCATTGCAACAAAAAGAATAAAATATCTAGGAATAAACCTACCTAAGGAGACAAAAGACCTGTATGCAGAAAATTATAAGACACTGATGAAAGAAATTAAAGATGATACAAACAGATGGAGAGATATACCATGTTCTTGGATTGGAAGAATCAACATTGTGAAAATGACTCTCTTACCGAAAGGAATCTACAGATTCAATGCAATCCCTATCAAACTACCACTGGCATTTTTCACAGAACTAGAACAAAATATTTCACAATTTGTATGGAAACACAAAAGACCCTGAATAGCCAAAGCAATCTTGAGAACGAAAAATGGAGCTGGGGGAATCAGGCTCCCTGACTTCAGACTATATTACAAAGCTACAGTAATCAAGACAGTTTGGTACTGGCACAAAAACAGAAACATAGATCAATGGAACAGGATAGAAAGCCCAGAGATAAACCCACGCACATATGGTCACCTTATCTTTGATAAAGGAGGCAAGCATATACAGTGGAGAAAAGACATCCTCTTCAATAAGTGGTGCTGGGAAAACTGGACAGGTATGTGTAAAAGTATGAAATTAGAACACTCCCTAACACCATACACAAAAATAAACTCAAAATGAATTAAAGACCTAAATGTAAGGCCAGACACTATCAAACTCTTAGAGGAAAACATAGGCAGAACACTGTATGACATAAATCACAGCAAGATCCTTTTTGACCCACCTCCTAGAGAAATGGAAATAAAAACAAAAATAAACAAATGGGACCTAATGAAACATAAAAGCTTTTGCACAGCAAAGGAAACCATAAACAAGATGAAAAGACAACCCTCAGAATGGGAGAAAATATTTGCAAATGAAGCAACTGACAAAGGATTAATCTCCAAGATTTACAAGCAGCTCATGCAGCTCAATAACAAAAAAACAAACAACCCAATCCAAAAATGGGCAGAAGACCTAAATAGACATTTCTCCAAAGAAGATATACAGATTGCCAACAAACACATGAAAGAATGCTCAACATCATTAATCATTAGAGAAATGGAAATCAAAACTACGAGGTATCACCTCACACTGTTCAGAATGGCCATCATCAAAAAATCTAGAAACAATAAATGCTGGAGAGGGTGTGGAGAAAAGGGAACACTCTTGCACTGTTGGTGGGAATGTAAATTGATGCAGCCACTATGGAGAACAGTATGGAGGTTCCTTAAAAAACTACAAATAGAACTACCATACGACCCAGCAATTCCACTACTGGGCATATACCCTGAGAAAACCATAATTCAAAAAGAGTCATGTACCAAAATGTTCATTGCAACTCTATTTACAATAGCCAGGACATGGAAGCAACCTAAATGTCCATCATCGGATGAATGGGTAAAGAAGATGTGGCACATCCATAAAAAGAAATGAAATGGAGTTATTTGTAGTGAGGTGGATGGAGTTAGAGTCTGTCATACAGAGTGAAGTAAGTCAGAAAGAGAAAAACAAATACAGTATGCTAACACATATATATGGAATCTAAGGGATAAAAAAAAAAAAAAAAAAAAAAAAGGCCATGAAGAACCTAGTGCCAGGACGGGAATAAAGACACAGACCTACTAGAGAATGGACCTGAGGATATGGGGAGGGGGAAGGGTAAGATGTGACAAAGTGAGAGAGTGGCATGGACATATATACACTACCAAACGTAAAATAGCTAGTGGGAAGCAATCGCATAGCGCAGGGAGATCAGCTCTGTGCTTTGTGACCGCCTGGGGGGGTGGGATGGGGAGGGTGGGAGGGAGGGAGATGCAGGAGGGTGGAGACGTGGGAACATATGTATATGTATGACTGATTCACTTTGTTATAGAGCAGAAACTAACACACCATTGTAAAGCAATTATACTCCAATAAAGAGGTTTAAAAAAATAAAAAGATTAAAAAAAATAAAAGTTTAGGGAGAAAATAAATAAATAAATAAAGCATTGATTTTGCACAGCCAAAAAAAAAAATTAAAAAAATAAAATAAAAACAGAAATGTAAATGACCTTGAATAGTGAAAGCAATATAAAAGAAAAGCAAACTTGTATGACCTACACTACCAGACTTTGAAACTTACAATAATACTATAATAATCAAAACAATGGAGTATTGGCCTAAGGACAAATATATGGATCAATGGAACAAACTAGAGTATCCAGAAATAGACCCAAACATGCAGATGCATTGATTTTCAAAAAAGATGCCAAGTCAAGAGAATGAGCACCCCTCTTTTGGAGCCTCTTTATCCTCAAAATCATTCTTCAAAATGACCTAATATTCAGGTAAATCTTGAGCAGGAAAAACATCACTAGCTGGCTTTTACCAACTTCAATGCTGACCTCAGGGTCAGAAAATGAAGTTTTTTTCTTGTTCTGCTAATGTGTGACCTCAACCAATTAATTCACCTCTCTGAACTTCAGAATGTGACAAGACTATCAGACAAGAATATCAAGCCATGAATAGCATGCCAAAAACAGCAGAAGAAATATTAAAATGCCAATCAATCCATTTGCTATATATCATGCTGACTGTAATAAAAATCAGTAACATACATTCTGTCTACTATGTGAAAAGTTCCATGCTAAGTCTGATATTGAGTTACCCTATATCATGATAATTTCTGTGAATCTTAAAACATCACTGAAGGTTTCCTGTATTAAATATTAGGAACACGTCCAAAGGGAACTGCTTCTAATTACTTTTCTTTGAAAATTTCCCTCCTCCTTAAACTTCCTCATTAACTTAGCTATTTGCTTCCCTGGTTATAAAAGCAGCTGAGGCAAAAGGGTCACATTTACAGTATGGTGATGAGTTTTACAGAATCAATTTTTAATTTTAAAATGCCTAATTTGGAAAGCAAGAGAAGTATGCAGTTAAAACAAATTACAACTAATAGTGATTATATCGAGGAAAAAAATTATCTTGGTATCTCCAGTGTCTTACATCTCTTACAAAACAAATTGCACGTACCTTCATATTTAATTGTTATCTATAGATTTTTCTGCTGTTAATATTCTCCTGTAACAGGGAAGTTGGCAAAGCTCAGTTGTGTGATATGAATCTTGAGGTAAAGGTACGGTTTATTCTAATTTTGTTTCCAGAGTTTTGAGGCATTTCATTAAAAGTAATTTCTATGTGATAGTCACAAACACATGTAATCACATATCCATACACACGTATCCACTAACCACAAATACGCTCCATAGGGTATGGTAAGAGATTGTGATTGTCATTTTTGTTTAGTGTTTTCAACTCTATGTTTTAACCCAATACATAATTTCCCTCTTAGTTGCCTCCCATAAGACATCAACTGTAAATCCCTGATTAAAAGCAGTGAAAGGAAAGTGAAAAGAGGTAATTTCTTTCATTAATTCTTTGGAAAAATAAAAAATCAGTCCAATAAAAAATAAGGATCCATCCGTCTGATCAGAGCCCCCTTAGGGATGAATTTCCTCTCTGATAAAGAAAAGCCCCTGCTTGGTTGGCTTGGCCCATTCATCCTGCCTTGAATGCAAATGTGAAAGCTTACTTCTTGAAGCTGATGTGGCCATCAGACAATAAGCTTAAAGAAGAAAATCAACATGTTCAGCATGGCAGAACAGAAATTAGTAGAAGTCTAGATACTCGATATCATCAAAAACAATCCAACTTGGAACCAAGTCCTTGAAGATATATTGTTACATGGGGTTATTAGATAGCTTCTTAGCTTAAGTTATGATTTCTCAGGTATTCTGACACCCTGCAGCCAGACCTCTTATACAAAGCAATATCAACTATTACATGAGTTAATGGCATGTAGCAAGGGTTATATGAGTTTTCCTTTGTTGTTGTTTTTATTATCTGAGCTCAGAACACTTACATCCGTATGACCATTCAACCTCCTCACTTGGCTGTCTAAGCACTTCAAACTTAATATATGAAAGCCCAAAGATTTTCTACCTCCAAGTTCATTTCTTCCTAAGTCTCCCCCACCATTAGCACTGTTGCTCATGCCAAAAACCTGAGACATTTTTTTATTACACTTTCTCTCAATCCTTACTTTCAACAAATAAATGTAACTGTTGGCATTACTCAAAAATATCATCCAAATCTGATTATTTTTTATTATCCCAACTTCCGTCATGCTAGTCCAAGCTCTAGTCTACCCTTATCCCGCCAGTATTGTTCCTGCTTTCACTTTTAGGCGGCATGCTCCACACAGGGCTAGAATGATCTACTTTAAATATAAGATAGATCATGTTGCTTCCCTATTTAGATAGCAATGGCATTTCACCACTCTTAGAATATAATTCAAACATTTACTTGGTCTGATGGATTTCATAGACAACTTCTTTGACTTTCTCTCTACTTTTTCATTCATTTGACTTCAGTAACACTAGACTAGACTTATTGGTATTCCTTGAAGACAACAATTCTTCCCTGACTCAGGAACTTTCCACTTGCTGTTTCTTCACCTTGGAGTGCCCTTTGCCCACACCTTGGTATGGCTTGCTGCCTCCCTTCATTCAGGGATTTGCCCAAATATCATCTCAACAGATGGTGTCCCTCAATGACCCTATTTAAAATAGCGTGGTAGAAGCAGAAAATAGTAGATTTGGATTAAAGTACCACAGGATCTTGAAACTTGATTAGTATTATTGAGAAAAATCTCTGAAGACTTCTGCATCTCACTTTTCTTATCAGTAAAATGGGTAAAAATAATGCCTGATCATAAAGTATGGCAAAATTCTAAGTACACATCTGCGTGAAAATGGCTCATTAACCACAGTAAAGATGTAAGATTCTATTTTATAAGTGATTGCAACTAATTGGGAGCAATATTTCACTGACAATAGTAATATGGCAAAACCATATATACACCTATATTGATATGACATTTTGGATTTTACAACTTCACAAATGGTTACATGGAGATCCTCAAAATGATCTTATGACAATAAAAATATTAGGCTATTAAAATCATTTATGTATGAGAAAACTGAGCCACTATACAGTGAACTAACTTGCATTCACAGCCTAGAAGTATTAGATTTTATACTTATTCCAACATTTTTACAACTAAAGTTTTAATACCTTTTGTGTAACACCATACAACAGGTCTAAATGTCAAAGAGGAAGATATAAACCTAAATATTCTATTAAGGTCCATGCTGACAAATTATGAGTTATTGAGTAATGTCTAATGTGTTGATACAAATACTGAACCATTCCTACTTACACAAGGAAAGAGATTTTTTTTTTTCATTGTTACAATTATCAAAGCAAAGAAATCGGAAATGGTTTGGAGAGAGTTTATAGTATTCTTTTGAGTTCCTGAGTTTGTCACCACAAATGAGAGGCTTTCACAGACCATAAAATTAACTTCCTCCATTGCCACTTGCCCAGCTGCACAAGACAACCTACACGTCTTTGTTAATTGGATGAAGTAAGTTTGCTATATTTTCCTTTCTTCCTCACTAGCAACACAAGCTGTGTGACGTTTTCCAAAGGGAAAACCCTCCTTGATTAGATTTACTGCTGACAAGCTGTCAAAGCAGTGTAGGGCCAAGGTTCGAAGGAGTGAATATAAGTGAACATTGCCACCCTAAGAACAATATGCAATCGGGAAAATTCTCCAAGTTATAGATACTTGAGGTATATCTTTCAGAGAATTTTTTATACATTAGTATTGTAGGCATGAGAAATACTGTGGGGCTAGTCAAACCTTATTCTACAATTGTCCAGGAAGCATCATGCTTTAAGTCCACTGATTCTAGAATATGCTTTTCAGGATCATGGATTCAAACTTTAGCACGTTATTATCAGAAGAATCTGCACACCACACCAAGTTTTCAGTTTAAAAATGTGTATTTGTTCCTTGTTTGAATTTATATTGTGCAAGATTCTGTACTAGATACCAAGGAAGACACAGAGATAATTGTTGCTTTTCTAACCTATGGTGGTTATGGTCTAATAGGAGTGATGAGACATTGATGTAGATAACCTTATCTACATAAGGTTGCATCTACATATCTAGAATGAAAAGTAATAATTTCTATAAAAGCAGAAGAGAGTATCAAGTTTAGGAAGTTTAGAATAATTATGACTCATCATAGATTTTGGGTTGTAGAGCTGGAAGGTAATTAAAGATTATTTAGTCTAGTCTCCTCATTTCTGATATGAGGAAATCAGAACCCTGGGTGGAAAAGTAATTTCTCCTAACTCATACAGCTAATTAGTAGCAGAGCCAGAAGGAAAATAAGTTCTCCAAGTTCTCTGTCTTTTGATACTTATAGGAACAGATGTTCACAATGGTTAAGAATAACAACCTTGGGGCTCAGTAGGACTGAACACCTGGATGTTTTTAATATCAGGCCACTTTCATCACTTAGAATCTTGCCCAGCCTCTCATGCTGCATCCAACGCTAACTGTTCCAGTGGGAGCCCTTCAGGGAAATAGACCAAAGCATCAAGAAAAGAAATAAAAACCAATTCTAGCCTTCAACAATCCAAAAAACATCTAACTTGTAAATTGTGTTGTAGCTCAGGATCCTGCCTCTTCTTAACTCTATCTATGACCTTTAATACTAGTGCCTCAAACCTCTGTCATTGTGACACATAAATCTCAATATCCTGACCAGTCTTCTTTCTAGTACCCAGGTCCATACCGCCCATTGGACAGTTACACATAGATATTTAATTTGTACTTCAAACATAAAATATGTAAAACTGATTGCATTATTTCCCTTACCTTACATGTTTCTCTAGTTTTATTCCTTCTCCCAGTGTAATTAGAAATGCAAAATTCTCAAAGAACTTGTAAAATGTGCTTCTTTATTAATAATTCCATTTCTATCCTTATATCCTCCTCTGTGAAAGCTTCCCTGGTTCTTCTTTCCTCTAAGCTCTACCACTTCCTAAATATGACAAGTTTATCATAGTCCCTGGGAGTTACCATCTTCAATTATAAAATAGGGATTGTAATTTCATTTACCATCATAAGATCATTATGGTGGGATCATGGTGGTTACTGGATAACTTCTTCTGCTTACTTATTTTTATCTTACTTTCTACATTTTCTATAAAGGGCATGCATTTAACTTTAAAAATAACAAAAAAAAACTCACAAAATTAAAGCAAAAAATACATCAAGAGCATTTTTTCATGTCATTTTGTGATTATTTTGACCCAAAAGTAAAATATGCCCATTGTTTTAAGTTCAAAGCGTAATCACTGAATATATAATAAAAAGTAAGTCCCTCCATCCCTGGCAGGAAAATTGTGTTCAACAAAATTAATTTCCTCTTTTCCTGGGCACACAGCCAAATCACTACATTTCTAATCTCACTGGCAGTTAGGTATGGCCTTGTGATAAGTTCCTAGCCAATAAGTAAAAGTGTATTGTGTCACCTCCAGGCCTTCCCATAAAAAACTCCCACATGCCATTCTCTGTGATCTTTGCCCTTCTTTCAGCTGAATTTTAATATCCAAGAAAACTTTGGAAGCCACAGGGAAAAGAGACAACAAACATGATCACCCTGAGTTCCTGAATGACTAGATGAAGTAAGAGATGGCGACCTCCATCATTACAGTTAGTGCAGAATCTCCATGAATTGATAAGTGAAAAAAAATTTACTTCTGTTGCATTTGAGTCATTATACAATCTGCAGTCTATATGTTACAACAGCAAGCCAATTTTAAATACATTTGGCTTCCCGAATGAACTGCTTATGGTAATTAGAATAGACTACATTTTTTTCTGTGATAAAGAGAACCCGAAATCAAGAAGTAAGGAGAGTCTCCGTTTTATCAACCTTGAAATTTCTGAGCATGGAGAGTGCAGACAACAAGCAGTGCAACTCCACAAAGAAGGCAGAGGAAGAATATATGAGTTGCAAATTCCAACCTACATCAGTAGATGCCGAAGAGGGACAGGTGGCTTCTAGTAAACCAGATATACTAGAAAACTCAGCAAAGGGGACCAAAAGAAAAAGATCTATAAAAAAATAACAGGGTGCTTCCCTGGTGGCTCAGTGGTTGAGAATCTGCCTGCTAATGCAGGGGACACGGGTTCGAGCCCTGGTCTGGGAAGATCCCACATGCCGCGGAGCAACTGGGCCCGTGAGCCACAACTACTGAGCCTGCGCGTCTGGAGCCTGTGCTCCGCAACAAGAGAGGCCGCGATAGTGAGAGGCCCGCGCACCGCGATGAAGAGTGGCCCCCACTCGCCGCAACTAGAGAAAGCCCTCGCACAGAAACGAAGACCCAACACAGCCATAAATAAATTAATTAATTAATTTTTTCAAAAAATGGTGATTGTTAAAAACAAAACAAAACAAAACAGAGCTTGCTGTCCACGAAAAATGCCACAATGTTGTGACAGTGTGAAACCTCAGAAGACAATGCCGATTCTTCCTTTACCTTCTATACTGCCACCTGTCAATCTGATTCACAGGGACGTTGTGTGCGCTTGGTGCCAGCAGTTAAAACTAAGCACCAAAGGCCTGAAACTAGATGGATATAAAGGACTCTGTGAACATGGCTACCCTCATCAAAAAAAATTCCTGCCACAGCTGAGGAGGCCAGGATCCTATCTCCATCGAGAAGAAAATCAAAGTTGGACAAGGGGGAACTACCTCTGGAATGTTCTGATAAACAGATGTCTTTGGAAGGGGCTGCTCCTCCTGAGGAGGGAGCACCTGCCCCTGAAGGAGCTCCTGCTCTTCAGGGAGTTGTATCAACTTCCGCCCCTGACCCGGAAGCTGTGTTTGCCTCTTGGAGCAGAATGACAGCCAAGGCCGTGAAGATGGAGTCGGTGAAATCACAAGAGACCTGTGGGGTCTGGTGGAGCGTGGTTCATGGGAGAGGTCTCCCTGCTGACACAGAGGGCTGGGTTCATTTACAATTTCATACTGGACAGGCTTGGGTGCCTGATAAACGAAGGAGGGTGTCTGCACTCCTTCTTGTTACTGCCAGCAATTTTCCACACCTCCACACCTGGAGGACAATATGCTGTGCCCTGAGTGTGTACACAGGAATAAAGTATTAACGAAAAGCCTGCAGTGAGATCACAATACCAGTAAAAAGGGTACAGCTACGATTGTAATTAGTGATAGAGAAGTGACGACAAATCAACTCCACGCTGCCATTGGACAGCTGAACTCCGCTCCGCAGCCCCCATGCTTCCCGCTTACAGGGTGCACAGCCTGCTTACAGGGTTGCGTGAAAAAAGCCTGTGAACTGATAAAAGTGGAAGTGGCTATCTCTCCAAAGATTCCCAGCCCTAAGGGAGCAGAAGAGAAAAGAGATGGGGACATTTTAAAAATGCCAATTCGCTGAATGGAATTAATGTACTTGAAAGTGCCTCAAGTAAATTTCTCCATTGGGCAAGATGGGGCTTACAGGCAAAAGTTCAAATTTGGTTATGTACCCCTTAACCAAGCATTCAAACTTATCATCACCAGGAATGGTAAGAGCAGCAATGTGTTTCCTGATGTCAGACAATATATCACTGATAATATTCTTACCCCAAAGGATCTTTTCACAAGGAAGCAATCAGTTCTGATTATGCCTCTTGTCTCAGCATAATTAAGTAAGCTTACCTTGTTTTGGGTGGCAGTTACTTAGATGCACCCATATGCACCCATATGTAAATATTCACAGAGCTATGAACTTAATATGTCTGTATTTTACTTATATGTAAATTACATATAATTTTTTTTTAAGTGTCCTACATTGAATGATGAATTACAGTGCCTCTAGTAAAAAGGCAACTAGAAAATTTTGAAATTAAAGCTTTTATTTTAAAATTAAAAAAAAGGAAACCCAAAATCCATAATAGTTTAACACAGTAAGCACTTACTTTTTGTTCCTACAAATTTCTTGCCAGTCCTGGTGACCCTCAGGCAGATAGATATTTTATATGTGTCAGCCACCCAAACTGCTTTTATCTTGTGGCTTCATGTTTTCAACACAAGATCCTTGCTTGAATACAGAGGGAGAGACTGGTGAGTTTTAAAAGGGCTTTTCATTTTTGTCAGCTCAAAAGTCACTCCCAGTCACATTTTATTTGCCAGAACTAGTTTCGTGGCTCTAGGTAAATGCAAGAAGTTTGGAAAGTATAATCTTCTGTATGTCCAAGAAGGAAGAGAGAACTGGATATAAGTGAATACTAGTCATGTCTACCACACAACTGTATCTATTTCATGCAAGCATATTCATAAAATATTAGATAAATGAGAGTCTACTATAGACAGCATTTGATGTCTTGCTTTTTTTATAGAATATATTTTGCAGATAACAATATAGATCATTCTATAAACAAGGTCCTACTGTATAGTACAGAGAACTATAGTCAATATCCTATGATAAATCATAACGGAAAAGAATATAAAAAAAGAATGTATATATATGCATAACTGAATCACTTTGCTGTACAGCAGAAATGAACACAACATTGTAAATCAACTACGCTTCAAAAAAAGAGATATAGATCATTTCTTCTTTTTTTTAAAATAAATTTATATATTTATTTATTTTATTTTTGGCTGCGTTGGGTCTTCGTTGCTGCGCGCGGGTTTTCTCCAGTTGTGGCGAGCAGGGGCTACTCTTCGTTGCGGTGTGCGGGCTTCTCATTGCAGTGACTTCTCTTGTTGAGGAGCATGGGCTCTAGGCTCATGGGCTTCAGTAGTTGTGGCATGTGGGCTCACTAGTTGTGGTGCACGGGCTTAGTTGCTCTGCAGCATGTGAGATCTTCCCAGACCAGGGCTCGAACCTGTGTTCCCGACATTGGCAGGCAAATTCTTAACCTCTGCACCCCCAGGGAAGCCCCGGTCATTTCTTTTTAAGTTCTGCATTTTTAAAATATGTCCCTTATTGGTGGACATTTAACTTACTACATATGTTTTCTATTGCGAACAAACATTTCTATTGCAGTGAATGTTCTTTGGGTATGTACAGGACTATCAATGGGTTAAATTCCTAGAAATAAATTTGCTAGGCTATATTTGCATTTTTAATTTTGATATACATTTTCATGATTATAAAATTTATAATTTCCTCTCAATGAGTTGCATCAATTTACATTCTTACCAACAGTTTATAAGAGCATTTGTTTCCCTTCAACCTTGCAAACATAACATATTAGCAAAATCATGTGAAGAGGGTATCATGTAATCTACATATTAGCCCATCATATATTTATATTTAACTAAATCAACATTTATTTTATTTCAGAATTATTACAAATGTTGCACATAAAAATGTATCCACATTGTGATTATTTTATTAGAATTCACTTTTAGAAATGGAATTACTGGATTCAAGAGCGTGAAATACTTTTAAGTTTCTTAACACATCAAATTGCTTTACAAAAGGTTTTACCAGTAAACACTGGTAAACCACCAGAGTTATATGAGGGCCCATCTTACTGCACCTTCATCAATATTAGTTTTTACAGTATTTCAGTCTTTGAAAACTTGCATACATAAGGCCAGTACTGGAATTTGATATATGCCATCTCTGAAATGACTAACTCATGAGAGATTATCTTGGCAGATACCGTTATCAAAAATACTCTAGGGGGAAAATTTCTTTTTAATTGAACATCTTTTTAAAAGTTAGCATCCTTTCTCTGGGGAAATCACACTTCCCAAGTTGCATGTGGTTCTTGTGAAGATGTCAATCGTATAATCCTGATGCAAGATTCCCCTATCTCCCACTGTGGCCAAGTGCCCCAAGCTGTGCCAATTCAAGATCTTCTTTAATATTGATAGAACCTCGAGTAAAGGAGTCCCCACCTCCTTTTATGGGTTGCTTAATTGAGAGGAAATAATACGAGAGCTGCCAGGGGGTATGTCTTGTTTAAAATATGAAGAATGAAACCTTTTGCAGCATGAAGTTAAGCAAAATAAGCAAAGAGGAGTGCATAATTCCTGTCCTAGATGCTTTGTTTTTCTATAGCTTTTCCTTTTAGCTTCTAAACTACGCTATTCTTCCCAGCCAGTGAGCTTTTTTTTTTTTTTTGGTATAAGTTAATTTGAGTTAAGTTCCTGCCATTTGAGACTGAAATAATCCTAACTAATATGCACACTAAAGCAGTACACTTACATCCTTCTTTGCTAATTTGCATTCTAATAACCAGAATGTCATTCAGCATACACAATACAAATCATACTAAATTTCATAAAGAAAGCAGTGTTAAATCTACAAGTGCCTCCCAAATAATCAAGGAAAGATTTTTGCAGAGCTAAGTATGATTTTAATATTATTCATTTAATTGAAATGTATTATTAAAAGTTGCCCATCCTTTTTGAATATAAAGGATACTTTAAAATTTGATAAGCCAAAACCTACTAGCTTCTAACACTGCTGGCTACCTGTTTCAGAAGTTTGTCACTTGGTGCCCTTTAGGATAAAAATGAGAGTCAGCAGGCTACATTTTGGAGTAAGCCTTAGACTAAGAAGTAGAGGCTTGAGTCTGGACGTCTAACTAACCTCATTTGAATGACTTCTAGAGTCCCTCCTGGTCCCCACATTGTAACTAATACTAATTTGGTAGTAAATTTCATTTCAAAGTAGCAAGTCTATTGCTAATTCAATCCAATTTATGTTGCAAGAATAATACATTGTCTTGATTTACTCCCCAATTCATATACAAATAAACTAAACATTTTAGAAATCTGCTTTTATCTACTTCATTTAAGTCACAGTGTTGTGTTTCTGAATAGCTTATGTCAATTAAAGCATTATGTACAATTTGACACTTCAAAATTATTAGTAGCAAAGTTCTTTATTACTAGTGGACCAGAGCACGTCTATACAGAAAAGCCCCTAGTTATATTAAAAAGTGTGTAATTATGTTTTTAGATTTTTTTACAAGAACTCTGGTTTTAAATATCTTTTATTTAAATAATCACACCATTTGCTAAATTGCAGTTGAATATGTAGATACGGACAATTTTTTAGAAAGAAATTAAATCAAGTTTCCTTTGGGAATACAATTGGTTTGCCTTGATATGGATTTCTTTAAGCTAGCATACTACAATTGTGTTCTTCCTTTCTTTATTTTTCATCTAACCAAGTGCTCAGAAAATGAAATGATGTTACAACAGAAACTACTTTTTGTGAACAGAGTAAGAGTAACGGTTCCAATTATCTACCAGTTTTCCAGCCACATTAATACAATTCTATTAATAAAAAAAACCTGAGCCTTTCCTGGGTGCAAGGCCATGTATCAGATATCACAGAAGATAAGAAGATGAAACAGAGGCAACCATATTCTCAGGTTAATACATTGTCCAACAAAATGGAAAAATCCATGGAGACAAAAGGATTAATTCGGTCATTACATGTTTATTGAGCATCTGTTGTCTCCAGTCACCATTCTAAAGGGCTGTGAATATAGTAGTGCATGATGTAGGCAAGGTGTCAGCAGACAGGGAGTGTACATTTTAATGAGGGAAACATACACTAAGTAGTGCTAGGGAGTAAAACACGATGATAGAACAGCCAGTGACTGGGAGGTGACTTTACCTTGTATGGTCAGAGAAGATCTCTTGGCTGTGGCAGAATTTAAGTTAAGACTTGGATGACAAGAAAGAGTCAACCAGAAAGAACTGAAGAAAATATTCCAGGATGAGTGAAAAATTAGTGCAAGGCCTCAAGGCCTTTATTATAAGACATATACTATATAGTATATAGTAAAAGTAAGAGTATGCTAAGGTACCCTAGGACAGGAAGCTATGGGAATTCAGAGGTTCAAGAAGAAATATGTGGAAGTGGAGATAGCGGATTCGTGAAAAATTCCAAATGAACCTCAAGTTTCAGTAGGTTGTCATCAAAGGGACATGTGTGTCAAGGTCAAGGAATAGAACTCAAGTTTTAGAGATCTGCTGTATAACATAGTGTCTATAGTTAACAATAGAGTGTTGTGCACTTAAAAACTTGTTAAAAGAATAGATATCATGGTAAGTGTTCTTACCACAAAGATAAATCAAGAGAAAGTCAAGAAACTAATCTTTTGGAAGTGATGGGTATATTACTACCTTGATTGTGGTGATGCTATCATGGGTGAAGGTGAATGTCCAAACTCATCAAAATGCATACATTAAATATGAGCAATTTTTGTTTATTAAGCATACCACAATAAGGCTGGAAACAAAATAAAAACATTAATAATTTCTAATAAACAATCGTAATCTTCTACCACTTCCACCACAACACCATTTTGTGTTGGTAGTATGTTTAATACTTACCAACACAAAATGGAAGAGTAACCTCAGGAAGTCTTTAGTGGACTTTTTCCAAAAATGTCATAAAAGAACACCTGGTCACTTATTTCAGAATCTCAGATTAAGTAATTTTCCCTATATCCAAGATATTAATAATTTCAAGAAAGATATTTAATTTTAATTTTTAAAACTTGGAATTATATCCTCTTTTGCCCCTGTCCGAAGAGACTGATTTTTAATATTCATTTCACAGTCTGAGAAACAAAGATACATTCTCATTACCTGAAATTTTCAAATATTTGAGTGAACTCAGGCAACTACAACACAATACGAAGCCTGTTAGATGTAGTTTGTTAAAATGAATACTTAAGGTATCAAAATATGTGAATTACTTTCATATTTTGTAATTAGAGAAGATTTAAGGTCATTTCTTTAAATAATATCAGACTCATTCCCTTGCATTCAGATATGCTTTCTAAAAGGTCAAAAAAAAAAAAAAAAAGAGTGGGGTTTGTAAGATTTGGTGCAATATAGATACTCTGCCTAAAATATCGTAGTCTCCTATAGTTTACTCAGCATTTTTAAAATTTAGCTTAATTTTGCCTAAAAACACAATGTAAAAATGTGCAGATATAACCTTTGAATATTGCATGAAAAAAAGTTTAAACATTGGTAGGAGTTGAAGGAGAAGATATAAGACCCTTTTTATATCTCTTTGACTAGATTAAGGATGATTGAGATAACATGTTTTTAATTACCCACATCTCTGCCTGCTTATCTATCAACCTAACCACCAGCAAAACCAAATATCTGCAGTGAAGATACACAGTGAGTGGTCTGCTAATCTGGGCTCGGTGTCAGCCATGTCTTCTCCAGCATTGAAGCCTCAGAAGGTACTTAACATAATTTCAAGAAAACGTAGCATATTAAATGTTTCCTCAGTCCCCCTAAACTCCTTGTTGATTAGATCCAATTACAACCCCCCCCATATGATTTACAAATATCTAACTGTTTTAAATTATCAATTTTAATTATTTGTGCTTTAGAAGTACTAACCAGGAAGGAGAAACAAAAAGAAAGAAATTAGGGAAGAAGCCTCTATTTTATTTCTAAAGAAAGTAATGCTGGAGGTTACAATTAATATTCCTTTCAAATATAGTACTTCTTTTTGAGAGGGATCAAAACACATAAGTAATTAATACACACTGTCCCAAAATAAAATAAAACTTTCAAAAATTAAAATATTTATGATGTTTTCACAACTGTTTGTTTTTAGAGACCGGGACCGGTTTGCCTGTCTCTCTCAACTCAGAAGGTGATGTCTCACACGCTGTCCTTGCTGAGTTCAATAAATCTGACACTCGTCCTGCTGAGCTGATGTAATTCACATCTCACCTCACTTCAATTTGTCTGAATTACTTTCATCACAGTTGCCATATATCCTGATACTTTTATTCATAACTAAGGAAAACATTTTGGATGCTGCCTTCGGCTTTCTTCCAAAATGCCAAAAGCTGACACATTTTAATGCAATAGCTAACCCCTCATAGCTTAATCATTTCAAGTACATTATGATATTTATTTTATATATTTTTAAGTTATTAATAGTTGTTTACCCTTTCAAAAGAGATATTTTTCTTCCTGCAATCACATTGCCTGTCTTTCTCTATGCTGGAAGTTGTTATTCATCCTTTGATAAAGCAAGGCGATTCAAAGCCAGCAAAGCCAACCTAACACTTTGATCACATCACACTGACATTTGAGATGCATTACCTCAAAATGTGGCTATAAAAGATCCAGATACCTCCGGTAAAATTATGGCAAAAATTCTTCCTACAACTATTCTGTTTAGGCCACAAGTTGTTGTTTTTTTTTTATCTCTAACTTTAACCTTTTAGACAGATATAGGATCTTGACATTCTGTAAGTTTCCCAGCTCTTGCTATAGGGAGAAAGATGTCTTCATAAATCTCTCCCAGAAGAGAATGGCCATTTAAACTGTTAGAACTAGAAATTCTGTGATATAATTGTAGGAATATTGCTCAACCGGTGATTCCTAGCATGACCTTACATAAATCACTTCACCTTTCTCACTCTCATCCTTTTTTTCACTTGTGGAGTGAATGGAAACTATGGTTCTCTCTTCTGTTCTTGCATGGGATAGACTAGAGGGATAACATGAGAGAAACAGCATGTTACAGTGCTGTAAGTGATTACTGAAAAAGAGAATGTAGTAAAAAAACACTAGTAAGAATAAATAAGAACAGTCTCCAAAAGAGGTGATAAAAATGTGACTAATTGTGTATGTTTCAGCTGAGTGTAATGTATATGATCATCTTTGAAATGAGACAGATCTGGGTCTTCTTGATTTGACTGTATCGTGGTGAGCATCTCCAATCTTAGCTTACAAAAGTTTTCATCAAGCATACATAACTATTGTTTCTACTTCAGAAATCGTGTTCCAGGAAAACAAATAAATTAGACCCAGACACATCCAAAGAAATTTCGAGAAGAATTAAGTAGCTTCCTTAATTCAAATTTATGTATATTATTAATCTTATACTATATTTAATGAGCAAGCGAAGTTATATATGCTTTCTGTCCTAGCTTTTTCAGAATTGGTTGTGTTAATTATAAGTATTAAATCCTAAGCCAGAAAAGTTTCTGAAATGTTTTTATTCACTTCAAAAATAAAATTGAGTAGAGCCCATAATGGCCATTGAAATACTTTTAAGTATTTAATTCATTAATTTTTGTGTATGGTGTAAAATAAGACTCTAGTTCTTTTGCACGTGGGTATCCAGTTTTCCAACACCATTTATTGAACAGACTGTCCTTTCCCCATCATATATTCTTGGTGCCCTTTTCAAATATTAGTTGACCATTTATGGGTAGGTTTATTTTAGGGCTCTCTATTCGGTTCCATTGATCTGTATATCTGTTTTTACGCCAGTGCCATACTGTTTTGACTACTATAGCCTTGTAATAGTTTGAAATTAGGAAGTATGGTGCCTCAGGCTTTGTTCTTCTTTCTCAAGATTGCTAAATAAAAAAGGCAGGAACACTTCCAAATTCATTTTATGAGGCCAGCATTACCCTGATACCAAAGTCAGATGAGAACACTACAAGAAAATACAAAAGAGAAAAAAAAAATTACAAGCCAATATCCCAAATGAATATAGATGCAAAAATCCTCAACAAAATACTAGCAAACCAAATTAAACAGCACATTAAAAAAATCACGCACCATTATCCAGTGAGATTTATTCTCGGAATGCAAGGATGGTTCAACATGTGCAAATCAATAAATGTGAACACCACGTTAACAGAATAAAACATAAAAATCATACGATAATCTCAGTTGATTCAGAAAAACCATTGACAACATTCAACCTCATTTCATAATAAAAACTCTCAACAAATTAGGTATGGAAGAAATGTACCTTAACATAATAAAGGTCATATATTACAAGACCACAGATAACATCACACTAGATGGCAAATACCTGAAAGTTTCTCTTCTAAGAACAGGGGCAAGACAAGGGTGCCCACTTTCACCAATTTTATTCAGTATAACACTGGAAGTCATAGCCAGAACAATTAGGCAAGAGAAAGAAATAACAGGTATACAAATCAAAAAAGAAGTTAGGGACTTCCCTATTGGGGCAGTGGTTAACAGTCCACGTTCCCAATGTAGGGGGCCTGGGTTCGATCCCTGGTCAGGGAACTTGATCCCACATGCATGCCGCAACTAAGGAGCCCTCGAGCCACAACTAAGGAGCCTGCCTGCCGCAACTAAGGAGCCAGTGAGCTGCAACTAAGACCCAGCACAACCAAATAAATAAATAAATATTTTTAAAAAAGAAGTTAAATTGTTTCTGTTTGCAGCTGACCTGATACTATAAATAGAAAACACTGAAGACTCCACCAAAAAAAAACTGTTATAAGTAATAAAGGAATTCAGTATGTTTCAGGGTACAAAATCAACATACAAAAATCAGTCACATTTTTCTATACTAACACAAACTATTAGAAGAAAAAATTAAGAAACAATCTCATTTACAGTAGCACCAAAAAGAATGAAATACTTAGGAATATTTTTAACTAAAAAGTTAGGGCTTCCCTGGTGGCGCAGTGGTTGATAGTCTGCCTGCCAATGCAGGGGGCACGGGTTCAAGCCCTGGCTGGGAGGATCCCACATGCCGCGGAGCAACTGGGCCCATGGGCCACAACTACTGAGCCTGCGCGTCTGGAGCCTGTGCTCTGCAACAGGAGAGGCCACGATGGTGAGAGGCCTGTGCACCGCAATGAAGAGTGGCCCCCGCTTGCCGCTGCTGGAGAAAGCCCTCGCACAGAAACGAAGACCCAACACAGCCAAAAATAAATAAATAAAAAGACCTATACACTGAAAACTATAAGATATTAATGAGATAACTGAAAACAAAAATAAATGGAAAGATTTCTCATGTTCATGAACTGCAATAATTAATATTGTTAAAATTTCTCTTCTACCCAAAGCCATCTACAGATTCATGCAATCCCCATCAAACTTCCAATGCACATTTTACAGAAATAGAAAAAAGCATCCTAAAATTCATATGGAACTGCAAAAGACCCCACATAGCCAAGGCAATATCTTAACCCCATAAATATTATACTACTTCAGTGCTAAAGCAATTGAAGAAATTAATAAACTGCATACCTCAGGGGAAAATCTGAGATACTACCAGTAGACCTTTCATGTCATCAGTTTAAGATTTAATCAGTTGATAGAAATCAACTGATATAGAGAGGTCTATTTTATCTGTATGCCAGTTTTCCTACCTTAATGTCCTCCTTTGATTAATGCTATTGGGTTTTTCATACTTTAGAACAAAGCAGAATAAACTTTTGTTTTTCATATTTTAGAAGCAGCAGTTCTTAAGTTATGAGCAGAAGTCCCCTTTAAGATTTTTAACAAAAGCTTAGACTCTTTTCTTGGGAATGTTTATTTATTAATTTATTCATTCAATACACATGTTAAATTCTAGTAAGTATTGGGTGTTATTATAAACGCTGAATATAGCAATAAGCTGAAAAGCTGAAAATCCCCTTTATTCTAGTAATAGGAGAAAGACCAGTCAGAAACAAAATAATAAAAAAATTATTGCAGATTTTGATAAATAAGCAGATTTAGAAGATGAAGGGAATAAACAGATTAATGAGATGGAGAATACCTGTGAGAGAAGAATGCCTGTAGCTACATAGTTTTAGGAAAGACACCTCCAAGAATTTTCTTTAAAAGCTAAAACCTGAAGGGTAAGGAGAATTCCAGGAAGAGGAAGTAATTTTAAGCCCTCAGTGATGAGAAGGACTGGATACATTCAAGAGACAGAAGAGACAACTGTGGCTGGATCATGAGAGGGTTAGAAAATGATATGAGTATGGAGATATAAGCAGGGAGCATTGTGTTTTAGGTTCTTGAAGACAGTGATAAGTAATCTGCAATTAAATTTAAGTTTGATGGGATGTTGCTGAAAGCTAGTAAGCATGATCCTGTCCTATTAACATTTTTTTTTTTTTGGCCATGCTGCGGCATGCGGGATCTTAGTTCCCCTGACCAGGGATCGAACCCACACCCCCTGCAGTGGAAGTCCAAAGTCTTAACCACTGGATGCCCCAGAGAAATCCCCTTTTTAACATTTTTAAAAGATCTCTTCTCTTCTCTTCTCTCTCTCTTTCTCTCTTTCTCTCTTTTTGTGTGGAGGTACAAAAGTACAAACAAGAAGACCATTTAGTAAGTGATTCTAGTTGATCTGATGTGAGAGGATCCTGTCTGTGGGCTAAGGTGATAACTGTAAAAATAAATAGAACTGGAAAAATTCAGGTTGGCAGAGATACCCAGAAATTTTTCTAGATTTATTTGGAAGATAAGACAAAGGAGAAATCAAAAAGATGCCTAGATTTTTGTCTACAGCAAATATGTGATGGTGATAGTAGTTCCATGTACAAAAAGGAGATAGTCTGGTGCATGAATGAAAAAATCAGGAATTTTTACTTTGCATCTGTGTGTGTGTGTGTATGTATACACACACATATATATATAATATACATATTATATATATGCTAATAGTCATTGAATATAAGACTCTGGAGCTTAGAAAAGGAGATGTAAATTTGGAATATATCAGCATAAAGTCATAGAAGTAAAGGTGCTTATTTAGAATAGAAAATTTGATTACAAAGAAAAGGACACAAGTGATGTAACATTTAAAAGACTCATAGATAGGCAAGATCTCATAAGGGTTTTTTAAAAATGGAACCTAGATCTTCCAATAGCCAATACTGGAACAACTGGAACAACAAAATAAAGTAGTATTGGATTATAACCAAAATTATAAAACAAATATCCATGAGTCCATACTGATATACATACATACATACATGTGGCAGAAAACAGACAAATCTCCTGTGCAGAATTCTAAATAATTTATGTAGAAACTCCATTCTATAGCAGATGAACCATAACCCCCACTCCTTATGTGTGTGTTGCACATGGTGAATTCCTTCCAAAGGGCTGTATAAAAAGGGGAAAATAGAGTAATATTACAATTAACCAGACATTCAGATTAACCAGACATTCACTAGTTTAGTCAATGACCAAGATTAACATCAAAGTGACAAATTAGGTTGTCAGTACACCCATGATATGATGTGATGAGAATGATATTCTATGCCTTTTTAAATTTTAACTTTGTGGTCTTCCTCTCAAAAACCCATAACTCCAGTCCAATCATGAAAAACACATCAGACAAATACCACTGACAAACATTCTTCAAAATATCTGGCAGGTACTCCTCAAAACCGTCAAGGTCATCAAAAACAAGGAAAGTTTAAGAAACTGTCATAGCCAAGAGGAATCAGAGGAGACATGCTGTAAGCAGAAGGATAGAAATAATAAAGATAATAGAAATAAAAAAGATAAGTGTAGAAATAAAATGAAACTAGAAAACAGGCAAATAATAAAACATTAACAAAACCAAAACTTAATTCTTTGGAAGGATAAATAAAATTAGCAATCCCCTAAATAGACCAATCAAGGGGGGAAGAAAAGGAAAAAATCAATATCATGAATAAAAGAGGGATTTTTTGCTACTGTTCCTATAGACATTAAAAGGATAATAAGAAAATAATACAAACACCAGTATGCAAACAAATTCAGCAATATAATATGAATACCGTCATGGCAACAAATTCAACAATTTAGATGAAATGAAAAATATCCTTGAAAAATATAGCACAAAAGTTGACTCAACAATAATGAGAAAATCTGAATATTTTATATGTACATTTTAAAATTACATTATCAAGAACCTTTACACAAATAAAACCCTATGCCCAAATAATTTCGAGTGTGAATTATATTAAAAATCCAAGAAAGAAATAATGCCAATATTATACAGTCTTTTTCAGAAAATAGAGGAAGAAGGCACTGCCCAAATCAATTTGAGGTTAACATAAACCTAATAGTAAATCATCACAAAGACATTTTAAACAAAAAATAACTATAACTCAATATCCCTCATGAACATAGACATAAAAACTCTAACAAAATATTATAAAATTAAAACCAATAATATATAAAATTATAATACAATGTAAACAATTAAATTTCATCCCAGGAATGCAAGATTGATCTAACAATCAAAAATCAATTCATGTAATTCACTATATTCCCAGAAAAAAGAAAAAAAGTGATGGTTTCAATATATGCAATAACAAAATTCAATACCCATTCATGATAAAACTCTAGCAAAATGGGAATAATAGGAGCATCACCCAAAAACATTATCACTAACATTATACTTAATAGTGATAGACTAAACAGTTGCCAGTTAAGATCAGGAACCAAGCAAAGAAGCTCACTTTCTCTGTTTCTAGTCAACACTGTATTGGAGGTCCTATCAATTGGAATATGTAAAGTATAAGTAATAAAATATATAAAGTTCAACAATAAAGAAGTAAAACTGTTCCTTTTAGGAGATGTCATTTTTGCTTATATAAAAAAAATCCCAACAAATCTACAAAACAACTGTTAAAACCAGTGAGTGAATTTAAAAAGATTACAGGATAGAGAGTTAATATAAAGACCTATTTTCCATGTGAATATACTAACAGCAAGTAAATGCAAAGCAAAAACTTTAAAAACTCCCATTTACAATAGAAAAATATAGCAAGGAAAACCAAGATCTCTACACTAAAACTTACAAAATATTGTTGAGAGAAATTAAAGAAGGTCCAAATAAGTGGAACAACATATTTTGTAAATGGATTGAAAGCCTCAGTTATTGTTAAAATGTAAATTCTCCAAAAAATTGTCTATACTTTCAATGTAGTTTCAATGCAAAACCCTTTAGGCTTTTTTTCTGTTGAACATGACAAGCTGATTCTAAAATTTGTATGAAAATGTGAAAGACCTGGCATTACCTTGCTAAGCACTTTCTTAAAAAGGAAAACAAAGTTAGAATAATTATATACTTAATCTGAAGATTTAAACAGAAATCAAGACACTTGGGAGTGGCAAAAGTTTAAACATATAGAACAATGGAACAAAAATCCAGCGTTCAGAAATAGGCCTGCACAATTTAGTTAGTTGATTTTTGGCAAAGGTGTTGAAACAAAAATAGAAATGAGACTTTTCTGACAAACAAGGAAAACAAGGAAACAATGAACAGGCTGAGGAAACAACATAAACAGGCCTGAAAGGGTTAAGCAATCTTGGTTATTCTTCAGCTGCTCCTACTAACAAACACTTGTAGCTAGACTTGTCCTTCCCAAACCTGATTACTCTCTGACTCCATACAAATTACCCTTTGCACCTGGCATTTCTTCTCCCCCTACACTCCCTTGTAGCACTCTCCATTTCAGAAAGAAGGTCACAGTCCGATAACTTCAGGGACACCAGACCCAGTTGCTGAGCTGCCTGATGCCAGCTTTGACCGTGAATTTTCAGAAGAAAAGAAATGCAAGACCTTCACCACTTTGATCCTTATCATATACCCTGGACTGTAAGCCCCACGTATAAAATCTTCTCCAATTCCCCAAGGAGGCGGGCATAGTTCTTGAGGCGTTAGCCTACTGTGTCTTCCCTTTGCCTGGCAAAGAAAATAAAAAGTTTCTCTATTTCTTATCTTCCAATTCTCTGTCTCCATATTTTTATTCAGCATCGGTGCACAGGGAGCCAGATTTGGCAACAAAGGTGCCAAGACAATTCAATAGGTAAAAGAAATAAATACTGCTGTAACAATTAGATTTCCATATAGATTTTTTTAAATAAGAGATCTTTATTTCATACCATACACCGGAAATTGTGCATAGATCTAAATCCATGACCTAAAGTTATAACATTTCTAGAGAGGTTAAGCAATGTTTTCTTAGAACACAAGCGTGAACCATTATAAAAACATTGAAAAATTGAACTTAATCAAAACTTAAAATGTTTGCTCCTTAAACTCACTGTTAATAAAACCAAAGGGCAACCCATAGCCTGGGAAATAAAACTTACAACACATATATCAGACAAAGGACACGCACGTATCCAGAAGATACCAAGAACTCTTATAACTAGAAAATGAAAATAACCCAGTAAAAATGGCCAAAGGATTTGAAAAACCACATCAGCAAGGAAGATACAAAAATGGCCAATAAGCACTTGAAAAGATTCTTGACATGAGTCATTGGTGAAAAGCAAATATAAAACCATAATGGAATGACACTACGAAACTTTTTCAATGATTGTGATTAAAAAAGACTGGGAAAAAAAAATGTGTTGGTGAGTATGTAAGAGCAACTGGACCTCACATACACCATTGGTGAGAATTATAGCCAGTCACCAAAGGTGGGGTCATCGTGGGAGAAAAAGTTTGAAGGCTCCACATTCTTGTCACAGAGAAAACATCTTTAAAAAGAAATATCTTTATATCCCAGTTCAAATAAAACCTCTTTTAACTTCGTTCATTTGCCACCCATCTCTTCCACCAAGCTACGCAAAGTATTCCCTCATTCTACCTTTTAAATACCTTCTATGTATCATCATTACCTTGCTAAACAATGCAGTAAAAAGTAGTAGCCAAGACACACATTCCTGTTTTGTGATGTGTGTGTTTTCAAAATATTTACTTAGTTGATATTTCTATTGCAGCATGGTTACAGTATTTTACATTTAGCATATGTGTGTCTGTATCCTCCAATACGTCGCTAGTTTACTATCGAAAAGTATAGATGTTAACTTGCTTTTTTGTCTTTTTTTATTCCACCACCCAGCATAGCACTTGGCACACAGTAGATACTACAAGGGAAGAAAGAAGGGAAGGAAGGAAGAAGTGAAACCAAGCAAGACCCTGTGCGATCCTCCTGGGAACAAAAGCCTTTCTTGATTTCTGTTCCATTCGGCAAGCTTTTGTAGGATCAGTATGACACGATTTAAGCTAACACATTTTGTAAGAGCTGCCCAACAGGGGGCAAAGATAAAAACCTGCAAATAAAGTTTTCCCTCTACCAGCAAGAGGTGGGGAGGTGGTCCTTGTCCAAATTCCAGAAAGCATCCCATCCTCTTCTCCTTAGCCCATAGTGGCTGTTTCTGAAATTGACTTAATCTTAGATGTTTTTTAGAAACATTTCAGAACGGCCAATGAGAGCAAAAACTCAAGGTTCCTAACTCTACATCTCCTGCATCACGTAGATGGCAACGGGACTTTCGCAAGACACCTGGAGCTGAAGATTAATCACTGACACCCCTTCCCCCTTTCTGACTCTCTGTTCTGTCTTCCCCTGTAAAAGCCCTTTGCCTGAGCCGAGATGCTAAGATGGTTTTCTAAAGACACAAGTCCACCACCTTCTTGGTTAGCTGGCTTCCTCCAATGAAGTGGCTTTCCTTGCCTGAAACCTTGTCACTCAACTTATTGGCCCGTCAGGCAGCGAGTAGTTGAACCTGGGTTCGGTAGCAAGAGGAACAGCCCTTTTAGTTTAGTCTTTTACCTTATCCACTTGAATAGTTTTCAGAATCTGACATCAACAACATTTCTATAAGATTATGAAGCCAGCACAGTTTAAAAATAAATAAATCTGCCTCCCCAAAAGCTAACACTGGGCACTGGGTTCATTCTGAAGTAATTATCCAATTAATTTGACATTTAGCCAGAAGACGCTCTACCAAGCTAAAAGCCAGTTTAGACCATATTAGCAGCTATCTCGCAGGGATTTTCACAAGTTCTCCTTTGTGCCTGTGTGTATAAAATTCCAGCTGAGAATCTGGCTTAGAGACCAGCTGGGCCACCGTCTTCCCAAGCCAGTCTTCCAGCCAAATGCTTAAGTGAAGGAGGCTATCTGCTCTAGGTTGAACAACTGCCTTATTCTCCTCTCAGCCTCCAAACCGTAGCTAGTTATGTTGTTTCACAACCTCAGAATTTTCCCAGTGAAACTCGAAATTTCCCCCTGTACCAGGACAGCAAGGAGAGACAGAAGGAAGGGGCAGACCACTCCAAACTGGCAGGTGGCAGGTTTGTAAGCAAGAGACTTACATGTGAGGCTGGTCTTGGGTGGGCCACAAGATGAGTAGACCTCCGAATCTATCTACCAGAATCTTCAAAGTTTACAGGGAAGCCGTAACAGAGTCTAGTCACGTGTACAGTCCAGATGGTCTCAATAACACATTACTCTCTCAACGCAAAGTGGCTCCTGGCGCAGGAGCAGTGGTCAGAATGTACCTTCCAAGGACAGAGGAGGGAGAAAGGAGCCTCCGGGTTACCCAGGCAGTCACATCCTCTTGATAACGCCCTCCAACATAGTAATACGGTCTGCTGTGGATTCCATACTACATAACAACACGCCGAATGTCTCAATCCACCTTATGAACTCCTTTAAATCTTCCCAGAAAGATCCTCTTTTCTTGATGTGCTGTGTAACCTAGCAGGACCCTATGGGGCCTTCCTGGGAAAGACCCCATATCCTCTGGTTTAGCTCCTCTCTGTAGTACCCAGATAGTAGTATCTCATGCATATTTCCTGAGTTTTTCAGATGCTAAAACCACCACCAAATGGAAGAAATTAACTACTTGATGATCCCGAGCACACAGCTCCCGAACCATTGGTGCCTAAGGACTGATAATGTTAATCGCCCTGTTACCTCAGCATTAACCAATCAGAGAACTGTGCACGAGCTGATCACATACCCTAGGACACCCCTCCCTCATCTGGCCTTTAAAATGCTTTGCTGAAACCCTTCAGGGAGTTTGGGGTTTTGGAGGGGTGTGAGGCCTCCTTTATCCTTGCTTGGCCCTGCAATAAACCTTTCTCTGCTCCAAACTCTGACATTTCGGTATTGTTTGGCCTCACTGTGCTGTAACAGCTGGAGTTAATAAGAAAGAAAGAATGTAACTCTCTTGCATATTGCTGACCACTGTTATTTGAGATTTTATAGTGTTGCTTCAAAATTAGTTACAAATGAAACAGAAAGCCAAGCAGTCACTGCTTCAGAAATCAAGAAATAAAGAGAGAATACTACTACTAATAAAAACAAAAACAGTAACAGTTTTTACTTTATAGTGTCCTAACCATACATATAAATTCAAAATAAAAATTCATGAGATAAAAATAAAAAATATTATACTCATTATCCAAACGAAAAAAGTGAAACTAAGAGAACAGAGAGGCATTTAAATCATAAAAGTATAGTAACCTGGAGCTGGAAGTAGCATTACTGTTCCTCTAGTTGAGCCCCACTTTAAAGATGAAGAAAAAAAACTTGAAAGAAATAATAAATATTACCATATTATAGAAGTTATTAAAACTCTGTCTTTGCTAAAGAAACGCTAACAATGATTTCACTTGTAAGAGAGACAGGCTAAACTATCAATAGTTCCATGGGAGAGGTTAACCTGAGTTATACTCGTTTGGGGGATTTTTTTTAAACCCTTGTAGTTGCTGTGTCCTCTTCCTAGAAATATCCTTTTTTAGATACTTACATGACTCAACACCTTACCTCATTCATGTCCTTGCCCAACAAATGTGGGCCTTCCTTGACCACCCATTCTAAAATAGCAACCTCTGTCACTTTCTATCCCTTTATTTTATTTTGCTTTCTTTAAAATGCTTATCAAATCCTAACACCATAGTTTTGTCTGCCTGTGTATTTTCTATCTCCCCCCTAGAATGTAAGTTCATGACTTTGTCTTACTCACGACTGTATCCCTGGTGGCTTACGACATTGCCTGACACAGATTCAGCCCTCAGTAATTATATGCTGATTTACTAAATAGATGAGTTTTCTGAGCAGCTCATAAAGGCCACTAATAGTGCACTATACCACTATCTCCATATCCCCTTATGCTTCAAGCACACAGCACCCACACTAACAAGCACACTGGCACTCATATACAAGAATTTTGTCTTTATCAAATTCAGCGAACACTAAGTAGCAAGATTTCTACTAGCTTCTGTTCATTTGGGTACAGTATGTTGTGGAAGGGAAATGGGCTCAAGACAAGGTCTTCGCCTTCAGAGAATGCATTGCCTGGATATGTTGAAGGAGGAAAAAACTTCCTCTAATTGTTGACTATTTAACTCTATGGTGTTTGAAGACACAGAAATATAAACTATTATATAGATAATAACATATTGCCTTATGTTATCTTGAAAGGAGATCTGGAAAGGTTTCCACACAAAGTTCTGGAAGAGGTAAATGAACAACATTTCAATCAGTAGAGAAAGATGGAGAAAGACATTCCAGGTAAACTATACAACAAATGACATAAGGGATGGGGATATAAGGCACGTGCAGAAATCATGTCGAAGTTCCTAAAGGACTGAATATGTGGAGGCAAGTCCTCTGAACTAAACGTTGGCATCAACCTTTGGCAATATTTGAATGCTGTTTGTAGACGTTTGGAATTTATTTTCTTAGTAATAGGAAGCCATTGATGGTTTTGCCTAGTGGAGAAACATTACACAATTTTGTAGTGTTTTTTTAATATCAGGCATCATTCTCAGACATTAGATATACATAATCTTGTTTAATACTGTCAGTAAGTCTGAGAATAAGGCTGCGGAGTTGAGGAAACAGATTCTCAGAAAACATACATAACCTGAAAGGGTAGAACAGCTTGTAAATGCAAGGAGTAGTTTTAAAACAGGTCTCCTGACTTGAGGTTCACGGTTTGTTCCATTCTACATACCCTGATTAAATCTCCAGTTTAAAACATTACTTTGGAGACGTTATTTAAGATAGACTATGGTGAGAAAAAACAGTCTAGGTTTGGAGTTCATTTAGGAATCGTTTGCAAATAAAAGAAAAAAAAGAAATAATGAGAGCTTGAACTAGAATAGGGGAATGGAAATGAAAAGACAGATGGGATAGGTAGTGTGAGGTTATTACACAGACCACAGGACAACTGGGTATTTTCCCTCTGTGGGAGTTCAATTTTGAAGAAGGAAATAAAAGTAAATTGCACTTCATTATTATTTATTTATTTGGTCAACTACCTTAGGGGAAGAAAAGTGAAAATAGCAGTAGAATGTATAAGCAGGTGCCAAGAAAGACTTTTAAAAGAAATGGGCACTGTAATTTCTTTCCTTCTCTATCCTTCTTAAAAAAGACATAAAAGCTTTCAGTGTTTGTAGGTTTCCACATCCACCCACTTAACACCTGTTCAGAAACATCTGTTTTTTTGTATAATGGAAACTGCAACAAATAAAAAGGCAGCTAATAATAACATGGTGAAGAGGAAAACTTTTTGTTAGCTTATTTAGTTTTATTTGGTTTTTTCTAGGCTTAAAAGGGTAATTTTAAAAATAAAGTGTTTTTAGAACTAAACTGTGCATTATTGGTTAGACCTAGGCATGGATTTGGATTCCTAGTATTTCCTTATTTCTTAATGTAGTTAGTGCATTTATTATTTTCATATGGTTCAATAAACATGTATTTTGGGTATTTTATGTCATTGTTTAATTTATTAAGATTTGAATTATACATATATGTAGAAAGAGAGAGAACAAATTCCATTATGGCAGATTATAGTCAAAACTGCTAACATCTTTTATTTTAGAGCTGCAAAGATTCTAGCAGCTCTAAATAAATTGAAATCTAGCACAACAATGAATCTTAACAAGGAAATTTCTGGCTAAGAAAATGATCTGTTGTACCTAAGAAATAAGTGAAGGAGACAGCCATACAAAAAACAAGAGAGAGAACATTCCAGACAAAGTTAATAATGAGGGTAAAGATTCTGAAACCAGAATAAGCCTGAAATTTTCAATGGATAAAGTCCAGTGTGAATGAGGTGAAAGAAGCAGTGAGTGGGGACGTTGAAAAGGTCAAAAGGAACAAGATGATGCTTGCCTTGGGGGCCATGGAGGAAATTTTTTTTCTATTTACTGAAGAAATTCATTGAAATGTTTTATCCTAGTGAGTAACCAGTCCAATTTATGTTTTTTTCTTTTTTTTAACATCTTTATTGGAGTATAATTGCTTTACAATGGTGTGTTAGTTTCTGCTTTATAACAAAGTGAATCAGTTATACAGATACATATATCCCCATATCTCCTCCCCCAATTTATGTTTTTGAAAGTTTACTATGATGACTCTGGGGATAATGAATGTAAGAAGGTAGGAGCAGAAGCAAGGACACCAGTTAAAAGGCTTTTACAATAGTCCAGGTAGGAAATGACTGAAGTCTTGGACTGGAGCAATGGAGATGATGTCCAGTGCTCACATTTGGGATTTACAGTGGAGGAATGAGTATATCTGATAATAAATTAGCATGGAGTTTATGTCCCTAAATTCATATTCAATTGGTCTACGTTGCACAAAATTTCCTTTATTTTAAAGAAGCAAAAACTATTCTGTGATGGTTTAAATAATGATTAAATAATGATGTATTAAAATATAGTTTAAAAACTAGAATACCATACACAATTATTTATAGTACCGAAATTTCCCTTAGATATTAACAAAGTCATTTTACCCAAAAAGGAACATTGACAATATAACACTTATACCAAACACAACTGCTCATTTACTGTTTATGTGATTTATTCCTTATAAAATCTTCTCACTGTCTTATTATGTCATATATCTGCTTTTAACTCAGTGAACTGCTATGTTATTTTAGCAGAGTTTTTTTTTTTTAAGGAATGTGTCCTATGTATGAATTTCAACAAAATTGGGTCATTATAAACACAGAAGTGTTTAAGAGTTAATTTATTTCCCATGTACATGAAACTTTTGTTATGGGTTTCTCTGTGCATGAGTAAAACATAACTGAGCCATTTGATAGTAAACATGGCTAATGCTTTTAAATGAAAGCCTATTCTCAATCTGGAGAAATGCCTATTTAGTTGGAATTATGTTTATATTTTCTGCTAAAGTATGTTCAAATTCAAGTAGTGCTTGTGTAATGAGATAGTCTACATTAAGCTCTAATAATGGTTTGCTGCATGATCATCACAATGATAATGTGTGTAATTTATCACACCTGCCATTGAAGGAGCTCTAAGAATTTCACAGACAGCCCCTCATTAATCTATTCATTTAGCTTCTTTCTTCTTGAAAGTTTCTAAAGCTGTTTAAGAAGTTATGCAGCAACTATGGGAAAGGAAAAGGTTTTAAAGTAGTCAGTAAAAAAAAAAATTGAGTGAGGTACAGGGTCACAAAGACGACAAATTCTGAGTGAAACTCTCTGGAGAACTGTCACAATCACATGTGTGATAGATTCCTGTTTTGTTAAATTGGGAAATACCCTAAAATATTCAGATCAAAATATTCATTTTAGAAGCTGTGCACCCCTGTTGACTTACTTACTCATCTGCCCTCCCTGGAGGTCTGAAGCACACCGAAGACCCAGAGGGCTTTCACTCTCAAACAAATCCTTGTGTTTCTCCAGTGTTGTATAATTATATACTCAAAGATTGTTTCCCATGTAACTAAAATGGATGCTATGTTTATGCATAATATACTGGGTATTCTAAAATATTTTGAAATTATTTATATTGTTTAATAATAAAGAATAAAGTGTATTCTGAATATATTAGTTAAGGTATATGTTCTTGGTTGGCATAAAATGTTAGGCTAGCTAGAATATTAACAGACAACAAGCAATTGTTTTTAACTTTATGATCTATTCATATATATATTTATATCAGATTACTGATTTTTAAGCACTTACAGAACACTTTCATTTGACAGATGTTATATAATTTTACCAAAACTCTAACCCTAAATCAAAGATTTCTTCAAGGATAATAAATACCTTGCAAAAAATATTTCCAGGGATTGGATCAGGGAGGGATGAATAGGCAGAGCACAGAGGATTTACAGGGCAGTGAAAATACTCTGCATGATACCATAATGATGGATACATACATGTCATTATACATGTGTCCAATCCACAGAACGTATAACACCAAGAGTGAACCATATTATAAACTACATATTTGAAGTGATTACGATATGTCAATGTAAGTTCATCAATTGTTATATATGTACCACTCTGGTGTGGGATATTGATCATGGGGGAGATTATGCCTGTGTCGGGGCAGCGTGCATATGGGAAATCTCTGTACCTTCCTCTCAGTTTTGCTGTGAACTTTAAATTGCTCTAAAAAATAAAGTGTTAGGTGGCTGGGCCTTTGGAACCATTGGGCATGTGCCAGAGGTTCATCGCCAAGGAGAGTCCTCAGGGAAGTGGCCAGGTCATAGTCGAGGTGACGGAGCACCTGCAGCATCTAGCACTTATGGACTTGGGCAGCCAAGAAGCCTACGGCACAACTGGAGAAAGCCATTGCCTTTGTGGACCAGCTCCACCACGGATAACGGACAGAGTGGAGCCCATGGTGTCAGTACTGGACAGATGTCTACACTTGGGGTCCAACAATGTGGTGGAATGTACTGAAGAACTACTACAAATCTCCACATCGAGTTATGGAGGAGTATTCTGTGCCTCCCTCCCCATCCCAACCCTCCACCCCCGCAGGTAATATTTCTTTACCGAAGATGGATGAATAAGAGCCGATTTCATCCGGCTTAGTAGCTGTACTAGGAAGGGGTCTCCTGTTCACAAGTGGAACACGTGAACAGGTGAAACAGGTGGAAGCCCAAGGATAGTATTTTGATATTCTGAACACTAATGGTCCCAATTTCTTCAGTCACTTGAAAAAAAATGGATGGTTAAGTATTTTTTTAGTAATTAACTCTTCTGAAGACAGAATTGGGAAAGATATAGCCAAAATAAGGCAAAGAATTCCAGATGCTAATGGAATAAAGGATATTGCCAGTTTCCAAAGAAATAGATCGAGTATTTACTCTCAGGCTATTCAGTATGTAAGATGTTATCCCCATTATCTCATCCCCAAAAGACTGTCTACCAAACTGCACGTAAGTGAATTTTTCTATTTATGTAACTGTTAGACTTTGCATTTGATCCCTATGTGACAACCTGAGTTGTCCTTTTTAGTTGCTCTTTCTGTCCACCTAAGCAGCCATTTATCTTTAACAAACACACTTGAATTTGTTCCTGGGTACCCATTTTGTTCCCAGCAGAGGGAACCTTCTGCTAAGGTCTGAAGAGTGTTTAAAGTAGACTAAAGCTTGGAAACTCCCAACCTAGAACCATCCACCATCTCACAAAGTGATTATATGCAAAAAGGATACTAGCCACACATATAGTTTCTTTTTCTGAAAAGAATTTATCATCAAAATAGCCCCAGGATAGCTAACAATACTCTACTGTATATTAAAAATTTGCTAAGAGGGTAGCTCTTAGGTTAAGTGTTCTTACCAGATAAAAACAATAAAAAAGTAGGGGGGGGAAACTTTGGGAGGTGATAGATATGTTCATAGCCTTGATGGCAGTCATGGTTTCATGGGGGTATACTTAACCTCAAATTCATTCAGTTGTAAACATTAGATAAATACATATTTTTACATATCAATTATACTTTAATAGTGTTCTTTAAAATAAAGTTGAAAAACGAATTTTCAAATATATGAGGATAAAAATAAATTAAAATTCACCTTGATTTAAGAAAACAAATTTCAAAAACAGATATAGTTTATATTTGCAAAAATAATTCTCATAACGAAAAGATATTTTACTCTGCAAAAACATTCAATATAGAATTTGTATAGACATCACTTCAGATATCCCTGTTTAAACCGCATAGTTTGTGTAGAAATATTATTTAAAGCTCATATGATAGGAACTAGTTTATACTGGGAAAATATTCAGATTCTTCTCTACAAGTAATATGTTTGACTGGAGTTGAGAAGCTGCAAAGCTTTGTGAGAAAGGAGTAGCAAGCAGATGTAGCCAATTAATTATGTAAATGTCAAATCAAGCATCCATCTATAGGTGGAATAGCTCAGGCAGAATAAAATGTCCTCTTAATTAGATAGAAAAGGACAGTCCCATTTGGAAGTGGCATATGTAGATACAGCTGTCTTTCTGAATGAATGGAATCAGAGCACCTAGCTGAGTTTAAAAATGATGTTTTTTACACCTGTCTCAGGTTTAATACAAAGCATACCCTTCTCATTTTCTGTGGATATCAGAATCAACTGCAGAAGAAAGTGTACAAAATAACTCAAAACTTAAATAATTGTTGGGAGTGTCTACAAGCCTGAGGATATTTGATCCCAAAGAATATTAATTGTGAAGAAAATATTTAACATATATTTCTGCAGACATCACTTTGTATGTTAAAATTTAGCCACTTTATCATGAGCTTATCAAAAAATAATTTTTACTATGAAACATTACATTACAGGTAGGATTGAGTCCACCAGGTACTCCTTGCATCCCATTGCCCTCCTTTACAAAAGGTCTTAAATAGGCTTTATGTTGCATGTGTCAGTACCATTCACAGTCACATACATTTACCTCCTATATTTTGCTTTCACTGAGAATAAATTGTATTACTTTGTATGCTTTAAGCTTTATATAAATGCTATCATGCTATGCACATTTTTTGCAACTTGTTTCTTTGCCATGATCTTATGTTCTTTGAACTTCACCTTTGTTGATATATGTAAATAGAGTTCATTTATTTAAATTGCCCTGTAGTATATCACATTATGGATATATTATAATTTATTCATCCATTCACCTGTTGATGAACATTCAGATGATTTTCTAGCATGATACAACAACGTTCTCTTCTGTTTCTGTCTTTTTAATCACATGCATATTTCTCTGGAAATGTTTTCAGGTCTCTAACTTTACTAGAAATTGTTAAATTTATCTAAATGTATTTACCAGTATATGCTCCATCAAAGGAATTATCATTTGTTTAGTTTCACTCTTAACTGAATATATTACTGTTAGGTTTTATATGTATGCATGATATAGCTAAAATGTTATCTTGATAAGTATAAATTATTCTAGGAAGCATGAGCATCTTTCCATATTACTTGACCAATTAGTTATTCTCTGAAATGAACTTTAACCATACTTTCTTAGATTGTCTTCTTCTTTCTTTTAGATTTCTAATAAGTAAATGTACTCTTGGTAAAACGTAGAGTGGCAAAAAAAGCTAACAGATTTGCAGGAATAGTACACAGAAGTTTGCAAATCTTTAGTGATGAATGTGATAAAACCTTTTAAAAATACAACTAATAAAACCAAAATATATGGAAAGATATTTATACATACTATATGAAAGACTAAGCATCATAAAAGTGACAATTTTCCACAGAAAAATCTATCAATTTAATGTAATTCCAATCAAAATCAAAATAGTACTTTTTGATAATCTGATTCTGACATTCATATTAAATATAAAGAATCAAAAAGAGCAAGGAACATTTTGCAGAAGAAAAACAAGCTGGAAGGTATATCAGCCACACGTGAGCATCACTCTAGATCCCCTGTGCCTCCCGGGCTTTTGTCTCATCCAGCTCTGAGGCATCTGCATCTCACCACGTATGTGCTCCAACCTGACCATGCCTCAGCTCATGCATTTGCTACATCCTTTTTGCCTCCTGCCTCAGAGTTTCCCTGTTCACACCAAGTCACAGGACTCTGCTCAGCCTCAAAACACAGGCAACATGAACGGTCATGAGAATAAGTGACTCATGAATAAATCAAGTCTCTTTCCCCCGCTGCATGGACTGTCTGAGATTCAATGCATACGGCTTATTTGAAGACAGTCCAGCAATCAGTTACACTAAAGAGCTCACCCTCCTAGCCTTCCCTCACTCCACTTGTCCCTCATTTCTCCTCCCAGGAATGCACTCCCTAATAAAGTTATAGTACATAAGCTTTCTATCTTAGGCTCTGCTTCTTGGGAAATGCAGAATAAGACAGAGAAATTTACCTATAAGATAGCCAGGGTTACCATAAAGCTGTGGTTATTAAGACAATTTGACATTGGTACAGGGGATGACCAAAGGGACAGACTAGAGTGACTCATAACAAATTCACACATACAAAGAAACAATAAATGACATAGGGACATTATAAATTACTGGGGAAAAGATATACAACCCAACAAATTGTGATAAAGCAATTGTTTACTATTATTGACCTAAAATGAAAAGACTGCTAGTCATTTCTTCTTCAAAAATGAGCTTAGGACTTCCCTGGTGGTGCAGTGGTTAAGAATCCGCCTGCCAATGCAGGGGACATGGGTTCGAGCCCTGGTCCAGGAAGATCCACATGCCGCAGAGCAACTAAGCCCATGTGCCACAACTACTGAGCCTGTGCTCTAGAGCCCGTGAGCCACAACTACCGAGTCCACGTGCCACAACTATTGAAGCCCGCGCGCTTAGCTTAGAGCCCGTGCTCCGCAACAAAGAGAAGCCACCGCAACGAGAAGCTCGCACACTACAATGAAGACTCAGTGCAGCCAAAAGTTAATTAATTAACGAATTTTTTTTAAAAAAGGTTATTCGGAATCAGCAAAGAATTGCAATTCAGGCTCTGCAACCATGGTGAGCCATGTACAAAACAGAGAGGAGAATTATTTTACTGAGGGGAAAAAGAAGTTAGGAGGGCTATAGTAAACAAAGACTCCATGGCTTTTAATTGGCTGAGTTGGGCCTGTCTCTCATTGGTTAGGTCTTGCCAAGCAAGAAGAGGGAGTATTTTTCTCCTTGTTGGGCTCTGCTATCACGGTAGGGTATGAGAGCTTTCCTTTCTGCCTCTAGGCTCTATTGATATGCATCATCTCAACTAATCCTCAAAACAATCTTATTTAAGGGTAATGCAGATGAGCAAACCGTGATTCAGTAATTTTTCAATAGTTATGATGCTAATAAACTAGAATTCAAACATAAGTCTGTTGTATCCAAGGCCAAATATAATAGGAGACCACCCCTCGCTATCCATCATGTGGTAGTTTATTTGAAATATAAGAGAAAATATAGAGCATCACAAAACTGCCTGACTATACCTGTAAACCTATAAAGTGGTGGCAAATGTTTTTTCTTTTAAATTAATATGCTTATTAAGTATATTTACAGCATCATTCAAGTCTTACATATCTATTTTTATCAAAACTTTTTAGAAACATGGGTATTATTTTTGTGTACAAAATATGCATAGCCAGTATGGTAACAAGAACCAGACTGCTGGCCAGACATTTGCCTAATCTCTGTTCATTGACAAGAGTAACTTTTCCATTTCTACACTATGTGCTCTGGCCAGGACCTTGTGAGTTTACCCTATGAAGTAAGGGGGCTAGACTAGATAACTTATGTTATCACTCTTAACCTACAGGCAGACAGCAACGTATAAAGGAGAGAGATAGTATAACAAATCAGACAGAAGGAACTGGCAATCAAAACCTGATTCTCAGTCAACTGGCTCTACGTATGTAAAAACTATTTCCTATATTACACTGTACACAACATATGTTCCAGAGTAAAACCTTGAAAAGTAAGCCTTAATATTTTAGAAAAAGAATATTTTCTATTATCTCAGTATAGGAAGGAATTTTTGAAATCGGGAATTGGAAAGTATAAAACATAAAGAAAAAGGTAGCTTTGGCTAAATTAAAATTAAATATGTAAATATATGAATATATTAAATGCCACTTAGAAAACATTAAAGTATCAATATATTAAAATACATATGTATGAATATATAAATTTATTAATATTCATAACATGTTATGGATATCTATTTGTAGTAGATATTAATATTTTACACACACAAATTGGAAAAAATGTCAGAGATTGGGAGATTATACTAATATCAGTAAGTAAAAGGCACAAAAAGCCAATGTAGAAGGGGAGATATTTTTCATAGACTTTAAAAAACAACTAGAAATTTCCACATAAGATTTTCTTCTTAATAAAAGATAATAAACAATTACTCTGCTTAATAGGTATGAGGTTTCCTTTTGGAGGCAATAAAATGTTTTTGAAGTAGAGATAGTTTTTGCCCAACATTGTGAATGTGCTAAATGCCATTGAATTGTTCAATTTAATATGGTTAATTTTATGTTACATAAAGTTTTTTCGACCAGAAAATTCAAAGGTATTAGATGAAGAAAATCTTGTTAATTTGATCACTGAAACTATTATTCTCTTAAATTAAATTCTACCTTAAGAACAGAGAATAATTTGATTGTAAGTTTAAATATAGGATATAATCATTTTAATGTACTAAATATGGAAAGAAAATTGATGATTCTAAAATCCTGACAAGATCAAGGACAGAAAAAGTTAGAACAGGGTGTCTTTTGCCAGATGTCTGGCACACTAAGCCAGACTGTTGATTGAGAAAATATTCTGTACTCTGTAGGAAATGTTTGATTTCCACTGAGACAAGGTTAGATGACTACACAAATGGCTTATTCATTCCCTTGTGGCTGCATGTTCACTGTCTAAAAGTTGTTACCATTTTCTCCTCTTCTACTTCTTTTGCTTTCCTTTTATCACCAATTCACCCTACTCTCTAAACCACAGTTAAGCACACAGATAATCCCATTATCTCATTTCCCCCTCCTCTAGCCCACTAACTGATGCAGAAGGAAATCAGATCAGATCGTTCAGAAGGATTGGACTGGACATCCCATAACACGATGGTTAGTGCAGGTGCTTGGGTGCTCAACTCCTGGGCTTCCAGTGGTAGCTGGTGAGAGACTGATGTGGGCTCCCCACTTCGATTATATAACATTGGAGATGTAACTTAAACATCGTACAACTCAGTTGCCTGATTTGTATAATGAGAGTGATGATAGTAATAGTACCTACTTCCAAGGTTATTGATATAGTGTAAAAAAAAAAAAAGGTTACTATAAAGCACTTGGAACAGTTTTGTCACATGGTAAGGTGACAAAACAATAATTTTAGTTATTGTAATGTCATTATTAATACAGCCTCAAAGCAAAGCACCTTTGCCTATTAGGGCACCAAATTCTGCTCATATTAAGTCTAATACTTTCTGAATTATTGAATCAATACAGTTTCAAAAGAAGAAACTGCACCACCAGGAATCACACACATACACACACACACACACACACAAAATAACTGATTGTAACTTTCTGAGTGTTTCATAGTATGTAGTTGTGGGAGTTGGTTAAAGGTATAAGTAAGGCTGCTATCTTTGTGTCTGGTGCTGGAGACTGAAGTGGTAGAGGGAAGCGAAGCAAGTCATACATTTGTTACACTGGGAAGGGTGCTGCAGGGGCACCAGGCACTGTGCAGCTCACTCACACTGTTGCTCAGGGCTGGCTCACCTTGTTAGGGTGGGGCAACAGCTAGGCAACCGTTACTGCAGTTTCCACCAAATCCTCCTTCAGTTTCTCTGATATCTGTCTCAGGGGCTGTTTACCAACCTGACAAAGAACAACCACATAACTCAAGTTGTATGCTTGACGGTGGTTAGAGACCAGTGCAGGTCTCGGTCCATTGTGGATCCAGTTACTGCTCACGGACTTAACCTCACTCTCACTATTACACATCCATCTTCCATCTCTATCTTACGCAAAACATCTTTTGTGGCCTCCACTAACTTGGAACTCTTCAGTAAAGGGAATTCTTGAAAATGCAGTCCCAGTTTAGTTAAAATGAGAGAATACAAATCCACCACAGTCCACCCCTTGTCAAGCTGGCATCCATTTGCACCTCATTTAGCCATACTGAACTTAATTTCCAAATAAAGACAAGAGCAAAACCATGTTTGCACCTAACACAATGCAACTATCCTTCACAAAACCAAAAACATGAGAATCCTCTCCCCCAAAGAGTCTACGAATTCCTTAATCTATTTTGAGGTGATATTTATTCCTCTTCTAGCTGAGTCACTTTCCCCCTTTCATATTCTGAAATGTAAATGCTGAGATATAAAGGTAACTACTATAAATACATTTTATCACAGATAGTACGGAAATGGGAGAGGTGAAGAGAAAAAATTGTTAATATATACATAAATCTATTCATATCAAAGTAAAGTAGAAATACGCACGACTAATATAGTTCACATTTCTGCAACTGGCCACATAGTCATAACTGGTATTTATAGCTACCTTTTCCCACTATCTGTTCTATGTTCCTGTTATCCTCAGCAAGCACCTCATCTGGTCATGATTACTTTCTGGATAGGTTGTCCCACACCTTCATTCCTGAAGGGTCTGGACCATTGGCACACCTGCCTATATTGGGCCATTAAAGCTTTTCCATTGACTTTAATCACAGGATATGCAATTATGGAAAGGCATCCCAGGGGATATCCCTGGGTTATTACAGACATATTCCTCTTTATCTACCTCGTGTAGTAGCAACATATAAAATTTTAAACACACACATGGCCATATATATAATTTTGTATTATACATATTATATACATATATGTATATATGTATGTACATATACAATCAAACAAAGGATTTAGTGTAGGAATTTGATCTAATGCCATTGTGGGAGTTGGTTAAACAGTCAGTGTAAGATTGTTGTGATTCAGCCAGAATTCCACAGGGCAGGCAGTATGGAAGGGAAGATGGGTATGAAGTTGATGAGAACACGGACAAGTTGGAACCCACGGATACAAGCTGGAACCCATAAGGACAAAGGTCTTGATCTCATATCAGCCTCTCACCATCTCCAAACATCCAACTTCGGTGCTGTAGTTATTCCGCAGGACATGCTGATGCCCTTCAACCTGGAGATAAACATTCACCATGGCCTAGAAGTCAAAGAAGACAAAGGATGATCCAGGTGAACTACACTAACTAAGGATTAGGCATAGAAAGGAATTCTGAAAAACATAGTTACAGCCCACTTAAATTGGTACAATACAAATCCATCATGCATTCCAAGGCAGGCAAAAAAAAAAAATCATTCTGCATTAGAATGTAAGAGATTTCTAATCTTTTAGAATTCATTCCTAGTTTTTTTTTTTTTTTTCTTCCAAAATCAGAGATGTACTGCCTATTCTAAATGTGGAGAATGCTTTTCTAGAAGTCAAAGTTCTGCATTCCAGAATCAGTTTTGCAGCTTGGAAACTGTGATATATGTTAATTTATTTAACAACTGTAAGGCTCTGCTTGCCCCCTTGTAATTAGGACAAGTAGATCCAGCCTCTCCTCATTCACTGATTTGTTGATATAAGTAAATGAGATAATGGATGTCGCTATATTCTCTAAGAAAGAGTAATGTACACACCAGTAATAGAATTATTAAATCTGTTTTCATTTTTGTGAACCACAAAAACAGATGATGTCACAGAACTACAGAGATTATAATTGATATTACGTGGCCTCAGCCCAGGTCCTTATGACATTTTTCCAGCATTTCAACGAGCTGCCTGATTTACTTGTGAGGAATTTTCTTTCCATGTGGCCAGCAGCAGTAAATGAAATCCATTATAGCCCGACGTAGGTGGTTAATTTGTTTGAACTGTCATTTAGCTGGGCCTTCGATATCTTCCTAATGATCTCCCTGGTGCAATGCAGTGCAGCTCTTACATGTTACCTGTCACCAAAACATCTGTTTTCAAAGATGCTATTTGCTTTTATTTTATGAATTGGTATCTTTCCACACTTTAATGAAAAACACACAATATACATAAAAATTCTAGAAGAAAATGTAGGGGGTAAGCGCCTTCACATCAGTCTTGGCAATGACTTTTTGGATTTGACACCAAAAACAAAGGCACAAAAGCAAAAATAAACAAGTGGGACTACATCAAACTAAAAGGCTTCTGCAAACAAAGAAACTTCTCAGCAAAATGAAAAGGCAACCCATGGAATGAGAGAAAATATTGGCAAATAATATATCTGATAAGGAGTTAATATCCAAAATGTATAAAAGCTACACACAACTAAATAGCAAAAAAAAAAAAAAAAAATCTAATTAAAATGGACAGAGAGGGACTTCCCTGGCGGTCCAGTGGTTGGGACTTCACTTTCCAATGTGGGGAGGTTGGGGTGCAGGCTCCATCCCTGATTGGGGGGCTGGGGTCTCACGTGCCTTGCAGCCAAAAGACCAAAAAAAAAAAAAAAAAAAAAATGGAGCAGGGGCAATATTGTGGCAAATTGAATAAAGACTTTAAAAAAAAATGGTCCACATCAAAAAAAATCTTTAAAAAGATGGACAGAGGAACCAAATAGACATTTTTCCAAAGATGACATACAAATGGCCAACAGGTACATGAAAAGGTGACCAACATCACTAAAGATCAGGGAAATGCAAATCAAAACCACCATGAGTATCACCTCACACCTGCTATGATCAAAAAAACAGAGATAAACAAGTGCTGGCCATAATGTGGAAAAAGGGAACCCTTGTGCAGTATTGGTGGGTATGTAAATTGGTGCAGCTACCATGGAAAATAGTATGAAGGTTCCTCAAAAAATTAAAAATAGACTACCATATCATCCAGCAATTCCACTTCTAGATATATATCCAAAGGAAATTAAAATAGGCTATTAAAGAGATATCTGTATTCCCGTGTTCATTGCAGCATTATTTGCAATAGCCAAGATATGGAAACAACTTAATTGTCTGTCAACAGATGAGTGGATAAAGTTGTATATATATATATATATATATATATATATATATATATATATATATGACTATATATATGAAATATACACATATACACATATTTAATATATAATACATAGATTTTATATATACATAATGGAATATCATTCATACACGAGAAAGAAGGAAATACTACCATTCGAGACAACATGGATGCACCTTGACAGCATTATACTAAATGAAATAAGCCAGACAGAAAAAGACAAATACTGCATTGTGTCACTGATATGTGGACTCTAAAAAAAAAAAAAGGCAAACTCAGAAGCAGAGAATAGAAAAGTGGGTCCCCAGGGGCTGGAGAGTAGAGGAAATAGGGAGAGTTTGGTAAAAAGTACATCAGCTATAAGATGAATAAGGTCTGAGAATCTAATGTATAACATGGTGACTGTAATTGATAACACTGTATTGTGTAATTGAAATTTTCTAAGAGAATAGAACTTAAACATTCTCACCAAAAAAAAAAAAAAAACAGATAAATATGTGATGGAGGTGTTAACTGACTAGACGAGGGGAATTCTTTCACAAATTAAAAAAAAAGTGTGTACATGCACACACACACACACAAACACACACAACATATAGGGCACTAGGCTAAGCACTGTGGATGAAGTTTAGGGTGGGGGTGATGGTTGAAATGAGACGATACAAAGAGGGGAAAATAATTTTCTGCCTATAAAATCTCAGAGTCTAGTAAAAAAAAAAAGTACACAATACCACAAATGAGATAAGAGAAATAAATTGCTATTGGAATCAAAAGAATGGAGGTTTTGGTTCAAGGGCCATTAGGACAAATGACATCACGAAGAAAGATACATTTGAACTGGACCTAGAAGAATGCTCAGAATTTCGTTCTGTAGAGATGGGGTATGTGTGTGTTGGAGATATGACATAGGGCAAAGGGGAGAGAAAAGGCTACATGTGGAAGAAAAGCTTGTCCTAAGCATGGTGAGTATGGACAAGGATAACTTAAGTACATGGTTTGTGTATGTCGCAGATAGTGGAGGACTGCAAATGCCCATCTACTCAGCTAGAACTCTCCAATGAGCAAAAGTGAGTCATGTGAACAGGGCTAGTGATACAATCAGAGCAGCGCTTAGAGGATTGTGTTGTTAGCCATGGGGTGAGAAACCAAAGTAAGGGGAACTACTTGGCTTGTAATAGTGCCTGTACAGGGGAAAAGGCTCACCAAGGGTGAAGATCGTGGTTGAAAAAAAGAATGGGTGTGAGCTGCAGGCAACAGAGAATAAAATTAAAAACATTGTATTGCATCAGATCTCTGTCCTTTTTAAATCATTACCTGCTCCTGTCTGAAATGAGATATATTTCCTTGAGGAAAAATAGTACGGTGCCATAATTATTCCATGCAGCAGCATCTTTTTGAAATATTACTGCTGAAAAAAATATTTAAAGCAACCATGAAATAATTACGATTCTGTAAATCCCCATGATCCTTTTCCCCATCATTTTAAGCTCTGAAGGATTTGCATTTGGAGGATCACTTCATGATACAGAGGTAATAGGTGAATGCAGCTCTATTCTGGAAATGGCTTCAGGTTATTTTATCCACAGGTGATCTGGAACAACAGCTCACCTCTCTGGCTAAGAGTAAACATTATGTCATATTTGAAAGTTGAATGATTCACAATATCTTCTCCCAAAAACACAGTTAAGCCACCATCCAAAACTGTGTCCACTGTCATGCACCATCACCTATGTTTTTCTGTCTGACACCAACCTAATACAGCACAAGAACTGTCCAGAGGCCAGCTTTCCATCTTAACCACCATCACTTGTTTTCCCATTTCATCTTTATCCTTATAATTTCCCAGACGTCTCATGCTGTTTTAATTATGCATGCGTCCATAATTTTACACATTCCACGTACTTTTCTCCTTGCCTAGAGTACTGTATCCCCCCACTCAATCTGCCTGAACAATTATTATTCTTCCTCAGGAACTCAAGGTAAATACCGTTTATTCTAGGACATCTCTGACTCAATCAAAATCTCCTGAGACATATTTAGAGTGTTATTCACTCCCTTATCTGTTAAAACTGTATCACGTGCATACTTCCAGTGTTACACTTAGCGACACATTGACTTATTATCAATTCATAGATACCCCTCAGAAGTATATACTATTCCATAGTCTGCATTTTATGCAAAAACCTATCTCTAGCCATATTTTATTGCCCTACCCTTGTTTATCCTTCACCTTATCTTTTTTACCTGCTTATAACTCATAATGCTTTATAGTGTGTAAACTTTTGTAGGTTACATTAAATCATTTTTGGTGCAAGAAGAGCTATATATTAATGAATAAATGTGTGAATAAACAAAGAAATCATCTTTCTTACTGTTCTGTGCAATCCTTTCGGCAGCCACTGTCTTTTGGTGACCTTTGATGTCCCAGAAGTAGCAGAATAGATGGTATACGGCAAGTGCTCGATCAATTTGAGTCAAAAATCAAAGTGTAACTTTTCTTTCAGAGCTACTTTTGAACACTTTGAAATAAACTAGCATTTACATCTTAGTGTATGTGTTACAGAAGCAAGCACAGCATTTACATCTTAAATGATACATTTGTTGAAAGAAAATGTACATGCTTTTAAATGTGAATAAAATGTTCTGGTTATGTAGATAAGATTTTTCAAGTGTTCTTAGTGGCATCAAATATACCAACTTAGATATTCTGTATAATAAGTATATTATAGATCCTCATGTAGAAAAAAGGGTGAAAAATATGAGTGGTATTTTTTGCTAATGTAAACTGATCACCTCCTACCTTAAAATCACTTGCCTGTGTTCTGTTGATCTCGTGTCTCCATTCCTTTGCCATGAAAAGGAGGAAAAATACTTTAATTTTTTAAAAAGATACATATGTATGTATTTGAAATAAGCAGAACACTGAAGTCAGATAAAGGGTGTTATTTGTTTGGATTTTTGTTTTGTTTTTAATTGACTGCTTGGCTTAAATAAGTTGTATTGATTTTTTTAATAACTGGTTATTTGTGCAAATATATCTGATGAACTAAAGAGTGCATACCAATACAAATGTGTACTGGAACTTTAAGGTAGGTGGTAGATTGGATATTCATTATGATGGTATAATTACCTCATGCATAGTTTTAAATAAAATAATTATTCTTAAGGGACCCGTATTTTGTTAATTAATTCAACAAATAATTATTGAGAACCTGCTCTGTACCAGGCCCCTGTCTTAGGCTCTGAGGATAGAGCAGTGAACAAAACAGGTGAAATCCCTGCTCTCATTAAACTCATATTCTAGTGAAGTAGATAATCTACAAGTAAATGCAAAATGCACTGTGAGTAAAAATGATATGAAAAACAAAGCACTACAAGGAAACTGTCGTGCTCAAGTCAGCTGGCAAAAAAAAAAAAAAAAAAAAAAATTATCTGAAGATGTAACAAAAGATCAGAGCAAAGGAACGTCTGGGGGAAGAGCTTTCCTGACACAGGAAACAGCACTTGCAAAGATTTTCATATTGTTTTACTATAGGTTCTTTACAAACTCTCTCAACTCACTTATATGATAAAAATTATCGAAAGAGTTGGTGCACACAGACAACATCCTCAATTTTACTCAGAATCTTAATGTTCTGAAGAACATAGAAGAAGCCACTGCTTTTTACTAGTTTTTTGTTTGTTTGTTTTCTCTTGTTTTGCTGTGTTTTTGTTTGTTTTATTGTTGTTCTGAAAGTTCCCAATGAGATAACTATTAATACCAATAATATTGTATTGTTAACAAGAACTTTGAAAATAATAAATGCTTCCCTTTTGGCATCTTGCTCACTTATGGTTAGTTGCCATCATCTTGAACAATATAACAACCTAAAGTCAAAGTGTAGATAGAATGAAATAACAAAGTATAAAAGAATTGAATGTGATATGATGAAAGAGTTAGTGTTGTCTCAGAATCCTGGTTATTTGAAAGTCCTAAATGAGCAAGTATTTTCTTAAATGAAAGGTGAAATCAGTTAGCAGAAGTCAGACCATAAGCTGTATACCAAGATAAGCCTCCTGCCTCCAAACTCTAGTAAGCCTCATCTTTAATTATTGATTTTAAGGCCGAATAGGGTTTCATTATTTATAATGATGATTATCACAATGTTAAAACAATGGAGAAATTGAAAGTTGCTTCTTTGGTGGAAAAATATGCAGGATTGAAACAAGCAAACAAACAAACAAAAAAACCTGTCACAGTATTAGGACAAACTGGAAACAGAATCGTTTCCGAGATTGATGACATGTCATGACAGGCTTGAAATATCTGTCTTATTCCTTTAAATTTATATTTTGATGATCCACTTAAGCAAGTGACATATTAAACTCTATTAACCTCAATTATTTTGTCCTCTAAGTAACCTTGGATAGTTCAAGAACAACTTTAAAATTGAATGGATTTCTTTCTGTATTATGAGATATGATATTTGAACTTTTATGTCTTTTACAGAAATGCTTAATTATTCTAAAGTGGTTTGATATGCTATTATATCAGTCATAAAATATTTCTTCCTGTAACATCCCTTTTGTCCTTTCTTTCATCATTAGCGTATATTTTATACTTTTCATTCAATGCCTGAGATCATTTCCATGGAGAGACATTCCTAGATCATTTGTGAAACTGAAATACTATACCCAGGACAAACACATTGATAAGGAAAACATTTAAAGGCTTGAAACATCTTTTTATATATCTTCCCTAGGTTAGAGATACAGACATAAATGATGTGGGAGATAGAAAGGGAAAGGTATTAGGGGCAGAGAGAAAACCTTGCTGAAGACCTATTGACTCCAGAGGACAGTGAGAAGAGAGGCATGTTCGGGCAGGCACAGATCAGCTGCAGGACAGTGTAAGAAGCCAGGGGCCAAAGTGGGCAAGGGACAGCACAGGCAGATGTGAACCTTCTCTCTATGTCTCACCAACTTAATAATGGTTATGACTCCACCTTAGCTTGAAAAGTTATTTTAAATGTTTGCTTTACAAGGAAGTAAGAAACTATTCCTACCTCCTCTGTTGCTACACTAGCAGCTACTTCTGGAAGCAGGAGATCAAGTTATAATCCTTGAAAGCTAGCTATCATATGTTATAAGAGGCAAGAAAATCAGTTTCCTAATTAGTATTACAAGGAACAAATGCAGATGGTTTAAATTAAGGCAAAGGGGAAGAAAAAAGTAAGACTGAAAAATCCTGTGTATGTACAGACAAAAGCTGTAGAACAAGGATCAGAAACTCAAGGTTTAACTGGGAACAGTAAAGTCACATTATCATGAGATTGATTGGCCAGGTGAATGGAAGAGCACATACTGAAAGCTTCAGGTGATACTTCATTGCAGAGACGGAAGAAGTAAAACTGTCACTCTCTGCAGATGACATGATACTATATATAGAAAACCCTAAAGTCTACACCCTCTCCCCAAAAATTATTAGAGTTAATAAACAAATTCAATAAAGTTGTGGGAGACAAGACTAATATACAGAAATCTGTTGCTTTTTCTGTACACTAATAGTGAACTACCAGAAAGAGAAATTAAAGAAACAATTTCATTTACAATTACATCAAAAAATAAAATACCTAGGAATAAACTTAATCAAGGAGGTGATAGACCAATACTTGGAAAACTATAAAACTATAAAACATTAATGAAATCATACAAAGAAATGGAAAGATACATGGTGTTCTTGGATTGGGAGAATTAACATTGTTAAAATGTCCATACTACCCAAAGCAATCTATAGATTTAATGAAATCCCTATGACACTTTTTCACAGAACTAGAACAAATAATCCTAAAATTTATATGGGGCCACAAAGACCTTGAATTCTCAAAGCAATCTTGAGAAAAAAGAACAAGTCAGGAGATATCATGCTTCTTGACTTCAGACTATACTACAAAGTTAGAGTAATCAAAACAGCATGGTACTGCCACAAAAACAGACACATAGATCAATGGAACAGAATATAAAGCCCAGAAATAAACCCATGCACTTATGGTCAATTAATCTATGACCAAAGAGGCAAGAATATATAATGAAGAAAAGACAATCTCTTCAATAAATGGTGCCGGGGAAACTGGACAGCCTCATGCACAAGAATGAGATAAGAACATTTCCTCTCACCATATACAAAAATAAGCTCAAAATGGGTTAAAGACTTAAATTTAAGACAGGAAAACTAGAAGAGAACATAAGCAGAACACTCTTTGACATAAATTGTAGCAATATATTTTTGGATCTGTCTCCTATATATTTTTGGATATGTCTCCTAATGCAAAAGAAATAAAAGCAAAAATAAACAAATGGGACATAATTAAACTAAAAAGCTTTTGCACAGCAAAGGAAACCATCAACAAAATGAAGAGAACCTACTGAATGGGAGAAAAATTTGCAAATGATATGACTGATAAGGGATTAATATCCAAAGTATAAAAAGAGCTCATACAGCACAATATTAAAAAATTTTAAAATGGGCAGAAGACCTGAATAGACATTTTTTCCAAAGAAGATATATACATGGTCAACAGGTACATGAAAAGATGTTAAACATCACGAATTACCAGAGAAATGCAAATCAAAACCACAATGAGATATCATGTCACTCCTGTCAGAATGGCTATCATCAAAAAGTCTACAAATAACAAATTTTGGTGAAGATGTGGAGAAAATGGAACCCGAGTACACTGTTGGTGGAATTTTAAGCTGATGCAGTCACCACAGAAAACAGTATGGAGGTTTTTCAAAAAGCTAAAAATAGAGCTGTCATATGATCCAGCAGTTCCACTGCGGGGTATATATCCAAAGAAGATGAAAACATTAATCTGAAAAGATACATGCACCCCAATGTTCATAGCAGCATTATTTACAATAGCCAAGATATGGAAGCAATCTAACTGCCTATCAACAGATGAATGGATAAAGATGTGGTGTGTGTGTGTGTGTGTGTGTGTGTGTATACATATATATATAAATAATATGCAATGGAATATTAGCCATAAAAAAGAATGAAATTCTGCCATTTGCAACAATGTGGCTGGATGTATTATGCTTAGTAAAATCATATAATCACTATTATGCTTAGTAAAAAGACAAATATGCTATGTTATCACTTATATGTGGAATCTAAAAAAATAAGACAGACAAACGTATGTAACAAAACAAAAACAGACTCAGAGATACAGAGAACAAACTAGTTGTTACCTGTGAGGAGATGGAAGAGGGGAGGGGTGAGACTGAGGTATGGGATTAAAAGACACAAACTACTATGTATAAAATAAATAAGCAACAAGAATATATTGTACAGCACAGGGAAATATAGCCATTATTTTGTAATAATTTTAAATGGAGTATAATCTGTAAAAACATTGAATCACTATGTTGTACACCTGAAATTAATATAATATTGTAAATCAATTACACTTCAATTAAAAAATTATATCTTTTTAATGTATACTTTTTGTTGTTTTTGTTTTTTATTGACGTATAGTTGCCGTATAATATTATACAAATTACAGGTGTGCAATATAGTGATTCACAATATTTAAAGGTTATACTCCATTTACAGTTATTATAAAATATTGGCTATATTCCCCATGTTGTACAATATATCCTTGTAACTTATTTAATGTATACACTTTTGATGAGTTTGGACACATGCATATATCTGTGATACCATCACCACAATCAAGGTAATAAACATATCAGTCATCTCCAAAATATTTGTGTCCCCTTGCTGCTGTTACTTCTTCTTTTTTGGTAAGAACAGTTAACATAAGATCTACCCTCTTAACAAGTTTTTAAGTGCATAACACCATATTGTTAACCATAGGCAAAATGTACAGCAGATATCTTGAACTTATTTATTTTGTATAACTGTAGCTTTATACCCATTGAAAAACTCCCCATTTCTTTCTTCCCCTCATCCACTGGCAACCACCATTCTATTTTCTGCTTCTATGAATTTGACTGTTTTAGATACCTCATATAAGTGGAATCATGCAGTATTTGTCCTTCTGTAACAGACTTTTCCCTTAGCATAATTTCTTCTGTATCTATCCTTGTTGTTGCAAATGATAGGATTTCCTTCCTTTTTAAGGCTAAACAACATTCCATTGTATGTATATACCACATTTTCTTTATCTATTCATCTGTTGATAGACCTCTGTTTCCATATACTTAGCTATTGTGAAAAACACTACAATGAATATGAAATAGCAAGTGTTGGCAAGGATGTGGACAAATTGGAAACTTTGTCATTGTTGAGGGAATGTAAAATGGAGCAGCCACTATGGAAAAACACTATGGAGTTTCCTCAAAAAATTAAAAATGAACTACCTTATGATCTAGCAATCCCACTCTTGCATATATGTCCAAAAGACTTGAAATCAGGATCTTGAAGGAATATCTGCACACACATGTTCAAGAACTCCAATTTTTTTAACTACTGACATTTAATTCAAATCAGTTTAATGTGTTAGGTAACTAAAATAAAATGCATTTGATGGTCACATATGATGATGTTTATGACTTCTGAATTAGAGCCATGTGAAAGCAACCTAATTGCAATGCTCTATGTAAATGCAAACTGACTGCTGACCTAAGCTGTGCAAGATAAACATAAAGATAACTTAAGAAAGCACTTAGAAAATGTTCCAATATTTGGACTGACTGGCAGCTAAAATAGTTTCTGTTACACATGGGTGCACTAGATTTATTCAATTCAGAATGCTTGTTTTGAAAAGCAGCTATTTTTATATATGGGCAGATTTTGCATGCTGGATATATATATATATATATATATATAAATGAAATTCTACCATTTATATGTGAATATAGCCTTAATAATATATAGTACTAATATAATAATAATACTATATAATAATGGAATTAAGTCGTGTGTGTGTGTGTTTGAAGCATTGAATTTGAACTTAGGATGCCTGGGATAGAGTCAAAGTGAATGCTTCACAGCTATGAAACCTTAGGCAAGTTACTTCATATGTTTCATCCTGAATGTACTCCTTGATGAACAGAACAATAATACCTATTATTGCCTAGCAGGATTACTATAATGATCAAATTACATTAGAGGTAAGAGTGTTTTGTCAAATGCCATAATGTTTTAAATAGTCCTCAACATTTGGTAAATTCATTCTTGCATTTTTTTCAGACAATTTACTCTTAAAACAAAGAGGAAAGTATGACTGGTGATGGCATAACTTATCAGTCATAGCTACAAACCACAGCAAGTAGGGCAATGCACTATAACTTAACCCTACCAAATTATCAGTGTGAAAGTTAGCTGGCTGTGTTTGCCAACAAAATCTATTTGCTTACTGAAATGAATAAACTAGCAGGAGAATTCACTGGTGGGGCTTAGAATACCTTTGTCTAATGTGATTCAGAAATAACATCCTACAAATCAGCCATCCTTTATGTAGGATTCTTAAACATAAAATACAGCCTGCAGTGACACAATATTACACAATTATCTTAGTTGAGTAACCTCTTTCCAAAGGAAGAAACTCAGCATGAGGTTTATAAAATACTCATTATTCAAGGGCATCAACATGGTCAGCCAAATCCAGAACAGTCATAGCAACAGAGAAGAAGCTCTGCTAGCCTTGGGCATCATGGGCATTTGACTTTCTATCCCTCACAGCTCATTGAGTGTGACACCATAATAATACTTAGAACTTTATCCAAGGATGTATAAATAGTCTTTATTGATATGAGATCAGACCTCAATATGAAGTAAGTCAGTATTTGCAAATTTCATCTTTTCACATTAGCAAGGATTAAGATGGAATTACCAGTTGCGGAAAGGTCATGAAAACTGTATATTTAATCCCAGTTAAACTACGTTTAAACTGTTCTGTGACCTTAGACAATTTAACTGCCATTTCCTCACTTTAGTGTCCTTTTCTATAATATTAAAGGGTTGGACTAGGTAACCTCTAAAGTCTCATAAAGTTCCAATATTCTGTTTATATGAGCTCACCAGGTATTTCACTTTGGAGTTGGAGAACAAAAAGTTGATAGCAAGTATGCACCAGAGCCAGGAACATAGTCAGTAATGAATAAATATCTATTATTATTATTCCACTTTGTCTCATTGTTTTCTTTCTCTCAGACATTCTGAAATAATCACTGCTTAAAATGTTTCTATATCATTTCTCTTAGGTAAGATGTTGTTAAGCTTAAAATTAAGCTTAGTCACTTTTCTGAATTAGAAAGTGGAAAAACAGTGTATATAATTTATTTGTTTCATTTAGCCTTGGGTATATCTTGCATATAAATTTCAGGGAGAAAAATATGTTCAAAACCTTCAATGCACGTGTGAAAGTGTATCTCTGTAGAACTATTTAAAGAAATGTTCAGATGGCAAAGACCCTTACAAAGCATCAAGCCCATACCCTGGTCTTTGTAGAAATAACTCAACAATATCCAAGACTGCAGAGTCAGGTAGTAACTTATGACATAATCAGCAGGAGTGGTGTGATTTCTGATTTAAACTGGAATTTATCTTAAACAATGTTCTGCAGGAGGACATAGTTTGAAAATAACAAATGCCTTATTGATTTATGTATCTAGTTCCCTATGTGGGGGAATTGACAGCTTGTCAAAAATAGTACGCTGTTACTCTAAAGAACTAAAATGTACACGGCTACCTTGTCCTGCACCTTTCAAAAATACTTAAGAATTTAGGTTTAAAATTCTACCTAATGTATGGTTAAATTGCTTATCAATCATAATTATTTACTGAATATATTTTACTTTTTTAAAACGGTCTGGTAGTCGGAGGGGTCAAGTCCTGTCCATAATGGGTAAGGGGCATCAGCCAATAAATGATATGGAGTTGGGAGTACGGGAACAATCCATTAAAGATAACATATAGCAATGCCATAAAGGATAGACTAACTCTGCAAAAAAGCCAGAGGCTAGGAGACCAGTTAGGAGGCTCTTACAGAAATTTCAGTACAAAGTGAAGGTGGTCCAAAATGAGACTAGAAAAAATTGACAAAACATAGTATTTTTCAGAGAAACACTTTTGGCATTTAATTGTAGAACTGCTGCAAAGGGTAGAGAAGACCTTCAAAAGTTTATTCCAAGGGAAAAAAAATTAAGAGGAACCAAATTGGGATAGGTGTTGGGATAGTAGCGATGAAAGGGTTAGGGGTGTGGAGTTTGAATCTTAATGTGGCAGATATAAAAATAGAATATAGGAGAGAATTTGAATATGATGAATATATTTGGGAACTATCACCATGAAATCATACAAATAGACATATTCTACATGAAAATAAGTATGGTGTGGTTTGTAATATTTTCTTAAGGTTACAGATATTTGGAGAATGTAATTAACAGTATAGATCTTCTTCCCAGGTAAAAGAAATATTATAATACTAAAATATACATAATTTTGCACATAATTTCAGGACGTACTCAGACTCTGAATACAGCAAAGACAGTTGGGGAATTATAGACAATGAACAGAATGAGGGGGCCAGTGGATAAAAAAATTACTAAGAATAATTTGATTAGATATCAGAGGTAGAAGGATTCTTGATAAAGGCAGGCAAAAGTGATCAGATACCAAGGATAGGGGTATTCTCAATATACTGGCTTAGCAGATTCTTTGCTAAAACTGGGCCCAGGAAGCTAAGGGTAGGGCCCAAGGCCAAAAAGAGAGGGCTCAGAGGAACCTGACTAAAGTTTGGTCAAGGAGGGAGTCTCTGTCAGTCTCTTCACTTTGCATTCATCTCTTCATTTGAAAATATTTATTGAATTCTAAGTATATGATAGGCACTGTATTTAGATCAATGAGAGGTCTGTCCTTGCCCTTATAGAACTTGGATAATTGCTACTCCTCCTTTATGTCTCAGCTCAGAGATTTACTCCTCTATAAGATTTTCCTGACTCCACTTCACCTGGATCTACATCCTTCATCATAGATTTACCTCTCTGGATATAACCTCCTGCTTAATGGTCTATGAATCCTATTAGACTGTAAGCTCTAGAGGATATAGGTTATATTAACCTGGTTCACTCATCCCGAGTAACAAGCACTAAACCTGGCCAAGGAGTAACTCAGTAAATAGTTAACAAAGTTTGCAAAATATAGGCAATAAAAACCAGGAACAGACAAGTGATGCCAAACACTAACCAAGAAAGATGTGGAGGATATGTTGTTTCCCAGATACAAGGGCTATAGAAAAAGTCAAAAGAACGAGAAATTTAAAAGACACTATCAAAAGTAGAAGTCCCGGGCTTCCCTGGTGGCGCAGTAGTTAAGAATCCGCCTGCCAATGCAGGGGACGCGGGTTCGAGCGCTGGTCTGGGAGGATCCCACATGCCTCGGAGCAACTAAGCCCGCGAGCCACAGCTGCTGAGTCCGCGTGCAGCAACTACTGAAGCCCATGTGCCTAGAGCCTGTGCTCCGCAACAGGAGAAGCCACCGCAATGGGAAGCCCGTGCACCGCGGCGAGGAGTGGCCCCCGCTTGCTGCAACTGGAGAAAGCCGCGCAGCAACGAAGATCCAACGCAGCCAAAAATAAATAAATTAATTAATTAAAAAAAAAAAAAAAAGTAGAAGTCCCAAGACCTTTTATATTACTGAAGTCTGAAGTTCTCAGAGGACCAAACAGCAAAGGGGTTGGGATTTCAGATACAATTTATTAGAACACAGAATATGGACTTGATCCCGAAGCAAATGACTCTTGACCCTTGATCCTTGGAGCAGCTATAACACTTTTATCTAAAAGAAGCTCCCAGCACTCAGTTTAATTCGTGGTTTTGTAAATTTCTTTCTCTGGACCTCACTTTCCTCATTAATAAAATGTGAATCCGGGACAGAGGAAGGGCTGGCAGTGAAATACATGAATATATAGTGTAATACATATGAGCAATAATATTAAGAGTCTATGATTTCTTGGCCTACCTGTGTGATTTGAGGCAGTAGAGGGTTATCAAAGGAGTTAATATTTTTAAAAAAATGGTGACAAGGGGGTTGTTGTGGATAGTGAGGTCTAATTAATCACAAATCATATTTATCTTTGTACAGGCAATTTCCAGTACAATTACCATCTTTTGCTTTCTAACTGAAAATCAAATTATAAAAGAGCTTTGAATGAGGTAAGAACGATAGTTTCTTTAGTGAAAACATGTGGACTCAGAAGACCAACTCCCTGGGGTGGAGTCCTAGCTCTGTTATCTGTTAGCTATGTGACCATAAGCAAATACTTAAACTCTCCGTACTTTCATTTCCTCATGAGCTAAATGGGAATGATTATACCTTCCTCATGAGGTTTGTATAAATATCACACAAACCAATACCTGTGAAGGGCTGAAAACATTTCCTGGCACATAATAAGAGGTCCAAAAATGCTTCACTTATTACCATCATGGAAGAATGCCAAAATAACAAGTGTCAAGCACAATGCTAGATATTTTTACATAAATTATATCATTTGATTTCAGCTATAAAAAGTTGTAGATCAGAAATCTAACATTCAAGACTTTACTCATATCCCTATATCTGGGCATCTCAATGATTCCAGCCATCTACCGTATGTATGGGTCTGTACTGGGTGTCACTCCATTTCTGAGTATTATTGATACTTGAATCTTATAATTAGCAGTAAGGAAAACTATTGGATTAAAAAACAGAAAGAAATTAAGAAAACTCTCATGTTTTCTTTTGTTTTTCTGTAAATTCAATATCTTGACTAACTTTCCGGTATCTGACTAATCTAGTTGCAATGACAACTCTGTACATAATCATATTTTATGGATAATACAAGTACATACATTTAATCCCTTAGCTCTGAGAACCTAGGATGATATTTCAAGGTTAGATGCTTCTAATGTCTGTTAAATGAGTCCAGATGTATTTCATATGCAGTCTATGTCTAAGTTCGTAAACAACTTAGGATTTATGTTTTTACTTATCTATTCAGCACAAATAATACAAATTTGCTCTTGTTAATCCATGTCTGAATAATGATTTCAACTTTTTATTATTAATGACACAGTAAACATCCCTAAAAATAATACCATCTCGGGTTGTATAAAAAATAAAGTAAGGTTGGATCAGGACAGGAATATTTTTTTCAACTTTTCTCCTGTCTCTGATTTTCTCCCAAATGATTAAACCCTAAACAAATATTGAGAAATCTGAGTGCCAGTATCCAGCACCTGTATGCTTGTGAGCAATGATTACAGAAAATAAAGAATTGGACAACATGAATGTCATTTATCATCACTCCTGAGGTTCTGGATATAATTTGCCTTTAATGATTGACATTTACATTGTACATTTCAGTTTACTGCAAAATAGTCATGTGTATTACCTCCTTATAACAACCATATAAATAGGTGTCAGTTTTTTTTCCAGTTGACAAACCATGAAACTGAGAGGCCCATAAATGAGTCAGTAATAGAGCCAGGGCCAAACTCTCTGCGTCCCATGGCATACGTGACTGCACTGGTTCCTCCCTGCCCAGTCCTGTCCTGCTAATTCAAACACCACTTTCTTTTCTCTATTCTACAGTAATTTTACATGTATCATCTCAGTGAGACTATCTGTGGCCATGTGTTTACAATGCAGACCTGTAAGAGACCACTGAACCCTTAACAAAATAACGGACTCAACCCTTCGTTGGTCTATTTATTCCTCAACATTTTTTATGTTAGAAAAATTTCAGTTTTGTTTCTTCACCCCCAAACCAAAACCCCTAGACAACTGGTCTCTTCATTAATGAACTACACACAGGCTGTTCAATTTTGATAGATTTGACAATAGAATATCATATTCACCTTGTTCTATAAACAGCTGTAGAGGCCCAAGTATCTGGCCAGGGATAGAAGAGAGAGAAATTCCTAAATCCTTCCAGGTCAGTGCTTCTAACTTTGCTGAACATTAGAATAACCTGGGGAGATTTGAAAAATACTGATGCCCAGGCCCTTGCCCCAGAGAGTCACGTTTAATTGGTCTGGCATGCTGCCTAGGCACTGGGAGTTTTAAAACCTCCCTGAGTGATTCTAATATCAGCCAGGGTTGAGAAACACTAACTTAAGACATAATCCAGAGCAGTTCTCCTCAATATTGGCCACACATTAGAATTTCCTGCGGGACTTTTAAAAATACTGTTGCCAAGACTCCATCCAAGATCCAATTAAATCAGATGCTCTGTAAGTAAGGTCCAGGCATTGGTAGTTTTTCAAGCTCCACAGATGATATTGCTGTGTTATCAAGTTTCGGGCTAATTGCTCTAAAATCCTTATCATTCAATATGTGGTCTATAGCAAAAATGAAAGATCAAAAACAAAACAAAACCAAACAGACCCCAGCACCTGGAAGCTTGCCAGAACTGAAGAATTTCAGGCTTCACCGTCACACCAAATCAAAATCTGTATCTTAACAAGACCACATGTAAAATTACCATGCACGTTAAAGTATGAGCCGCTCTGTTCTGGATTGCTTTTCTAAACACCCGAGGGCAGTGTCGGCTTTGCCCACGTCTCCCATTTCTTCTCGTTTGACTCTCTTCTCAAGTTCCATGTGAAAATGTACTACTGACTAGGGTCACTGAGGTAAATTGCTTGCCATGTATGCCTTATTGCCATAGTACAAAAATGATCACTTATACCTTATTATCATCAAATTGTTTTCTACTAAACAACTCCTGAGCTTGAAATTCAGGAACCTTCATAATCTAAACTGATTTAATCACTTTCTTTCCAACCTTTCACCACCTATTCCCGCCCTCCCCTCTACCCAAATATAGACTGCTGTGTTCTACCAAGTACGAGCCACACCTTCTAGCTTCCTACCTGTGTATCCATCTCTACTTAATATGCTTTCCTTCCATGTTCAAATATATCCTTTAAAGGTCAGTTAATGCCATTGCTCCATGAAGATTTCTCTGATTCTGCCCCATTCCCAGGTAGTAATAATCTCTTAGCACAAAATAGTCATAACATACTACCTGTACCTCTCCTGTGGCTCATTTTATATTCCTCATGTCAGTTTTCCAGACTTTTTAATATTCTCTATTAGATGATAAGTTATGTTAGGAAAGGATCCATGCATAATTCACTTCTATAAAATTCACACTCCCTTTCTCAGAGCCATATATATAGTAGGTAATTTTTGTCTTTCTTCATACAACTTTTTAATGCTTAACTAGTTCAAGCCAAGCTTCTTAGTAGAGTGTCATTTGCCTTTCCTTTTGAACTTAAAAAGCGTTCAATTCTCTCTGCTCATCAACTCTGCCCTGAATAGATCAGCATTTTACAAACTGTGGTCTTTGCAGAATGTGAATTATAAATCTCTAAAAAAGATACTGTATGGGGCAGTTAGAAACTTTATTCAGCAAAACACCTTTTTTAAAGATTTATTTTTATGTTTTTATTTTTGGCCACACCATGCAGCCTGTGGGATCTTAGTTCCCTGACCAGGGATTGAACCCAGGCCCTCGGCAGTGAAAGCCCGGAGTCCTAACCACTGGACCGCCAGGGAATTCCCAAAGCACCTCTTTTTAAGGAACTTCTCACAGGAGTTATTTGCACTGCATGACACACTTTGGGATATTTTTAATAATCGTGAGTGATAAGTTATCCAAGATAAATGTAGGACTATTCGGGCTCTCAAAGCTTACCTAGATATTTTGTCAACATTTCTTCCTTTCCAATGAGAACATGAGAGTCCTGACCAAAAGAAACAGAATTCAACAGCACGATTCTCATGCTGAATGGGTGAAAATTCTGGACAAGACATCATCATAGGAAGAAAACAAGAAAATAACAAAAGCAGTATGTTATTGCTAAGGAAACTCCCGAGTTACATACAAGTGGATTGAATAAGGACCCTTAGCATATAGTCCGTTATGTCTGAGAAATAAGGATGTACGTATTGAGTTCAAACTATCTTAGGAGAAACTTGTACTAGTGATGGTCTTAGATGTAATGTGTTCTACTCTACTTCTTTGAAAATACGAAATAAAAGCAGGAAGAGGGAGCAAGTAGAAGAATACTTTTATCACCTCCAAAAATCTTAGAAGCTTCTAGGATTTTGGGAAGCAAAAACAAAGAAAGCCACAGAACCAGTTGTAACAGATGGTACTAATTAGTATCTTAGAATTCATTAGAAACTATGTCAAAGTTGACTTGCTATTTGCAAAAATATTTCTGATCAGTTCTTCTAAAGTACTTTCATAAATGTAATGCAATATTCCACAGCATTTTATCAATGTTGAAAAATTCAAAAGAAAAGGCACAGTGATGTAGACACTATTTAGTTATTATTTCCCAGTAATGACAGTTCCTTGGCAAAGCTAATAATAAAGCATCTTTCCAGTTCCCATTAGATGGCTTTAGAATGGAGGGATAAATGGATTGGAGGGGATAATAGCTTAGTCCCTACAGCTAAAGGCTAAGAAAAAGAGGTCAGATATATTTATTTTATGTCTGATATCTATATTTATCTCTGTTGACTCTGATTCTGGACAATCCTGATGACTACAACCTTTGTTCCTGCTTCTGCAAAAGGATAAAAAGATATTTCTTGAGTCTTTTTATTGGTGATTCCAGAAGCACATGGACTAAAATGATAAGAGTATTGGTAGAGAAATGTTTCATGCTGAATTACTTGGTGTCTTTTCAAATTGTTTTAAAATAAAGCCCCATTAGCTCTGTATCATTGGTTATAGTGACACTGAAAAATTTCACCACCACACAGCTTTCCCCAGCCATAAGCTTTTATGTTTAAATTGTTTTAGTCACTCATAAATATCTCTGCCAATAGAATTCCCAGAGGATTTAATGGCATTTTTGCTGTCATTTAGACTTGGTGGCTCCTAAACTTAGATACACACTGAAATTACCTGTGTGCTTATAAAAATATTGATGCCTGGGCCATACCTTCAGAATGTGTATATAATTATTCCTGTATGCATGGCCTGGGGAATCAGTATTTTTTAAATCTTCCTATGTCATTCAAAGATGCAGACAAGGTTGAAAAATAAGAGTTTAGACCAAACTTTTCAACAATGGATTTCAATATCCCTTTTAACCCTCAGTGTACTAATGGGCATGAATCCTAATCTCTACTTCACCATTTTATTTCAGACTTTTTATTGGATACTCTCAAAGTTCAGGAAATTTTTCTGAACATCTGACTCCAAATCTGAAGAGAGATGACCTACTTATCAGGGTATTGATAACTAATAGTAAGTGTCCTATAAGAATTCTTTCCAGGAAGGGAAGGAAAAAGAAATGAACAGTTACCACCATCTAAAGATGCTACCTCCATTGCCTCTTTAGCTTTTTGTTCCCAGCTACCGTGAATATACTCCTGATAGCCACTTTTTCTCTCCACTAATTTCAGAGCTACTACTTGTCCTATAACATACTAAGAATGAATTCACATTGCCTTCTTGTATTTCCATGGAAGACTTAATAATAAATGACTTCAAATAACTGAGTTATGACCAATGTCAGTATGAACTTCTGAATCAAAAAACCTGTTTAGAAGTCTTATAAATAAAAACAAATATATAAAAACATAAACTAATGCCAAAATTATTTGTTCACTGTGACATCCATGTAGCTTCTCCTTCTGGACTCCACGTTCTCTCCAGTGAAACACTGGCAATATTATATGCCAAATGGAAAATATCCAAGGTGGATGGCCTTATAAGAAATAGTTATATCTGTCAGGAAATAACTCTTCAACTGTTGAAAAACAGCCCAAAAAGTGAGAAAAGTCATTAATCATATATAGGCTCAATACCAAAATGGAAACATAATTATGAACTATAGTATTCACTGGTACCAACATGTATTCTCCACTCCCATGCTTAATTATCCTTGATATCAAACTTGCTTTTTATGATCTGTTACCTGCCAAGTCCAGGGTCCTTTGGCAGGTAGCAGTAGTTCAGAAGAATTTTGAGTTTGGTAAACCCTCCCCAACAAGCTTGCTACTAACTTATCAAGAGAGCAGTTCTCACAAAAATTTTGCGTAAATGGAAACATGAATTAATTAAACATCTATTATCAAGTTAGTGCAAGATAAATTATGCAATATCTTCTGGACCTTAAAAAAGTCCAGTCTTCTTGTTCTTTCAGATATCAAAATACCACCTTACAAGAAAAATTCACTGGAGATAGTCAAGATTCCAGAGGCAGGATTCTGTTTTCTTTAAAATTGCCACCCTTATAGTTTTTGCTGGGCAAGCAGAAGTCAAATTTATGGCTAGATATAAATTTTGGGGGATTTCACTGATGAAGGGCAGAGGCCTTGTGGACTTTTAGACACTGTTCATGCAAGTATATGAAGTGTCTCAGATATTTTTGACAATCTACCTCTTGGAAAGCTTTAATATCACCAGAAAAGAACCATTTCTAGGATTCATCCATTCATTGTACTAACAGGACACTAAGTTCACCACTAAATACCCATTTCTGGCACTCAGGATGAAAACTAGCAAAAGGTTTGATTACAGCTGCGGAAATACAGATGTTGTAGCTGCCTCTGTACGTTTACTGAGTAGAAGTTTTTGAGGTCCAAAGTGTGTGTCCCTGAGTAGAATTCCAACTGCCCCTGGGATTTGCTTAACAACAATTATAGTTATTGTTTACATATATAATACATATGTATATACATACATATATATATTGCTTATATATGTATAGATACATAATATGTATGTTGTTTATATATGTAATCGTATTGTCTACACTGAAGAATTTAAAATAGCCATATCAATGCTATTTCTGCTTCTGTCTTATAAGTTGTTTCCCTCTTGTTCCATAAGAATTTTTTACCTACACTGCCTCCATTACAGAATTAAAAGCTTCTTGAGGCCAGAAATACATTGTTTATTTCTGATCCCTCAACATTTAACATAATACTTCACAAACAAATATGCTTAATACATATTTTTAATAATAAACTATTTTCTAGAAATTCTAATTCTTATTATGTTTAACATTTTGGCTTTCAACTTCTTTGAAATTCATCTTTGAAATTGTCTCAATATTCTTATCTTAAAAAAAGGGAGAATCTAGGCAGAATTGGTCATTAAGTGCTCAATGGCCATTAGACTTCAGAAATTAAATTATCAGTCTTTGTCACTTTTTTAAGAAAAAAGACTGCAAGTGAACTTGCCTGGCTCAACAACCCAGTACAGAACACATTTTTCAAAACATGACCATCCACTTGCCACCACTAACAAACAGCCCCACGGTAATCTCAAATTCCAGCCACTTATTCTGTGAGAGAGAAGATAAATTGGAAAGATGCAATCATCATTACTCATTTACCTTGTCAGGATTTCCATCTTCTTTGCTCCAGTTTCCTCCTCATGGGCATGTTGGAAGATAGATGTGAGATGGTTTGCCAGATTAATTTTGAGAAATCACTGATTGGGAGATTAAAACTGACATTTATTTTTTTCTTCTGCAAAGACTGAATCCTGAAATACCTAATGATTAAAGTATTTTAAAAACAAATAACCCTTAAAAGTCCCTGAAAATTTATGAAGCTAAATATACCCCCTACAGGTTTATTCATCATCTGAACTGGGTAGATTTTTCTCTCATCAAACAGCCTATTCCTCAGGAACAATATAAACAGACACAGACCATAGATCATCCAATTCCTCTGCTTGGTTATCAGAGTTTCTCCTTGGGTGGGGTTATTAGGCAACAGATGAGGGCTTGGCTTTCTGATGCTGTGGTTTCTGCAGTCTCTAGATACACTCACTGTTTGAGCAATTTTTTCAGAGTTGGATTTCAAAGTCACCTTCTCAGGGAATGCTCATTGTTTAGTCTCACCTGAAGAGGAACGCGCCAAAAAGAGTAAGACATTATTTTCTGGCTCGGTTCTTGTATTGGTCTATGTCTCCAACACCTTGGGATTAAGGTTACCAGATCTGGCCTTGAAAGAAGAATGAGCAAGAGTGTCCATTGTGACTGAGTAAATAGGCAACTTAAGGGCTAGAGAAGTTAACAAAATGATGAAACCTTTCCAATTTGTGAAATTCTTAATTTTTCTGGAGTTTTGAAACATTCTTCTGCACTAAATAGAAAGACCTCATCTGAGTTATGTATAAGGAACAAAATATATGACTGGATATGAATCTCTGGTGAATTATCTCACTGATTGATTTACCTTCCAGGACAATCTTCCATAGATTGACTTTTGATTACTATAAAATAAAGGGTACTGTTTAAGAGATTATGTGAGAAAAAATGATAAACTAAATAGGTCCTTCTGATAGGCAGAATAAACATTAAATAGAGTGGACTGATTTAAGCAATTGCAATGACATGTGGAAAACACAAAAAATTTTAAATATGTATTTTTTTAAAGTTCAGAATTAACCCAAGTGTGTTAACTATACAGGAAAAATCCTCTAATATGATTATAAGAATTAGAAGGAAAAAGGATGTTATTGGATAATCAAAGTAATTATTAGAAAGCGCTAAAAGAATAATAGAGAAAAGTGAAGAACTGAAAATCACTTGCATTAAAAAAAAAAAAAAGCTGACCTCTGAAAAACAGTAACCATTAAAGCTGCTTTCAACTACTGAGTCATGGCACATGTTCCTGAGTTTTGATCAGTTGTGAAGTATATTACAGATAAAATAATAGCTAAAGTATGAGTCGTGTTTAATGGTGTGCCTTTTTTAATATAAATTGAAAAGATAGAAAGTTTTCCTTTTAATAACTTCAGTCATACTTCCTTGCCTTTCTGTGTGTTATCTTGTGTGGGAGACAAAGTTAGAGTTACTTCCTCCAAGTTCCACAGCCTCATCTATCAGATGTACCAGAGCAAAATGCAGGAAGCAAATAAGCCAGTGAACCAACAGAGAAGGTCAAGAACTCCTCCATGATCAATACTCACTGAAGACAGAGAGATTAGGAGTAGTAGAGGGTACTTAACAAGGGCTCTATATAATATGTGTTCATAGTTCTTTTAGTTCAGGAACGTTCTCCTACAGAAACCATGTTAGTATTCTCCTTATTTCTCTGATTTTATAATGCAGAAAAAGATTAACCTTAAAGAGTTAACTCTCAAGAAGCTGAAATTTAGTAAAAGAGATGAGGAAAGTATATGTTAGCTACAGTTTACTAAGCATTTACTCATTTTCAGATCTGTGCTAAACGCATTACATATATTGTCTCACGTAATCCTCAGGAAAACTCATGAGTCCAATATAATATCTCTGGATGAGAAATATTCAGATTTGAGAATTTAAGAAAGCTTACCTAATGTCACATGAAAACTGATCAGAGAATTGGGGTTTCATGTGAAATCTATCATCAAATTTGATGATGTTCTCTGTATTGCCTCATATAACAGTAATGGAAGTTAAAACATGATATGTGCCATAAGGAAATGGTAAATTAAAAACTTTTACATTGAGAGAAGAGAGAGACCTCTCTGAGAGGGAATCATAGAAAAGTCTTTCTAGAAAGTTAGTATATAAGGATATGAACCAAACTAGCATAAAGGTGTCATAGAGTCTCTGTGTCTTAGGGGGTTTTTCTCAATCCCGTTGGCCTCTCTCTTGTTACCAAATGAATTACGAGTTTGGCACTGCCCTCCAGACCTACACACATTTACTAAGATAAGAACTTAATGTGGGAATTACCATCTTCTCATTTTCTCCAAGAACTGTAAAAATTTGAAGATTCTATCTGAAACTAGGGAAATAATTTATAGTGTGTTATTTTCTTACTCTTGGGCTGGAGGGAACACTGTATTTACATTATTGATTGAAATGTAATTTAAATTGCCTTTGTGCTAAAGTGGCTTGTGAGGTGAGAATCATTTTTTAAGACTGACTTGAAAAAACAAAACAAAACTTCCAGGTCTCATTAGCATCATCAAATAACAAGACATTTCATGTGTTCTTTGCCCATCCTCAGGCCATACTCTAGTCTTCTGTGGGTTAGAGGGATAGAGGCAGATGGAAGTCCCCAATCCGTGTGCTTCGTCAGAGCACATCAGGGTAGCTTCAGACCCACACCATGAATCTCAGAGAATCTCCAAATCCGGAGCAATTCTAAAATTCTTACTTTTTAATAGTTTTCTTTTATACAGAGATTATCACTTATTTAATAATCAAAGTAAAATTTAATCCTTTTTTCCTTATAGTCTTAGTTGCCAGAAGGGCAAATCTAAAGTTTATTTATTATATAAACTAATAATTACATAAATTAAGAAAAACCTATCACAATTTTATTCCCTCAATTTAGAAATTCCTATTTTTTGCTTTTTTCTTGGTGTTCTATATCTTGTCCTAACAAAGATAATTTTAACTTAGTTATATTTAGAGTATAAATACTATTTTGTAATGTGCTTTTGTCAATCAGAGCAGAAGCATTTTCCAAGTTGCTCCACAGTCTTCATAATTAATGTTTTAATGACTAGGAAATCACTATTTATTAATATAATTTATTATACATGAAGACTGTTTTTAAATTTTAGTCAAAATAAATATAATATTTAATTTTAAAACCCTCATATCCCAGGTTTGGAGAGTATTTATTATTTACTTTATTACTCTGCATGACTTCTGAAACCTCTATCGATATCTACACCTATTTCTTATTGGTATGTGCTATTTTAAGTATTCTCAAATTATTCCTTGAAGTATGAGTGATGTATATAATTAAATGAGATAAACAAACAAATGAACATATCCTAAAGATCACATGCTTGGATTTTGTTTTCAGTGAGGAACAAGGGAGGTGACAGGCAGAGATAGAGAGGGGAATCATTGTTCTTTTCATTCTGTAGCCTTTATCTCATTGGTGGTGCATCTCATTGTTCTCTCTTACTCTTATTTGAATCTGGTGACATGCTTTGCTCTCAAAATGTAGTACAAAGTGTAATAGCTTTTTAAAGAGTTACTTTCTTAATGGTAAAATTTCCAATAGCATATTTTGTGGGGAAATATTTTTAAGAGGACTCTCTTCAACCACTGAAATTTGGCTGAAACTTTGTCCTTGTTACCTGGCAGGGATACTGGAGTGGGTCAGAAAGGTTTTTATAGTCACTAGGTCTTCTGGTCCTTTCTCAAAACATGAGTCTCTGGTCTACTCTGCTCTGGTTCCTACCATATTTGGGGGTCTATATCCACCATAAAAAGAAGTACATATTGATTTTATTTAGTTCTAGAATTTCCACTTTTTTTAAATAGATTTTATTTCTCCACTGAGATATCTTATCTTTTTATTTATTATAAGTGTTTCTCATTAAGCATAGTTTATTAATTGCCTGAAGTAATTATCTGCTTATTCTAACATTTGGGTCATCTCAGATTTGGTCTCCATTGGCATTTTTTGGCTTTGTTTTTGTTTTTAGAATGGACCACATTTATTCTTCCCAACAATGATGACATTTTTGTTTAGTAGGCAGTTATTTGGTTAAATGTAAGCTGCAACCTTTGTCTCCTAGGCAATAGGTCAAATCTCAGCCCAGTTTTTCTGGTTGTCGTTTTTGTTTTGTTATGTCCTGCCTCAGTGGGGTTGCTTAGAGTCTGCCCACACATGCATGGTTCAGGGGTCAGCCAGAGATCTGAGCAAAGTTTATATACAGATTTGGGGTCCTCCTCTCTGGTTCTATATGTCCTGGGGTTCTACACTTACTATTCAGAAGCAGTAATTACCCTAAACTCTGTCATCTGATTCTTCATGCCAGAAAACCTACATTTTATTGGTGTTTTATTCCTTATTCATGACATTAAAGGTCACCTGCCCTCAGGCTAAAACAGCAGGAAATGCACCATGTGCATGCCCTTTCTTCCATGTTTTGATTCTCCTCATTCATTCTCCAGATCCTTTAGGTAGTTACTTTTTTGTAATTTTCAGAGTCTATAATTGCTATCTATGGGAAAGTATGTTTGTTATGAGCTCAACTGATCATCACAGAAGCAGAGTCTAGACTAATAAACTTCTTTAAAACCAACAGCAGGAACAAATTAAAATACCTGGAAAGTGTCATAACTAAACCAATCACATGAAGTTTCCTGGATTTATGCCCAGTTTGGGCTTGAGGAAACTCATTGTAAAGAAAGAGCAAATTTATTGAGGGTAGCTCAAGATGTTTCAGGAGTCAGCCACCCATAGCCTGACCATACCAATGGTTCTTCTAGAACAGCTCTAATACAGATCTCACTGACACAAATCTGGACTTCAGCAATGGCTTTCCAGATCACTTCCATTACAGCTTCTCTCTTCTAATCTTGCCTGAACATTAGTTTTGAGCATCTGTGGCCTCAAAAAATTTAATGTCTCATTGTCAAATTAATTCCAAATTTCTAACTTTTGTTTTTCACTTTTCGTCTCATAAGCGGTAAATAGAAAACACTGAACATGGACTGTGAAAATCAGTGCTCACTTTATGTTTAGTAGTTGTGTAACTTTGAATAAGTTTTTTAACCTCCCTGTATCTCAGTTCCCTACTAGTAAAGTGGGGTTAATATAGTACTATCCTCATAGGGTTGTTTTACAGATTAAATGAGGGAACACCGGAAGGCATCTTAGAACTGTGGGCTCATGATGCCCCAGGAAGTATTAGCTACTATTATCATTATCTGCCCCTTGGTTCCATTCTCTGTGAAATGGGGGACATAATTCTATTTGAAAGATGACGTTTTCACATGCAACAAATGTTAAAAAACAACAACAACAACAACAACAAAAAACCCCCCAAAAACAGAAACCTCTGTTCAAATTTGAAGACAAAAGAACTCAGCTTCAGCTAAATAGAACTATTTGCCATTCCTTGCTCTATACATTATGCAATTTGTACCTTCCCATGTCAAAAATGACTTTTATATATGTGAAATGACCCTCTCTTTTCTTCCATTTCATGTGTTAAAATTCTTCCCATCCCTTAAGGATAAGCAAATAAAATATCAACCCACCCTGAAACCATGCCTGAGCTCACCCAACTAATCATCTCTTCTTCCTCTAATCTTCCAACAAGGCACTTCTTGCATTTCTTATGCAATTTTTCCATTCATGTCATAATATTTCCCATAGACTGTGGGCTGCTTACAATAGTAACTGCAATTTATCTATCATTTTATCCTTAGCAGTTTTTCAAGCAATACCTATACATACTAAGATGTCTATAAATATCTAGTGAATTGAATTAAAACATAGTACTCAATAATTACATTAGCAAATAAGAAAAATTTTACAAGTATCCATATTTATACCAGGAAAATTAAAATGTTATATAAATTGTCATTTTTCTTAAGTGATAACCCAAATTGATGCTACCATCATTAAAAGGAGAAAAATCTCTCCCTGGATCATATTTTAGGACTTTGGTTAACATTCAATTGAATTTCATGGTGTAAGTAATAATGTGATTTCACATTCCAAAGTCCAGCCACATGGCCCCTTTGGCTCAACACAATTCACAGCTAGCAAAACCTGCTTAGTTCTGGATTTCACACCTGGTCTCCTGGGATGGAGTGGAGAAGCAGTAAATAGTACTGAGAAAGATCATATAGATGGCTGAGAGCCATCTGGGCACAGTGTTATAAATGACAAACCAAAGCATTTCATCTGTCACCCCCAAAGTTAACCTCCTACCTAGGGGACTAAGACAAAAACAGAGGCAGAATTTTGTTCTGCTTGGCTGGCAGAAGCTTTGTCTCCCATCTGACCGAAAGCAAATGCAGAGAGTGCAGGCAAATAAAGCCTGTCCCATTATCAAGTGCTTGTTCCTGCGGCAGCAGCGTGATTCCGTAAGACTGCCCTTTCAAGCTGTTTCCCAGAGATCCATCTGGAATTGTTTACAGAGTGCAAATCTTATTTGTTTACTTCTGGACATCACTTCTTGTCCTCTAACTAGTCTAAAGGCTGCTTTTCTAGATAGTAAAAGGAGATTGCTTTGGTGGGCTAGAGGAAAGTCAAATACAGTTTGTTTGTACTCTTTAAAACTCCTCAAATGTTAAATTAGAGGTGCTCTAAGGGACTGTATATCTCTATCTCTTTGTTTTGCAATTGTGGAAATAAAGCTTCTGTGCTACAATAATGACAAAAGTTCAAAGCAATGTGGAATGCATAGCCTGGCTCTCCCATTCATCAGCTGGTGATTGGTGGCTTTACATCTCCAGGTCCTGGTTTTGTTAACTATTAAACAAGCAGATTGTTACAAGTTTTTAAAGCCCCTTCTAGCTCTAATTCCTGAAGTCCAATCATCTATGATGGTTTCAAGATTATACAGGTTGTTGGCAGAATTCATTTCTTTGGGGTTTTAGGGCTAGTTGCTGGCTAAGGACAGCTTGCAGCTCCTAGAAGCTGCCCCTCTCTATCCACAGAGAGTTCACAACGTGTGTCTTTGCATTCTTCCAGACCAGCCACAGTGAGATTCTCTAACTTTCTCCGTCAGCTGCTAGCTAGAGAAAACTTAATGGGGCTCATGGGATTAGGTCAGGCCCACTGAGATAAGAGCCACTGTGCCCTCTGAGCTAATCTAATCACGGGAGTAAAATCCATAATTTTCATGGTCTGGGTGGGCATGTATCCTGGAGTAGGAAAATATTGGGGAACCTATTACAATCCTGACTACCACATGCAGGGGTCAAGCGTTCCATTACTATTTGCTTGTAAATCCAGACCACAACATTTATCACGGTTCTTCTACTGATAACCACTTTGCATATCTCTCTGTCTCTGATCCACTGAGATAGTTATGTCGTTTTTATTACTCTGGCTATGTCTTATTTGCTTTCTTCTCTCTGTCTCTCTGTCCCTCCGTCTCTCTCTCTATTCTATTTTCTCATCTGTATCTATCTATCCATCTGGTATAAAGAATTTTATTGCTAAATGTTTGGAACCAAGGAGGTTTGAATTATAAATTACTATACCATTGACCCAAAGACTCGATTTCTTACAATCCAGAAATTACTAGAAGGTATTTTTATTATTTTTTTGTTTGTTAACTTTTGGTTACTTTGTTACCAAAGTTACTGGTAAGGATTTGTTTTTGTTTTACTCCATTTAGTTTTTATTTTGACAACTACATTTATCACTCCTAGGATTTCTATTGGGTTTGTCCACAGATTTATTTAAGTCTATTCTGTCTTTGAAATCTTGTATTTGGTTCATGAATTCTCTTCCTTCTTCTTTAATATTTCAACGTTTAAGCATATTTAATTAAAGTTCCTGTCAGATCAGTCCATATTCTCTGGTCCATTGGGTATCAATTTACCTATCTGTTAAATTCACTGACCGCTTCTTATTCCTGTGTATGGTCTCCTATGTAGTGAAATGCGTGCCTATAACATAATTTTTAGTGGGCATTCTCTTTTACCCTGAAGGGTAGTTTTGCAATTGTATTTACTTATCCTTACTGGGCTCACTGGTTCCACAACATTTTTTAAGTTTTCAATTTTCACTTTTCTGCTGTTCTCAGCATTGAATGGCTAGTGGAATTCCTGCCCTGTATCTTCATTCAGTACAAGCTTGAGGTTCCGAATGTCCCTCAAATAATTATTTTGATTTAAAAAGACAGGGCTGGGGCTTCCCTGGTGGCGCAGTGGTTGAGAATCTGCCTGCCAATGCAGGGGACACGGGTACGAGCCCTGGTCTGGGAGGATCCCACGTGCCGCGGAGCAACTGGGCCCGTGAGCCACAACTACTGAGCCTGCGCGTCTGGAGCCTGTGCTCCGCAACGGGAGAGGCCGCGACAGTGAGAGGCCCGCGCACCGCGATGAGGAGTGGCCCCCCACTTGCCGCAACTGGAGAGAGCCCTCGCACAGAAACGAAGACCCAACACAGCCAAAAATAAATAAATAAATAAAAAGACAGGGCAAGTAACTCTATCCTTAGCCTGTTTGTCTAAGTTTTTCTAGTACCGGTAGATGATGATGATGATGATGGTGATGATGACAATAATAATAATAGGCATATTTTGCAGATTCCTGATTTATGAAGGGAGCCCAGCTTGAAACTCCCTAGTCGGCATGATCCTGGTCTTACGTGGACTTTAAAATGCTCATAACCCTGACAGCTTTGATACTGTCTGCTATGTGAAACGAGGTTACTACTCCCACTCACTTTAGAGCTATATATTCAATCTTCATCTTGACATCTGAAAATTTCCCTTTCTTGCTTGGTTCACAGTATCATTTTGAACAGAAGCACAACATTTTATTTTTGTTGCTTCTAAGTATGTGAAGATGGGAAAGAGGTGAATAAGTAAAAGATAACTTTATACCATATAAAGTTGTCTCATAGTGAAACTGCTCTAGAAAAGTAGTGAGTTCCCCTATACTGTATGTGACAAATAATAGGAGAGATGGCTATCTACCAAAGGTGTCTGAAGCAATTTCTTTTTCTGTAAGAATTTAGGTGAGGTTACTTGAATTCTTAAGTTTAATGATCTAAAGGTGTAGATGTTACATTAAGGCATTTAAAAAAGCTAAAGTTGGTGTCCTCAGTGCCTTAGCTCTCCCACCTAAAATCTTAATGACTTTGGACAAGTCACTTTCCTTCTAAGGGTCATAGTTTCATTTATCTGTAATATGAGATATAGATAAAATGATCTTTAAGCTTTAAAATTCCCATGATTCTATAACTATCACTTTCCTTCAGATTGCTTTATGTAAGGAAAATTTTTAACAGAAGTTTGACTCTTAAACTGCTGACTGAAACAATTTTATGACTCTTCATGCCCATAAAGTACATTAAAATGCCGGGAGATATGGCTTCCTCTGACCATGGGATTATATGTTACATTTGGTGCTAATATAAATTCAGAATCTACACATAGCTCCTTAGTTTGAAAGTTTAGATTGCTGTTAAGCTGTTGGGCAGAAAAGCAGATATTTTCCCGATCCTAATGATCAGCTTACATTGGCAAGCATACATGCAGCTGGTAACTAAAAGATGCTCTTGTCAGAAAACCACTTAAGCGAAACCTTTATCACAATGCATTCTAATCATCTGTTTTCCTCTCAGTGCTCTCAACTAGACTGCAAGATGCTTGAGGACAGTAGTTGCTATATACACACCAATATACCCCTAGTATCTGATACAATTAAAAATAATAGTAATGTGGCATGATGCTGATCTGCTTAGATGAATTATCTTATTTAAGATACCATTTTCAATATTATCAGGATTATCTAACAACCACCTTTGGAGAGAGGTACAAGTGTTATCCCAATTTCACAGATGAGAAAATTAAGGAAAAAAGAGAATGGATAATTTATTCAAGTAATTTAAGTGGCAGAGGCAAGGGTTTTATTTTATTTTACCTGACTCCAAAGCCTGAGCTCCTAGTAACCATACAACGCTATCTTTAATGGTCAGTAGCATATATTTACTTATATTACTCAACCTGTTAAATGAACCATCATTTAATATGAAAATGGGAGTAGATTTAATTAGAATTTCATTCAGCCTAATAGAAAAAAAATATTTTGAGCACCTGCCAGGAGCCAGGAACTCTGCTAGACAATTAGGAAGATACAGAGAAAAGAAGACAGTTTCTGCAAATAGATTTCAAGGTCCAAAAGAATGGATAAAGCTGAACATAAGTGACTTTAATTCAAGTCAGAGAGATTAGAGGGTATACGGAAAGCACCAAGTGCTTTAGAGCCTCAGATGAAAGGAGATTGGATCCCAATCAGAAAATACTTTAAAAGGAGATGGCATTTAAGAAAAGACTTGAAGATAGATAAGATTTTGACAAGAAATTGATGATTTTCATAAGAATAAATATTGTAGGGGTGAAGAATAAAGATGGCATAAATCATAGCCAGGAAAAGTGGATAAGTAATAGCTTGGCTCAAGCACAGGGTGTCTGTACAAAAGTGGACAGTAAACCTTTAAAAAGGTAGCTTTTTATTTTTCTCCTCTTCACCCAACTCAGAGCTTTATTGGTGACATCACTGTTTAGGCAGGAATATCAAACAATGTCAGCTGAAGTTCTATTCTAGCTGTAGCGTCTCCAGGATTGGGATGTGGTCTTTGTTGACCAAGAAAGTATTTTATGTCACAACCATTGACAAAGAATGTTGTCAAGAGATTTATATTGTTTTTTTTGAAAGATCCTCTTTCCTGAAGATTTGGCAAGGGAAAAAATTCTGATTCTACCCACATTCTAGTATTCTATTAGCTCTTAGACTTACAGAATTATAGCAATGGAGGTGTCCTCAAGATATCATAGGCATTCAAGGTTGAAAGGTTTTTTGAATGTCCTCTAGCCAGTTTTATTTCCCCATCTTCCAGGGATTTTTCTGTTTCTAAACTAAATGGCTGCCTAGTCTTTTCTTACAGCTCCCTAGAGGAAAAATGTCTCTAAGGCATCTCTAGGTTATATGTTCCTTCATTTTCAAGTATGGCGATGGTCCTATTGCTCTGATTTAGAGTCACGCATTAATGCTTCTCTCTACCAAGAAGGGTCAAATAACACCAAGGGTGTCAAGAAGGATGGATTGGAACCTTGTGATTTTGTGACAAATAGATCATGTTATTTAGAATGGCAGAAGATGTGAAGAGTGAATGAGAACTTGAGACCTATATCTCAAGAACTTTTCTACTCTTCATTAATGATAGGGCCAAGTTATTCAATTTGTTAATGCCTGAATTTCCCAGTCCCCAAAATGGAAAGACTAATTCCATATTATAAAATTCTTTGAGATCCTTCCATAACTGAAGGCAAAAACAAAAATGAAAATTATATAGCAATAAAATATAAATTATACACATAGAATTCCACTATTTTATGTGGATCACAGTTTATGAGTTTAGTCCTTACTCTTATTTGCTTCTTTTCATTACCCAACTAGGACATAAGTTCTATGAGACGGAATCCATACTTCATGGAAGTCTATTTCTTCTCAGCTTCCAGCACAAGCTCTAGCCCCCTCCAAAAACATTTTAAACTAAATGGAATTTTTTTGCATTTTTATCTTGCCAGAATTGCCATTTAGAAATGCTTTATTAAATTTGTGGTTACTTTATTTGATTTTCCTTCTTTATTATGTAAGTCACAATGATTGTAACTCACTTGGCTGTAAGAATCATGATTTAATTAGAGAATAAATGTCAGAAATTTTGTCTACCTGCAAATAATTAAAAAACAAAAAGTTTTATCCCCAAGATTATTTAGAAATTCACTGGAAGCTAAAGTGAAAAGAATTGTACTAGGACTCTACACACATAGACACACACACACACACACAATTTATTTCTTAAAATTAAATATCTCCTTGAATACAGAGTGTATAATAAACCAGTAAAAGGCAATGTGTGAAATATCACAAGAGTAGCAAAGAAAATTGATTTGTAATGTTTAAGCCACATGCATTTTCTAGGATGCCAAAGGATTTTGGCATTTTGAAACCAGCACTTTCTTTACCCTTTGTACTTGCTTAAGAGATTTCACACATTTTCATTAAATGATTCTCTAAGGTACAAAAAGAAAATTAAAGAACACAATAAATTCTTCTCATCTGTATGTTCTAAAACTTCCTCCTTAGTGACACAATGCCACTGAATATAAACAATGAGCCCACGTTTAGCACTCAGACACTCAAGTCAGATCCCAGAAAATTGCCATTCACTGCACAGCTAAGAACTGATGCTATCCTGCGCTTCTTTGATTCTTAACAGCTCCCTTATTGATCTAAGTCAGAAGAGTGAACCCAAAGTGTTTAAAGCTACTCATCATGTTACTGGAAAAGGTGGTCTGTTTTTTAAATAGAAGTCTTCTTTTGGATTTACTCCCACTACTGCCATGTTACTGGCAGCAATGGAATCACTGCTTACATAATAGAAAGCCACACTCATCAGGAATTCTAGAGAACTTTATGATTTTAAGTATAAGACATTAATTTAGGCAGTGTCACCAGTTCTGATGTACTAACTCCCACCTGCCTCTATCCTAAGCAATGGTTGGAGGTAGGCCAGATACACAGGAAGCTTCCATCTGTCTAGTGGTAAGCACTTCTTTGAAGAATGCCCATTTCAATCTATATATTATCAGCAGGCCAAAGGAGCAAGACATACACTAGTGTTGTGCTAGGTAATAGGAAGTAAGCCTTCAAATAGCAGCCCTTTATTTTACAGGGCCCCAAATATTCTGAGGCAACCCCATCCCTGGACGTATGGTAACAGTCAATGAAAGGAACTTTAAACACTGAATTATAGAGCTGCTGAAATGCATAGCAGGATCTCTTCAAGCAATTTGATGTGCTATTGAACAACAGTGCAACTCAGTATTGTTAACAGTGATTATCTCTGGGTGATAGGACTGAGGATGAACTTTGTTTTTTGTATATTTTTTATTCTTTAAAAGTTCTCCAGCAAAAAATAAAAGATAAAATAGCTCTTTTGAGAGAGAGCACGGTATACCCTGGAGCCAGCAGTGGAGCCAGACCACGTGGTTCAAATCCTAGTTTAAGCTCTTACCAGATGTGTGACCTTAAGCAAGGAACTTATCCTCCGTGGCCAGAGTTTTCTCATTTGCAAAGTAGGAATGATGATAATAATAGCAATTACCATAAGATTATAGTGAGGATTCAAAAAATTGAAAGAGATATAGCAATTGAAATAATGCTGGCATAACGTAAGCACTTTATAACAGATTATGATTATTTTTAAAAGACATATCTTCCACAGTGATTCTACTTATCCACAGCATGGCTTGGTAATGTCTTTCCTATGATGACCTTTAGCCCTTGTATCCTAAACAAACCTCTCCAGTTTTGATGACTGATCAAATCATGTCTTTAATCCTCCTTACTGACTTATTTCTAAGGAAAGGGCAATGTAAGCACTAGACATAGCACACGAATAGAAGTTTGAGACTACTTCAGGGGAATACGGTCGCATAGATCAAAGAACATTAAAACAGGGATGAGGACACCTCATTTTTAGTGTCAGTTCTATTACTAATTGTGTGTGTGACCTCAGGCAAGTTACTTGATGTCCCTGGGCCTTCTCAGCTTCTTTATCAGCAGTACTGTCTATTCCATTTCCTTCCCAGTCACCATCTCTGCTCCTCTATCCATAAAATGGGGAGAAAAGTATTGGCTTGCTGAATAAACAATAGCAGTTAAGATATTTAAAACAACAGTATTTCCATGCAAAATATTTTAGAGTCTTGCACTATAAAAGCTGATCCTCAAAACATTTCTGGGATGGGAGTGATACCTCCTCCCTACCTTAGAAGTTAAATAAATGAGTCATTGGAAGTTGAAATTTAGACACCATGTAACTCTCATCAAAGTCAAGTACAAAGGAGAGCAACTGAGCATCTGTTAAGTGGATATGAAAGTGTGCTGCCTTCCCTCCATGAGGGAATTTAAATGACTCATTGTCTTTGCCCAGTAGTCTACCACTATATATGCCCACTCTTTATTACTCCTCTCTTTTCTAGGTAAGGGGGATATCTAATAAATCAACAAGAAGAGGTTCCTGCACCAAATTAGTTATCTTTCATTATTAAATACATACTAGGAAAAGAGGGACATTCAGAGATAATCCCGCCCTTGAGGAACTTGGAGTCCAGTAAGAAGGGTAGGTGAGTACACCAAAGACCAAATGACAAAAGTCAAACATGGCAAGTGCCATATGATATTCCAGGCTCTGGGAAGACTAAAAGACTTTAATAAGAGGAAATGACTTCTGCTTCAATTTACATGAACTTAAAATGACTTTGGTTCATTGTTATCATCTAGAAGAGTGCTTCTCAGTGGGTCTATAGTGAAGCCACCATTTTTTAGTTTCTCATGAATCAAAGACTGATACTTTTGTAAAATAAAATACAAATGAATTCCCATAAAATGAAAGGAAGAAAAACAAAGACAATTTAGAAACAGTCTGTGTTTCCAGACTCTATGGCCATGCTATAGAATGCCAGAGATTTAAGTAATCTTGAAATCTTCCTTTCCAACCAAGTCATTTCATGGCAGAATCAGAAATGTAAAGGGACTTTATTCAAGGTCACATAACACAACTTGAAGAGAACAGGAACAAAAACTCAGGTGTTCACACTTCTACATAAGTGATTTGGAGATTTCTGTTATATCCCTTACATAGCTGCTTTTGTTCTGTATGCAGTCACTCTTCCTTTCAGAGAGGTTCATGATAAAAAATTAGTCTTGACTGAGTTTCCTGTTATAAAAATTTTCTACTTCAGATAAAATCAATTTCCTAACTTAATGACAAAATACTTTTTTTTCCCCAAGTTGCCTATCTTAACTTTCATAGTAGTCACTTTGCTAGTGTTGGTTCATCTTCCTTTCTACTTTCAAATGACTTCTAAAGTGGAATGAAGGAGGGAAAAAAAGAAGAAAGATTATTTTAATGCTGTAAATTACAGCCATTTCTTATCTATTACTCCTTAAATTATTCACATAAGTCAATATCTACATCCACAGTAATTCTATATATAGGAAAATAAAATTGCAATGACATGACTGTACCCTCAGAAGAAAAGCCCAATCTCTGAACTATACTACTATTCTATCATGATTGTTTGTTTGGTTTTCCTTTTGATATTCAGATCTTAACTTTAATTTAGAAAATAGATGAGCAACAATCCTTTCATGCCATAAGACCAAGGGCATGTCATCTCATCACTGAAACTGGTATGGTCATTATAACCTGACAACTCCAGTTGATCTAAAATGCAGAATGCTTGTAATATTTATAACACTTAAGCTAGATTGGGGGATCTATTTTAATCTCAGAGATTCTATTAACTCTTGATGACTCTCTGGTCTATTCATCACTACAATATTCTTAAAATGATAAGAACTCCAAATGAAATTATATTCCTTTAATATAAAAATTACACTGCTTCTTAACTGTTACCCCAGCACACATTTTTAAAACTTACTAAACAATATGTTCAACTTGGAAGGACAATAGTAAATCTAATCCTTTGTATTCTTCAATTCTTTATATCAAGAATTCTCAAAATTTTTGAGGAAATAAATGTATTTCTATAAATTTATGGGCATGTCTATGAGGAAAGCAGGAAATACCCCCTGCTATCAGTATTTTCCCCTATTCCTCTGGGAATCCTGGAAGACCAGGAGCGAAGAAAGGAGAATCATAGTAGCGATAACACAGGGACTATACACTAGTTAAGTCTTATAGATCAAGCAATGGAGAACATTCCAAAATTGTTTATTTTTAAAAAATCCTTGTATGTGTTAGAGAAATCAATACTTGACTGTTTGGCACACACTGGGTCCCTAGCGTGGAATTAGAACCCTAATAAGTTTCCAACAGACCGCACTTATTTATGGTCACTAACTGCCATATCCAACACAAAACCTCTCACTTAAATTCCAAGCTTTAGAAATAAATGGAGTAAATGTGTTGATTGTTCTTTCCTTTTCTGAACATTAGCCATCATATTTTTTTTAGTTGTAGCATGTTTTTTAGCTACAGTTCAGTTCTCTATATTGCATCTTCAATTAACTTCAATTTAACCTACATTAACAATCTTTGAACTAACCAGGCAGAAATACACTGAACTATAGCCCCAGAAATAGGTGAAATGAAATCAGTTACTAAATTTGCATGTAGTAATTATAGATGGAAAAATTCCATCGTTGCCATGACAATGGCTTTGATTTTTTTTCACAGAATAACAAAATGTGCATTTACTAGGGATGTTTAATTGTCTTTCACTCTGGTTTTTGCTCACCAACATAGCAACATGCTTTTTGCTCAGCATCACAGTATTGAAGTTGCTCTGCCTCCAACTGCCATTAACATATTTTGTATTCATGCTTTGTATAAATGCTGGAAAATGTTTTCAGTTTAGCTTCCCAACTACGCAGTTAATTTATATTTAATGAGACAGGAGAATGTTAAGTAAGTGTGTATTGATTAACTTAAATATATGTATTGGTGTTTATTAACCTAACAGTGGGTAATTTCATTGACTATCTCCTGAAGTTGTTAAAACCTAATACCTAAACAAATTTTCAAGTTGAAGTTTAAAGGTAAATTTAAGCACAGACAGATTAAGATGATACGGGGACTGGCCCTTTCCTGTTATTAAAGTCTTGTGACTCACCCAATTTCTTCAAGCAACTCATGAAAAGGTCCTTAGAAGTCTATTAGTCCTTCTTCTACTAAATATAAAACTTTCTTTTACAGCCAAACCAGAAATGGTTATGCTTAGCCACTTTGACAAAATATGAGTCTTCATTCAGTCAAGCCATAATTTGTTAGATGTAAATCTTACTATTAGTCTTAAATTGTGGCACTCATGTGATAAAGCTCTAAGTATTATACAAAACTCTCAGGTCTCTCATAAAACTATTCTTTTATTAACAAATCAGCCCCAGGTTCTTGGATAATACTCATATAAACAAGCACCTATCTACCCAGCTGACTCCACACATCAGTTTCTTCCTTAAGTAACAAACCTGGTGTCCATAAATGGCAGGAGCAAACTATAATTCAGTGATAGCTTTGCACCACATTCCAGACCTTCCAACCCACATACTCTTCTCAAATTCTGACAGGGACTATGATGAAGTCTTTTGTCATTTTGGTAAATGTTCTACAAAACCATCAGCCTGATTAACTTTGATTTATTTTAGGTGCATGGATTAGGCAATGCTTTCTAACATGGCTGCCTTTTGGTGGAACTAATTATCAGCTATAAGGCTGCTCTAAGGAAAATAATCTTATGGCAAGATCATCTTGGCATTTCAAGAACATATCTTCTTGAGACAGAATTCAGAAAAAAAAACCAATCCACATGCATATGAGCCTGGCTAAGATAAAATATTCTACTGAAAGTGTATGGTACTTACAACTGAGGATTGCCAAATATGTTGTGAAGTAAATGGGAAAAGACTTCATATGTAGTGAACTCCTCTTAAAAGCTTTGGCTCATACACATATTTCCTTTAATTTTCTCATGGTCATACCATACCTGAGTAGCAGATCCAAGCTTCAAACTCAGGTTCATGTCTTTAAAGCCTATGGTCTTTTTACTATACCCAGTGTCAATTGAAAAAAAAAAAAAAAAAAAAGCACAACCTAAAAGTTGAGAATTGTGTTTCATTTGGTAGACTTTTTGAGGACTTAAGCCCAGGAGAGAGCCCCTCAGATGGCTCTGAGGGACTGTTCCAAAGAGGTGAGGGAGGAGCCGGGATGTATAGGAGTTTTTGATACAAACAAACAAACAAACAAAACCCGGGTAGTTGGACCATCAGAAGATTACTGTTAACCAGCCATCTCTAGGTAATGAATTTCGTGCTTTTCTATGGGAAGGTACAAAAGTCTGGGCTCATTGAAATCATTCTTTTGATAATTACCTTATCTGATAATAACTATCTAGGGTCAGTATCCTGTTTTTTCTCCGTACTGAATCCCCTCAGGGTACACAGTTGGGGGTGGCTGCAGTGGCTGATAGCCTGATGGTGTTGACATTCTTTGTTTACTTATGTGGCAGGCAACCTTTTTTGTCCATACCAGCTTTATTAATACTGAGGCCTGCCTAAAGGGTAGAGCAGACAATGACCTACACCACAAGCCAAGAAGTTTTCTCACTATATTTACCGTATGAGTTACAGTATGAACTAATTCTGCACCTTGGGGCATGAGAACATATCCTAAAAACCGGTCAAGGTCCATCTAAATTACTCACTCAGCAGAGAGCGCCTCAAGACAGGATGGGACACCAGCAAGTGACCAGGGGTCTTTTTGTTTTTTGTGGACCTACCATTTTACCCTCATATTAACACCTTCTCATGATTTCTCCATTTCTGCGGATGATAGCATCCCCTCCACTCTCTAAATACCATAAATTGAGCAACCTGGATATATGGTCTCCCAATGATGATGGGTCCACGTGACCCCCTCCCCTTCACATGCCTAATCCAGCGCTAAAGTACCATGCAAGTAAAACACCCCATATGGTTTCCCTGTCTTTGTTCTGGCTGCTCCATTTCTAGGGTAGCCTACACGGTTTACTAAATTTATTTAGAATTACCTCCAAACCTGTCAACTACTGACTCAAAAGCTCTTGGATTCCCCATTACCTATAAGATAGTAATTTCCTTGTCATTTTAAAGAATTCCACAATAATAAGTCTCATTTCTATCTTTCCAATCTCATTTCACATTACCCTGAACTGATTCCATACATTCCAGCCAAATTGCCCTATTTAATTTTCTGAACATGCACCAGTTTCTCATCTTTAGGCCATTACCTTAAAGCTAAAATGAGTTTCTTAACCCAGGGTTGTCCTATTTAACTTCAGTTGATCATTCAAGACCCAGCTCAAATGAATCTGCTCTCTTGAAGCTGATTTTTGTTTTGTAAACACCACCATATTGAGATCTTAACCTCCTTTAAATTCCTCATAGGAGGTTACTTCAAACACTGTTATTATTTTATGTAATACACACACACACACACACACACACACACACACACACACCCCTGCATCTCCCTTCTAGATTCAATTACTCATCTCTACATCCCTCATAGCTTGGGGTCTTAATAATAAGTACCAAAGTCCCAGTAAGTGTTGCCTGAAATAAATTAAAGTAACATAAAGCACTCTCTGTAAAATCTTGAAAAGATGCCCCAGTGTATTCATACCAAAATGCTTAGGAGTGAACACTACAGTGCTTTTCTACAGTAATAAAACTGCCTGAGTTCATTAATGCAAGGTCAGAAATACGGTCCAGCTTGGTACAATAACTACATTCACACTACCCTCACTCGCACCCCACCATACACCTAGGGACACTTTTTTTACCAAGTCACAGATGGCATAAGAGAGAAAATGGAAGAACAGCTGGTAGTTGCACAAAGGTACCTTGGGCTTTCTCAGAAGCTCAGTTCAAACTGCCCCCATAGCCAGAACAAAGCAGTGAAAGAAGCAAAACTGGCAATAAAGCACTTTAATTCACTTGAATTGCCTGAATAATAGCTTCTACCCTCTGTTTAGCTTTAACTTAGGTGACCTGGCAGGTACAATTGCAGTGTGTGGGCTTCTTCAGTAACACTAACAAAGGCATCTTCCCAGAAAGCTGCCAGCAGTGATAGCCTCTAGGTGTCGCTGGCCAGCCTGAGCGTAGGTAAGGAGGAAAAAAATAGAGAAATGAAAGGAAGAAGGGGAGTCAGGAAGATGGGAGAAGGCAAGTCAGGTAGAGCAGAGCATCCAGCCCTACTCCTCGGCAAAACAGTCTTACTTGTGAAATCAGCAGCAAACTCCTTGAAAGACTTAGTTGATGTCCTATTTGAATAGACAGTTTAGTTTATTACATCTCAAGCAGAAGAAAGAAAGGCAATGAGAAACCTAAATGGAAAATGTATTTTATATTTATGTAGCATATTTACCAGAAAAAGAGATCTCTGTCCCAGATTTGGGGATTGGATAAATAATTCCCTAAGTATATGTAATTCTAGATTCAAAATACAAACAGAGCTTTCTCTTCTTGGAAGCCTCCCAGGCTGCAGCTTCATTCTTCAAAATGTCACCTCCTAATTGAAACTTTCACCCAACACTCCTAGGAAAATGTATGTATTTATAGAGTAAATATCAAGTGCTTAATATGTGCCAGGCAATACTTTAAACCCTGGGGATACCATTGTCATACAAGATGCATTGTCTTCAGTTCTCATGGAGCTTGTATTTTAGTAGAGGAAGCAGGAACCGGTGGGTGTGGTGCAGGGAGGAGAGGGATGAAGAAAACAGATAACTTTAGAGTATGTCAAGAGGACTTACAAAAATAAAGTGGTGTGATAGCAGGTTTGGAGAGTATTGTAATTGAGGTCATTGGGGAAGAATTCTCTGAAAAGGGGATATTTGAGTTGTGACCTGAATAATAAAAATAAATAGATGAGAGAGCAAGTGAGAGAGTGAACACAATTGGGCAAAAAAAATATGAACCCAGAGCATTCCAAGTAAATGGTCCAGAATATTTCTGGCAGAGAGGCCCTAAGATGGAAATTAGTTGGAATAAGCTTGTTATACTTGACATGTGCAAAGAACGCCAATGTGGCTGGAACACAGTGAATAGAGTAGAAGATGCTAATATGGAAAGTTTCAGTAATAGAGGTCAGATATTATAGGGTATTGTGGGTCCTAGAAGGGGGGTTGAATTTGATTCTAAGTTCAGTATTGGGAAGCCTTTTGAGGATTTTAAATAGAGGACTGGCACAGTCTAATTTGCATTTTAAAGGATGGTTCCAACTTCTGTGAGGAAAATGGACAGTGAAGAGCCACAGTAAGAGGAGAAAGAAGAATGAAAGGATGATAGCTCAGGTGAAAGCTGTCATTGGCCTGCATCAGAACGGAAGCAGCGCTGCTTCCGTTAGTGCTGACCCCGCAGTTAAGGCAGTCCCACTAGACCGCCTCCACTTCAGATACCAGTCACAAATGGGGTCCCCAGGCTACTTGCACTTCAGCTCAGCTAACTATAAATTCAGAGGGGTTCCCACAATGCACCCATCAGTGTCAAAAATTTGCTAGAATGACTCACAAAACTCAGGAAAGTACTATACTTGCAGTTTTATTACAACTCAGGAAGCGCCAAATGTTAGAAATGCACAGGGCAAGATATTGGAGGAGTGGGAGTATGCAGAGTTTCCAAGCCCTTTCCAGGTACACCACCCTTCCAGCACATCAGTGTGTTCTCCTGGAAGTCCCCTTAGCCTTGTTTCAGAGTTTTTATCAAAGTTTCATTACACAGACATGATTGATTAAATCATTGGCCATTGATGATTAAACTCAATCTTCAGCCCCTCTCTCCTCCAGGAGGTTGGGAAGGGGGTGGGGCTAAAAGTTCTAACCCTCTAATCAGGGGGATTGTTTTCCTTCTGGCACCTAGTCCCATTCTAAAGCTACCTAGGAGCCCTGGAAGAGTCACCTCATTAGCAAAAACTCAGATGTAGTCAAAGTGGCTCCTTATGAAAAACAAGACACTCTGATTACTCAGGAAATTCCTGGGGTTTTAGGAGCTCTGTGCCAGAACCAGGGACAAAGTCCAAATATATATATATATATATATATATATACACACATATATATATATTTATTATATCATAAACAGTAATCAACTAGATTATTTCTAAGTCCTCTTCCAGTTCTAAACATTCTGTTTTTATTGTTTTATTTATACTCCAGTTTCTGAAGTCAAGTTCTGTACTAATAAACACAGAACCACTTGGGTATAGATGTATGAGGACTATATGAATCTTAGCACAAAAGTGGAATGAAAATGGTTAGTTCTACATTCTTTATACCATAACAAAAAGAAAAGATTCTCAATATTAATGAAATTTCCCAAGATTCAGTAGAAAGAAAGAGAAATGGAAACAAAAATAACAATTTAGGGAGTGGGAGAAGAAAGCATGTTAATGCAATAAATCCCATGAATTCTGACTTCTTTGTAGATTTCACTATATTTTAAATTGCAAATAATAGCAAATGTTTTTCCCATGGACAATTCAAAAAATAGAATACACATTTTCTGAGAGGACTACTTGAAATGTATGTCAGATAATTAAATTAAGCAATCAAATATATACACATTCATGAACAAAAAAATATAAATAACGGTATATTATTCCCAATTTAACTAGTCTTCAAAACACAAATTCCCAAAGCACCACGTTAATCTAGATTTTTATAAATCTAATGTAATATTAGCCTAATTCCTAATTATAAAAAGAAAAACAAAGAAAGAAGAAACGGACCTTAGTCTTGATGAATTAAACACAGTGAGAATTTTCTCTTCTCATGTTTTTGCCACACTATTGTGTTTTGGGGAATTCTAACTAGAGATTTGTCACTTTGGGATACACAGGCAACTAGAGTAAGGATTTCCTCCCTGCCTTGAGAGCAAAGTAGATGTTATATTTTTCTCCAGATCATTTCCTGTACATTCTTTCATTGCCAGTAACAAGTGATCATAAAGTCACTGACAAACACTTTACTGTTAACTGGCAAGTAATCATAAAACAGAGGGTTTGAGGGCAAAACATGCAGTTACTCCAGACTGTACCAAAGGCATCTTTTATCTCAGTCAGTAAAGGAAAGTCACATTTATAGCACCACCTTGTGAAAAAATAAGGAAGTGACTTGTCAAAATAGCAAGCAAAAAGCAAGCCTTGCCAAGCTCCTTAAACGAAATTGTTTTAAAAATTAGTTTATTTTTAGTTGTCTATTTGTTCTTTCACAATATATATGCATGTTTACAGGCAACTCAATTTGGAAAAATTTTCCACTCATTTTCAATATTTTTCTCTAAGCACAATTAAATCATTTTGATATCAATCATTGGAATCACATGGGCTAAAACTCTACGTGTTGTCCTGAAGCAAATATGAGTTTATATTTAGGCGAAACATTTGTCATCTTCCTTTTCTGTCTCTCAGTATTCCCTTCTTTTTTTTCCCCTCCCTCCCTCCAGTATTCCCTTCTTTTAACCTCATCCCTTGTTCCTCCATAAGTACAAGGACACTCAGTTTTAAAAGGAATGGAAAAAATAGAGATCAGGGAATTCATTTCTAATAGTTCCACATCACAGGGAATAAATCAGATCAGCATAAACTGTGTGTCTATTTTCCAGTATTCCAACTGATACTTGTTCTACAATTTAACAGTAGAAAATTTATGGATGTTATGTTGCTTGCTATGAAGTTGGTTTCCTGAATTTTAGGAATAAGACTCACCAATGCTTTACTCATTAAATTTTGTAAAATGTCACTTATTTTTCTAATTATTTGCAATGTGTACAATTACTTAGTCTAGTGTTTTTTCAGACATTAGTGTACATAAGAAACATTTAGAGTATTTGTTAATTAACAACAAGATATCTATCCCTATTCCCAGGGGCTGATTCCAGGGAACTGAAGCTGGAACCCTATGACCTGCATTTCAACCAGCCCACAGTAATTCTAAGGTAATTGATCTATGGGCCACTTTCTGAGGAACACTTCACTGACTCTATACCATCTCATTTTACCACTTGAATCTGTTGGATCTCCTTACCCCCATTTACTCAGTTTATTTTCCTCTTCTATCATATTTTTCCATGTAATATCTTGGGCCTGTATTTACTGTTCTTCTATCCTTATATTGCTCAATCTTTTGAATTCCTCAGAGTAAAATATTATCTAATGTCTGACTTTGGATAAGAAGACATTCTGTTAATGTCCAGAACAAAGGGAACACTTAAAGGCTCAACAATTAAGAATATCCAGACAAGATTTTGAGTTCCTGAGGAATTGTATGTCCTTTTCACTACAGTGTTCCCCTGACCTAGCATAACACCCACCACTAATAGATGGTCAATAAATAGTTACTAAATAAGGACTAAATGAATAAACACACATTGAAAAAAATTTAGCTTGAAATAACTACTACAGAATTAGTCAGTTACTGACATTGGCCCTTAAAATTATCTATACCAACTTCCTCATTTTACAGATAGGTACAAGAGGCCCTCCTGAGGCATGTGCCTTGAGCAAGCCAATTACAGAAACACAACCCGTCTTCTGACTCCCAGTGACATGCTACCCACCCCCATTACTATAGCAGATTATCCAGTTGTTTTCTCACGAAATAACCTTATGGCAATTTAGTTATTGTTTTAAAATAATGTTCAATTCTTTTTTTCCCTTAATTTCCTTGTTATAATGTTCACTTCTAACCAGACTGCTTTTCCTAAAACACTTAAAATTTCTGAGGACTGATATCTCTCCACTCCTGTTCTCTGACCTTCAACCTCCCAAATCTAATTATCTCCAACTTCAAAATCTGCCTGGGTAAAATCCTTAACCAGAAAGAACAGGCACAGCTGTACTGTAAGCACAGCTCTATTTACTACAATCACTTTAACTTTTCTATTGAAGTTCCTATAGTCAGGCATTTATAGAGTATGTGCAGTAACTGAGTTTTCATCACATTCAAGGTAGATCATTAATCCCCTCAGTTTGTAGAATAATTGGGCAAGGGAAAATAAGTGTGTGGACACATACACACATATGATGTATGCACACACTGTTAATACATTATAAATGTGTGTAAACACACATATAAATAATGAAAAGGAAGCCATTTGGGGTGCTAAAGAGAACTCTATAGTGGTTATTGGGCAACATGAATCTGAGCTTTGGTTCTGCCACTAGCTTTTACAATATTTCCTTCCTTCTCTGGGCTCTGTCCCCATCTTCCAAATCAGAGATTTGAATTTGGTGGTCTAGGGAGGTCTAAGATTCCTTCCAGATGCAGTGTCTTAGGAATCTTAAGGTCACAGAGTGGGCAAATTGCTCACATTCTAAATGATCCAATTGGCACAGTCTTAAAAGTTAGAACGTGAGTTGTACCTAAGGAAAGATTAGACCGTAATGCTACTGTCAGCCCCTTTCTAGTCCACATTGACAGTTTCCATTCTGGTAAAGGAAAATTAGAACTAAAGCAGTTGCCTCTGTCAAGGGCCCATTAGCTAAGTCTCTCCCTCCCATCCCCCATACACCTCATTCTCAGACTGAGTTAGGATATCACTGAGGGTTGTTTGTATGTTTGCAAAGCCCATCTGGTTCACAAACATTAGTCTCTTCTCTTGGTTTCATCGAAGTCACCACTCTCACTCTATTCCTAACAGAAAGATCCATTCTTTCCCTTTCAAGAACCTAACTAGGAACCTTTTACAGAAGCTTATTCTTTCATCCCGGAACTGAACTTTACAAGGTTCATGAGATGGATTAAAAAAAAAAAAAATACAGCTGGATGAAGACTCCTATCTCTGCTACTTACCATCTCTGAGAACTTGAACAAGCTCCATAACTGTGTCGAGCCTCTATAAATGAAGATTATAACTCTCACCTCACAAAATTGGTGTTGTCATCAAAGATGATGACGTGCAAAGAATCTATCTCCGAGCATGGCCCATCACAAGTGGCTAAAACTTGTTAAAATGCCCGAAAGGCCCTTTCCATTCCTCACATTTCAAAGAGATGTGTGAGAGATAAATCCCATTTTACATGAAGTCTGTAAAAGTATAATGTTATTATCATTCTTTGAGAAAGTTCAGTGCTGTGCAAAGAACACATAGGAAGCTGCCCACACACATCCTGCCACTGTCATTTAGGAAGCAGTTTTAATTTCACAAAATGATGCAAAAAGATGAAGCTATGCAGCTGGACCTGATTTCCACCTGATTTCTGACTTGATATGTGGCTAAATCGCTTGACCTCTCTGGGTGTCCGGGACCCCATAGGTGTAGGGCGCGGATGGAGCTGGACGACCTCTAACTGTCCTTCCTGTTCGGAGACTGCAGCGGTGCAACCAGCTGGAGGCTCTGCCACTTAAGCCCTGCGCCCCGCTGGCCGGCCGGGGCGCCAGAACTACTCCCTCCTCCCGCGGGAAGGGCTTCCCTTGTCGACCCAGGAGTCTGCAGGCAGGAGCGGGGGCGGCTCTCCCGCGCATCTCCGGAGAGGCGGCGAGGCGAGCGCTGTCTACCCGCCATTAATAATGCGGTCTTTTGTCAGCAATAAATTCCCTCCAAAATTAATGAAACAGTCCTTTTAAATTCTCCTGTCACTGCCTCATCCAGCAGGAGCTGGGTTAGGCCTCCTGCTCTCTAAATGAATATAAAAGCCACATAAATTGTCTGGAGGCGATATCTAGCTTGCGGGGCACAATCTAATCTCCTCGACCGCCTACAGAAACAACGAGAAAGATGGAAACCCAGGATCAATGTTTGCTCCCCATTGCAGAAGGCACGCACTCCATCACGCACCGGGAGCCCACACACGGGGCAGTGCTCTGCTGGCATCCATCGCCCAGGTCACTGCCACTCTGCAGCGGTCTGCAGTGTGACCTAGAGGATACCATTAAGGAATATTAAGGTGGAGGGATAACCTCTTCCTTTTACAGGTGAAGACACCAAAGGCCAGAGGAAGCAACAAAGGACCACAGTCTACCCTCTACTGTCTTAGTGTTCTAAATCTGAGCTTTTCAAATTTTAATGTGCATGCAGTAGTTTGGGGTGGGTGGAGGTAGGGTTGTGCATTTCTGGAAAGTTCCCACGTGCTGCTTCTGATGCTAGTGGTGGTACCGCATGCATTTCTGGCAGCACAGGTGGGGAAGACCATGAGCTCCAGTGGGGCAGAGCTAGAAGTATTTTTTTACTGTGTTTCCAGCACCTGACACAACATCAATGCAGTAGGCTTTTAATAAAGGTTTGTCGAGTAATTAATTGCTGCATAAAAAAGGCAGTATTGTATAGTGATTAGAAATTTGTACTCTGGAGCCATCCTACCTAGGCTCACATCCCCCCAACACCACTAACAAGCTGTGTGCCTTGGGCAAGTTATTTAACCTTTCTGTACCTCAGTTTCCTCAACTGTAAAATTGTATTACTAACAATATGTGCCATACAGACTTGTTGAGATGAAGGGAAATGAGCTAATATACACAAAGTCCTTAGAACAGTATCTGGAAAGTGGTATAATACAAAAAATGTGACTTGCTTCAGGTCACACAGCTACTTAGAACATCTGGGCCATCACTCATATCTCTGACATTTTAGTTCAGTGCTGGCAAGCAATATCTGGCAGAAGAAGAACATTCTATCTCTTTAGTTACAAAAGATGACATGTCCACCCAACAAACCCTTAGAGTTATGAAATGTGAATGCAAATCACATGAAAAGATGAAGATGGCTGAAGATGGCAAACAGTTGAACACGCACACACTACAAGCCCAAGCCTTGTAGCGACACAGATCTGAATTCAAATCCAGATCATCCACATCCAAACAGTGAAAAGGTTAGCCACTTATCCTCTCGAAAGGACAACTGGCACATGAATAAAATGGAAAAACATTTATCTAGCTTAGAGAGTTGATATGCAGAATATAGGAGGTAATGTGCTTCCGGCATATAATGCTGCTATACACAGAGCAAGAGCTCAAGAAATAATAGCTTGTAATAGTGGTAATAGTAAAGCCATAAAACATTTACAACAGGTACAAATTGAAAAAAGCAACTGACTTTCCAACTGGTGTCCCTAAAGGAGAGGACCCTTAAGTCTCCCAAAGGAATGTGGGCTGGAAGAATGTTCAGGTTTTCTCCAGCTCCGACAGAACATAATGCAGAGTTTGACTCCAACACATTAGAAAGTTGTAGCTTGGAGCAGGGGCTGGAGGTTGTTTCAGGCCATCTAGTGAGGGACCAGAACAGGGCCTAGGTAGACCTGAAAGTTCTGCACGCAACCAGACACTATAGAGAAATGGTGGATTGTCATATGGCCTTGAATTCTAAAAGGAGAATTTTGAACCTTAAGATTTAACATTTAAGTCATAGGGCCCTTCAAGATCATGTACTGAAACTCATTTTCACTTGGGGAAACTGAGATACAGTTTTCCCTCTGAGAAAAAATTAAGCATGAATGGATCAGTAACCTGAATCATCAGTATAACCCAAAGCCCATGCCCACTGCCAAACAGTCACTCTATTAGTCCATGCTCAAAAGTTCAAACAAATATATATATGACGGAGAACTTCTGGAATCAATTCTCACATATAAAGTGCTTAGAAGTTGTCAACAACAACAAAAAAACTGGACAAACTGAAATCAATGACTTTTCTTGAATTTACCAGATAACTGAGATCATAGGGAAAACTGCTACACCCAAAATCCGGAGAAATAGGCAAATCCAGAGAGATACAGCAACCAAGATCTACTTAATTGGAGCCAAAACCACCGGCCCCTAAGCTGGTAGGAACATTTAAATGATTATTTTGATGCATTACTGGAGGCTGACTATGGACTAGTATAAGAGTGAAGAAATCTTGGGGACTGCAGTCTCATGGGGGCTCCACATTTTTATGGGCTTTCCCTCCAGAAACCCTAGCAGGTTCTCACTGTGAGGATCCCAGAAAAATCTCATCATGGGCTCTGGCAGGGAGAGGCAAAGAAGCACCATTGTGAACTACACCCAGAGTTTTCTCCATAGCAAAGACCTATACTCCAGGGAAAAATTCATATTGCCTGAAAACAATTCTGACACCATATCCAAGCTGGGGAAATGGAATTCATCTTCACTCCAGTCCCCTCCAGAAATCTTGTCTAACCTAAGCGAAAAAAAATTCATAGTCAATAGGGACAGCGCTTCAAGGAAATAATCGGAAACTACAACCAGGAAAGGGAATGGGGTCAGGGGAGGAAAAAAACTATGTGACTGAAAAAAATCACTTTAGGTCTCAGCCAGGTACACAGGCTTACTGAAAAACTAAATTGGATTTTTATAGAACACTTCCCTTCCCCATCCCCATACCTTACCACTACACCAACAAGACTCTAGTATAATAACCACGGGTTAGAGCAGAAAGGCCTATGAATAGACTCCCTCTGAGGAGAAGTATATTACATGGGGAAACCACAAAGTGAGGAGGGGAGACAAATACAAAGACACAAGTGGCATTTGAAGCCATTGGTACCAAAAACAAACACTAAACACAGCTCAACTCCTATCCAGTTTAAAATAAATTCTCATACTAATCTGTGAGCTAATGCAATACCAGTCAAAGTCCCAGTAAATCATTTTAAGGATATTGACAAACTGATTCTAAAGGTTATATGAAGAGGTAAAGACCCAGAATAGTCAACACAATATTGAAGAAGAACAAAGCTGTAGAATCGACACTTTAAGACTTACTATAAAGCTGCAGTAATAAGAACAGTATTGGTAAAAGAATAGACAAATAGATCAATGGAATAGAATAGAAAGCTCAGAAACACACCCACATAAATATAGTCAACTGATCTTTGACAAAGGAACAACAAATGGTGTTGAAACAATTGGACATCCACAACCAAAAGTAAATCTAGACACAGACCTTACACCCTTCACAAAAATTAACTGAAAGTGGATCACAGACACAAATGTAAAACAAAAAACGATACAATTCCTAGAAAATAACATAGGAGAAAACTTAGATGACCTTGGGTTTGGCAATGACTTTTAAAATATAACACCAAAGGCACAATCCATGAAAGAAACAATCGATAAGCTGGACCTCATTAAAGTTAAAACTTCTGCTCTGTGAAAGACAATGTCAAGGAAATGAGAAGACACACCAAAGAGTGAGGAAAATATTTGTAAAAGACAGCTCTGATAAAGGGCTATTAACCAAAATGCACAAAGAACTCTTAAAACTCAACAATAAGATAACAAAAAAAATTTTTAATGGGCAAAAGTTTGAGCAGATGCCTCACCAAAGAAGATATACACATGGCAAATAAGCATATGAAGGGCTGCACAAATAACCGTCCTCAGGAAAATGCAAATTAAAACAACAGAGAAACCACTGCAATCCTATTAAAATTGCTAATACTTTAAAAAAAAAAAAAATGACAATTCCAATGGCCGGCACAGATGCAACGCAACAGAAACTCTTATTTATTGCTAATAGGAATGGAAAATGGTACAGCCACTTTGTAAGACAATTTGGCAGTTTCTTACAAAGCTAAATATAGTCTTGACATATTATTCAGCAATTTCACACTTAAGCATTAACCCAACTGATTTGAAAACTTATAACAACACAAGGATCTGCACGCAAATGTTTATAGTAGCTTTATTTATAATCACCAAGATATCTTTCAAAAGGTGAACCGGTAACCAAGCTGTGGTACATTCATACAATGGAATATTATTCAGTGATAAAAAGAAATGACCTATCAAAACCTACATTCTGTATGATTCTAATTATACGACATTCTGGAAGAAACAAAATTATGGAGATGGTAAAAAGATCAGTGCTCGACAGGGGTTTGGAGAGTGGTGAGATAAAGAAGATTGAAGAGGTGAAGCAGAAGGAATTCTTTTTTAAGGTGGTGATAAAAATATTCTGTATGATACTGTAATGGTGGTTACATAGCATTGTGCATTTGTCAAAACTCACAGAAATTTAATACAAAGAGTAGACCTTCAAAGAAAACTCATTAATGAGATTGGGGAATACCAGGATAGAGCGCAGACTGTGACTAAAATCCAACTGTACCACAATGTATGAATAACTTCACTGAAAGGGATGGGGGGAAACGTGCTTATCTAAGTAACTTTGTAAATGAGTAGAATCTTTAAGACTGAAGTCAAAAGGAAATGTATGTACATCGTACTGTACTCTACTTCAAAAGTCATTTCCCGCATGGATTGGTTTAGGAATTTTGAAACCACTATGCATATATACTGTAATTTAAACATAAAATAAATGGATGACAGATGGTGGGAGCCAAGTATCTCTCTGTCATAGTGGGAAATTATAGATAACTAAGATTAGGAGGCTAGAATGATCCATGTGATAATGGATTAGAGTTGGAGACAAGAGTGTGAGCTCATATTTAGCTTGATATTGACAGAGATGATTACATAGAGTAATATATATCAGTAAGTGAATACACACAGTTAGTATACACATATATATTTTTCCTTGCTCTGTCTGGTGATATGGGTAGTAACAGTGAACACAACTAGCACCCAAATCTTGGTTTTAAATACCAAGTTTTAGGGGTTTCCCTGGTGGCGCAGTGGTTGAGAATCTGCCTGCCAATGCAGGGGACACGGGTTCGATCCCTGGTCTGGGAAGATCCCACATGCCGCGGAGCAACTAGGCCCGTGAGCCACGATTACTGAGCCTGCGCGTCTGGAGCCTGTGCTCCGCAACAAGAGAGGCCGCGATAATAAGAGGCCCGCGCACCGTGATGAAGAGTGGCCCCCACTTGCCGCAACTAGAAAAAGCCCTCGCACAGAAACGAAGACCCAACACAGCCATAAATAAATTAAAAAAATTAAAAAAAAATACCAAGTTTTAAATAGATTAAATTGTTTTAAATATTATTTAAATGGTAAATTTAAATGATTTAAAACAGTATTTTAAAATACCAATTTCCAATAAAGGATACCAGGGCTCCTTCAAGAAATGGTTGATTCTAGGGCTGTGGACTGAATTATACAAGATGAGCTTGGAGCTGTATTGCCAGAAAATAACAAATTGCTCAAAATAATCTATCATAGACAAAACCAATAGAAAAAGAAAACTCATTTATAGCAACTTAATCTTAAATTTTTATTACACTTTCCTGATAGTACCAATATTTGATGTTTGTACATTGAGAGTCATTGTGATTAATGAGGGGAATGCTTTGCAACTTTGACTGTTACAGCCATAATAGATCTTGGAGATCGTCAATTAAACCATCATATTTTGCAGTTGAGAAGCCTGAAACATGAGAGACATAAAGTAACGAACCTAAAGTCACAGGGGAAATTTATGCCAGGGCCAAAACAAAATCTCACATCATGAGAGTCCTACTTCAGTGTTGCTTTACCCATAGAAAAATACACAGAACTAGGCAAGAATATTCAGGAATTTTGTGAGCCAGAGGTTAACAAGCGGCAACTTGAAATTGACAATGATGGGTGGATTTACACCATGTGGCTTTTTTTTTTCTTTCTTTCTTTTCAGGGAGTTGGTTAAACAACACACCCCTGGCCCTAGTCCTCAAGTTGCGATTAGATAGTAGTTAGTGGTTTCACAAAAAATAAGCTTGATACTAAAGACTAGAAATGTTGATTTTTTAAGGCCATACTTAGCATTTCTAAGTAATGGTGTATCCTACTCATGCAGGAAAAGCTTAGAAATAGAATTCTGTAGTTTTAAAGAGTTACAATTGGACATATGTGAAATTTTATAACCACATTTGATAGAGAATGTCAATCCATAGTACAGAGAACTGAGGATTTCAATTTTAGTTGTGCTTCTCTTGTATTAATTTCTTACCAGATTAGAAATAGATATATCTATTTTACAAAAGCAGGATTACTTTTATGGTGATCTTATCAAGATATGGTGATTAGTTAACTTAGCCAAAAAGACAGTGGGCATAACCTGGAGAAGAGCATGAGTGGCTCCTGGGAAGCACTGAGCAGCCAAGGAAAGAACAAAATACGGCATAGGGAATAGATTCCCAAGGGCAGAGGAATGTGATCAAGGAAGTAAAAGGCTCACAGGCCAGCTGCTTTGAATCCTTCCTCCCCAATTTGTTGCTGTGACTTGGTGAAAAAATGCTGATGCAATTCTCACTTCGAGGACCTAACTTCATTATAGAAACTGTAATAGTTAATAAATAAATATTACCAAGGCTTAACTAACTGAACTGTCAGACATTCTTTGAAGTTTGGGAAATGGAAAAGTGATGTATTCCATTTTTATTAAGTAGAATTTGAGGCATTTATGAGACCCTCAAATGAAGAAGGCCAATTGGCAGTTTGACATATGGTTCTATAGCGAGGTTTTTCAATCTCAGCACAATTGACTGCTTGGACTGGATCATTCTTTTTTTTTTTTTTTAATTTATTTATTTAATTTATTTATTTTTGGCTGCACTGGGTCTTCGTTGCTGTGCGCGGGCTTTCTCTAATTGCAGGCGAGCAGGGGCTGCTCTTTGTTGCGGTGGGTGGGCTTCTCATTGCGGTGGCTTTTCTTGCTGTGGAGCATGCATGGGCTCTAGGCGCGCGGGCTTCAGTAGTTGTGGCACGCGGGCTCAGTAGTTGTGGCTCACGGGCTCTAGAGCACAGGCTCAGTAGCTGTGGTGCACGGGCTTAGTTGCTCCGCGGCATGTGGGATCCTCCCGGACCAGGGCTCGAACCCGTGTGCCCTGCATTGGCAGGCGGATTCTTAACCACTGCGCCACCAGGGAAGCCCCTGGATCATTCTTTGTTGGGAGTTCAGGGGAAGGGGAGTAAGTAACCTGTGCCTTGAAGGATGCTTGGCAGCACCCCCTAGCCTAAACCCACTAGATGGCAATAGCAAACTCCTCCCCTGCCCATCAAAAATGTCTTTAGACATTGCCCATTGTCCCCTGGAGGACACATCTGCTCCCAGTTGAGAACCATAGGTCTATAGTGTAGAAATAAAGTATGCAGTCAAGAAGTAGATTTGGAAATCACCTTTTAGGTAATCGTTAAATCTTAAATAATGGTGGAAATTTTGCAGAAGCATGTTTAAAGTAAAAATAAATAAATAAATAAGAAGCCAAAGTCCATGGATAAGTTAGAGCACTTTCTGTTATGTTTCCTAACTCGAATTAAAGACATAAAGAAATCTGCTGGACTTCTAGCAATGAGATCCTGTTAAAACCAGCATTTAAGGAGCCAGAATAATGTGCTCATGAAGGAAATGAAAGAACAGGCAATGATGTAAAAAGAAACCCAGAAAAAAATGGTATTAAAAAACCCAGGAGATTCATTATCTTCCCTAGTCAGCTCTTACACTGAGTCTCCCTGTCCTTTGAGGCTGAGTTCAACTTTCATGTCTTCATTGAAGTTATTGCTAGTTCTTCACTCATTACTGTCATTCCTGTCTCTGAATCCTTTTCTTAGTGACTATGCCAAATAAGCTTGCAATTAAGTGGGTTCCTTTCAGCAGTATTTGTTGCTGCTTTCTAAATTCTATTCTTCTCCTTCCAACTAGATTTCTATTTCCTGAAGGATAAAAACCTGTCATGCTGTAGTAGCTCTCCAGAGCCTTTGACTGGGCTCAATGTAGTTAGGAAGTCAATAGATATTTCAGTATTAACTGTTTTTTGGGTTTTTTAAAAAGTTTTAATTATTATTTATTTATTTATTTTTGGCTGTGTTGGGTCTTCGTTTCTGTGCGAGGGCTTCCTCTAGCTGTGGCAAGCGGGGGCCACTCTTCATCGCGGTGCGCGGGCTTCTCACTATCGTGGCCTCTCTTGTTGCGGAGCACAGGCTCCAGATGCGCAGGCTCAGTAGTTGTGGCTCACGGGCCCAGTTGCTCCGCGGCATGTGGGATCTTCCCAGACCAGGGCTCGAACCCGTGTCCCCTGCATTGGCAGGCAGATTCTCAACCACTGCGCCACCGGGGAAACTCCCCAGGGAAACCCCCAGTATTAACTGTTGATTGGTTCCATCTATTGCTATTTTAGAGGAGCATCGTTTCAGTAAACATTCATGAGTAATCTTCATGTGCCATGCTTTGTTCTAGGCACAAAAAGAAAAAATAAAGATACCACACGTGGTCAGAGCAATATTAGCCTAACATCACTCTCCAGTTGTGCTCCCTCTTTATACCATCTAGTAACATGCTAACTACTACCCATCTCAAAGAGAGGTAAATCTGGTTTCATTTTTCTCCCCAAAATCAAACTTAGTTTCCCATTTAAACATTCTAGACACGCCTATAATTGTTTTCCTTGAACCCAATCTGTGTTTCTCACAAGAATGTGGTATGTTAAAAAAAAAAAAAAAGAATGTGGTATGTTGTTTAGAAATAGTACTAAATGAGGAATAGGAAGACTTATTTCCATTCTTACATTACCACTAACTTTTACTATGAAATTTCAAGAAAGTATTGCCCTTTCTGGTCCTCGGTTTCCCACTTTGTAAAGTAAGGTAGTTTGATAAATGATTCCTAAGTGCCCTTCTAATTTTGACATAGGATTTAGTGATTTAGTCAAGTAAGTCATTCTGCTTGATGTTTGACTGCAGCATCTGTGAAGTCTTATGCATTGTAGAAGACAGAAATACACAGATATATATTTTGATGATTGGAAAAAGTAATTTAGTAAAAGCATCAAATGAGTATGCAGCTTTATAATAAGTCATGCCAACTGGCAACATCTCCTTTTTTGTGGCAAACAGATCTAGTTCATCTTGGCAATAAGATAGACGTGGATAGACCTATAAGTACTATTGCAACTAATTCTGCTTCCAGCTACCTTGAGAGAATGCTAAGGTTAGCAAGACAGGGAGGTGGGCAATGAATTGCTTTTCATATAGATGGATATATTTTACTTTCTGTCACAAGACTGGCTAATGAGTGAGTCCCTTGAGCACAAGTTGGCTTCTATGAAATGTTATTTAATCCTTGCATTTCATCACTTTAATTTAAATAATACCCCATATTTTACTTTATCTACAGATAGCCAAGCTTTGTCATCACAGTGTTGTGCTGAAAAATCAGCCCTTCCTATCCGATGGGTACCTATTCGATGAGTCTTTTGCTGTGGGCAGGGACACCCTGCACATATACTTTATGCCTCCTGTCAAATGCTAATAATTATGAGAAATAAAAAGAGAATTTGTGACTCTCTTTGTTTTGCAGGGTTCCTAGAAGTTAAAGAGTATGCACAATGACCATCGAGTTTAATATGCAAGTTACTTGTATTTTAAGCTATGTATATGCATTGCAAACCCTCATATTTGCAAAACATAACCATCCACAAACTACTTCCATGCATTTCCAAATATTGCACACATAATAATAATCAAAAAAGGAAAAAGAATTAACTGGAATGCTTCCACCCTAATATCTCCTATTTATAAATTTTGTTGTGGTTGGTATTTCCTTCCAGCCTTTGCTCATGTGCAGACCTAATTTACATTTGGCTTTTTTACATTGCATAATAGGAAACATTTCTCATTCTGCCTCACAGTCATTATAATGTAAAATGGCTGCTTAACATTCAATTTCTTATGCTCAAACAAAGCCAAATGATACTTATTTCACCATTTCTTATACCCAGGCCATGATTTTTGGCCTCAGAACCTTTGCATGTGCTATTCCTGTGGCTTAAAATGTAGGCCCATCTTTGCATGTTCAAATTCTATACATTCTTAAAAGTTGAGTTCTAAGAGTATGATTTCAGTGAAAGTTTTCCTGATCACCTTTTCTCCTACCCTCCCCAGATAGGGTTTACTTCCCCCTTTCTCTGTATTTCCAGCTAGCTTTCATTTGCTATCTTGGAGTTTTCCCCCTTAAATCACAGGTATGCATAAGATGCACTCTTCTGCTTAACTACAAGATCCCTGGGGAGAAAACCCGTGTCTGACCCTTCATTGTGTCTTCTACAGTAACCAGTACATACTGGAGACAAATAAATGCTAATAAAATAAGTGATCTGTATGCTGTACTAATTTTCTATAGCTGTCTTATCAAATTACTGAAAATTTGGTAGCATAAAACAACAAAAAATTTTTATCTTACTAGTTGTATAGATTAGAAATATAACCCAGGTCTCACTGGGCTAAAATCAAGGTATCAGCAGAGTTATCTTCCTTTCTATAGGATTTTCTAGATGAGGATATATTTCCTTGCCTGTGCTTTTCTTCTGTAATTACAACTTCTTCTTCTTACCCTGACTCAGCTGGGAAAGGGGCTCTGATTTTAAGGACTCATGGGATTAGATTTGATCCATCTAGATAATCCCAAATATCCCTATCTCAAAATCTTTAATCATATCTGTAAAGTTACTTTTGCTATATAAGGTACAGATTCATAGACTACAGGGATTAAGACCTTAATATCTTTGGGACACGATTATTCTGCCTACCACAGATGCTCACATTAGGGTTAAAATAGAATGGAGCTGAGAAGTATTCAAAAATGATTGGGAGTATCCCTTCCTTAAACAGAGAAGAAAACATATTCAGAAAGGACAAATTTCTTGCCCCAAACCCCAAATATAACAAACAGAAATTTAATATCTTGACTCACTGGGTAGTAATCTTCCCATTTAATTATATCTGTTCCCCACATCACAGCTCCTTATTGGAAACAGAAAATAATTTACTTGAAAAGATGTATAAGGCTCAGAGAGATAAAGATATTTGCTCAAAATTACACAGATGGAAAGAGAAAGAACCAGGCTTGAGTTCCCCATCTTTATGAATTCTATTCCAGTGCTTTTCCTTGTACACCACTCTGGTCACCATCCCCACAGAAGTCCAATAAACAAATATTGAAAAAATCCAAATAAAGACTGTAACAAAAATGAGTATCTTTTTAATATTCTCAACAATAGCAAAAGGTTTGTTAACAAATCTAAGTTGTCTAGACTCCCTTGGGCGTTGAAACTGGGGGAGTTGAATTGTCACCGCAGGAGAAAATTCTGCCCATGACAGTCTGGACAATAAGGTAATATATTCCTTTCTAAGGACCGTAAAGTATATGCTCTTTGAGTGCCCTTGGGAGAAATCAAAATACTGAAGCTACTTTAGCCTCAAGGCAGGCCAAGACAGCTGAGTGAGGATTCTAATTACCATCACTGCTCCACTGAGCAAGGGATAAGAAGGCTTGCCTGAGCCCCAAGTGTTTGGGAAGCATTTAAAGGAAAGAATTTCTGAAATTATTCTACAGAGTGAAGTCTAACAGTCTTATAACCCATTAGAGTTTACATATGACTTTCACATCTCTCCAGTTAATTCTTACAATACCTGTGAGGAAGGAGTTTTACTTATCCCTAATTGACAGGTTGGAAAATTAGTTTCTGATTGTCTTAAAGGGACTTGCCCAAGATTGTCTCAAACATAGTTTCTCAGACCAAAATTTTCCCATGATGTCATGTTGCTATAGAGAAATGTCTTCATGTAACTACAAATTAAAATGTTCACAACATTTATCAAGGGGCTAAATAAAAAGCAACAAATGAATGTAACTGATTTTTTTTGATGAAGATAAATAATATTTATTCCAAATAATTTCCCAATTCTCCAATTACTTATGGACCACTTGATTTTAAACAGTGTGTGCTGAGCTGAGTAGAAAAGAAGTAAAAAGTTATTATGACTGGAAGTTATAGTTAGGATTTGTTAATAATTTCATCTGGATGAGAAGTAAATTATAAAATATATGGCACATTCCCTTCCAAAGTATTAATAACTTGTTTTACAGTAGCAGCAATCCATTATATACAAAGAACCAAAAGAAATAGTATACAAGTTGGAAAGAACATGGGCTTTGAATTCCGTCATGTCTATGTTCAAAACCCCAAATCCTGTTTCACTTCTTATTGGGAATGTGACCTTGGCCAAGTTACTTGAGAGCCTCTTCATCTTTGAATTAGTGATAATAGACACATCTAACAGCATTCTGAAGAGGAGCGCAAACGTTAGATTATCTCAGTTTGAAAGCAAGTTTTGGGCAAGGGAGAGATCCAAACAACAATCACGACATGTCCAAATTCACATTGTCATGGGTCACAGCATTACAGGGGTTTACACTTATTTTCTATTGGTTCAACAATTAGGCAAAAAGAGGTGAGATCTGAAAATCTCAGCAGTAAAAATTGAAACAATAAATTAAAATTAAGAGAAGGGGGTGAAGAGGCTCAAATTCTGGCTCTCCCACTTACCACTTGGGGAAATTATTTAACCAGACTGTGCCCTAGTGCCTTCATCTATAAAATGAAAAGAACAGTAGTAGCTGTCTTCTTGTGGTTTATAACATATAGTAGCAAACAGGCATAATTTACTAATTTTTTTTCTTGGCAAAATAGGAAAAATCATTGATTATACTGTGAGTTTACAGGACTTTAGTCTTTTTTTTTTTTTTAACATCTTTATTGGAGTATAATTGCTTTACAATGGTGTGTTAGTTTCTGTTATATAACAAAGTGATTCAGCTATATGTATACATATATCTCCATATACCCGTCCTCTTGCATCTCCCTCCCACCCTTCCTAATCCCACCCCTCTAGGTGGTCACAAAGCACCGAGCTGATCTCCTTGTGTTACATAGCTGCTTCCCACTAGCTATCTATTTTACACTGGGTACTGTATATATGTCAATGCCACTCTCTGACTTCATCCCAGCTTACCCTTCCCCTTCCCCATGTCCTGAAGCCCATTATCTATGCCTGAGCCTTTATTCCTGTCCTGCCCCTGGGTTCATCAGAACCATTTTTTTTTTTTTTAGAATCCATATCTATGTGTAGGCATACGGTATTTGTTTTTCCCTTTCTGACTTACTTCAATCTGTATGGCAGACTCTAAGTCCATCCACCTCACTACAAATAACTCAATTTCATTTCTTTTTATGGCTGAGTAGTATTCCATTGTGTATATGTACTACATCTACTTTATCCATTCATTTGTTGATGGACACTTAGGTTGCTTCCATGTCCTCACTATTGTAAATAGAGCTGCAATGAACATTGTGACATGACGGTTTTTGAATTATGGTTTTCTCAGGGTATATGCCCAGTAGTGGGATAGCTGGGTCGTATGGTAGTTCTATTTGTAGTTTTTTAAGGAACCTCCATACTGTTCTCCATAGTGGCTGTATCAATTTACATTCCCACCAACAGTGCAAGAGGGTTCCCTTTTCTCCACACGCTTTCCAGCATTTATTGTTTATAGATTTTTTGATGATAGCCATTCTGACTGGTGTGAGGAGATACCTCATTGTAGTTTTGACTTGTATTTCTCTAATGAGTAGTGATGTTGAGCATCCTTTCATGTGTTTGTTGGCAATCTGTATATCTTCTTTGGACAAATGTCTATTTAGATTTTCTGCCCATTTTTGGATTATGTTGTTTGTTTTTTTGATATTGAGCTGCATTGCATGGGCTGTTTGTATATATCGGAGATTAATCCTTTGTCAGTTGCTTCGTTTGCAAATATTTTCTCCCATTCCGAGGGTTGTCTTTTCATCTTGTTTATGGTTTCCTTTGCAGTGCAAAAACTTTTATGTTTCATTAGGTTCCATTTGTTTATTTTTATTTTTATTTTCATTTCTCTAGGGGAGGGTCAAAAAGGATCTTGCTGTGATTTATGTCAAAGAGGGTTCTTCCTATGTTTTCCTCTAAGAGTTTTATAGTGTCTGAACTTACATTTAGATCTTTAATCCATTCTGTGTTTATTTTTGTATATGGTGTTAGGGAGTGTTCTAATTTCATTCTTTTACCTGTAGATGTCCAGTTTTCCCATCACCACTTATTGAAGAAGCTGCCTTTTCTCCATTGTATATTCTTGTCTCCTTTATCAAAAATAAGGTAACCATATGCACGTGGGTTTATCTCGGGGCTTCCTATTCTGTTCCATTGATCTATATTTCTGTTTTTGTGCCAGTACCATACTGTCTTGATTACTGTAGCTTTGTAGTATAGTCTGAAGTCAGGGAGCCTGATTCCTCCAGCTCCATTTTTCGTTCTCAAGATTGCTTTGGCTATTTGGGGTCTTTTGTGTTTCCATACAAATTGTGAAATATTTTGTTCTAGTTCTGTGAAAAATGCCATTGGTAGTCGGATAGCAATTGCATTGAATCTGTAGATTGCTTTGGGTAGTATAGTTATTTTCACAATGTTGATTCTTCCAATCCAAGAACATGGTATATCTCTCCATCTGTTTGTATCTTCTTTAATTTCTTTCATCACTGTCTTATAGATTTCTGCATATAGGTCTTTTGTCTCCTTAGGTAGTTTTATTCCTAGGTATTTAATTCTTTTTGCTGCAATGGTAAATGGGAGTGTTTCCTTAATTTCTGTTTTGGATTTTTCATCTTTAGTGTATAGGAATGCAAGAGATTTCTGTGCATTACTTTTGTATCCTGCTAGTTTATCAAATTCATTGATTAGTTCTAGTAGTTTTCTGGTATCATCTTTAGGATTCTCTAGGTATAGTATCATGTCATCTGCAAACAGTGACAGTTTTACTTCTTCTTTTACAATTTGGATTCATTTTATTTCTTTTCTTTTCTGATTGCTGTGGCTAAAACTTCCAAAACTATGTTAAACAATAGTGGTGAGAGTGGGCATCCTTGTCTTGTTCCTGATTTTGGAGGAAATGGTTTCATTTTTTCACCATTGAGAATGATGTTGTCTGAGGGTTTGTCATATATGGTCTTTATTATGTTGAGGTAAGTTCCCTCTATGCCTACTTTCTGGAGAGTTTTTATCATAAATGGGTGTTGAATTTAGTTGAAAGCTTTTTCTGCATCTATCGAGATTATCATATGGTTTTTATACTTTAATTTGTTAATATGGTGTATCACATTGATTGATTTGTGTATATTGAAGAATCCTTGCATTACTAGGATAAACCCCACATGATCATGGTGTATGAAACCTTTTAATATGCTGTTGGATTCTGTTTGCTGAGTATTTCTGCATCTATGTTCATCAGTGATATTGGTCTGTAATTTTCTTTTTTAGGAACATCTTCATCTAGTTTTGGTGTCAGGGTGATGGTGGCCTCATAGAATGAGTTTGGGAGTGTTCCTCCCTCTGCTATATTTTGGAAGAGTTTGAGAAGGATAGGTGATAACTCTTCTCTAAGTGTTTGATAGAATTCACCTGTGAAGCCATCTGGTCCTGGGCTTTTGTTTGTTGGAAGATTTTTAATCACAGTTTCAATTTCAGTGCTTATGATTGGTCTGTTTATATTTTCTATTTCCTCCTGGTACAGTCTTGGAAAGTTGTGTTTTTCTAAGAATTTGTCCATTTTATTGGCTTAGAGTTGCTTGTAGTAGTCTCTTAGGATGCTTTGTATTTCTGCAGTGTCGGTTGTTACTTCTTTTTCATTTCTAATTCTGTTGATTTCAGTCTTCTCCCTGGCAGTGTCGGGCTGCACAGGCTCCCAGTGGGGGTGGGTGAGGGGCCATGTGGACAGTGACCTGGGCTTGCACACAGGATTCTTGGTGGCTGCAGCAGCAGCGTTAGTGTTTCATGCCCATCTCTGTGGTCTGAGCTGATAGGCTCAGCTTGCACCTGTCTCTGGAGCTCGTTTAGGCAAGGCTCTGCGTTCTGTGGGCAGATGGGGAAGGAATCCCCTCTCCTCGCACACCCCAATACAATGGTCTCTTGCCTCTTAAGCAGCTCCAGACTTTTTCCCAGACTCCCTCCAGGCTAGCTGTGGTGCACTAGCCCCTTCAGGCTGTTTTCACACAGCCAACCCCAGTCCTCTCCCTGGGATCCGACCAAAGCCTGAACCTCAGCTCCCAGCCCCCACCCACCCCCACGAGTGAGCCGACAAACCTCTCAGGCTGGTGAGTGCTGGTCGGCACTGATCCTCTGTGCGGGAATCTCTCCACTTTGCCCTCTGCACCCCTGTGGCTGTGCTCTCCTCCGTGGCTCTGAAGCTTCCCCCCTGCTGCCCCCCACCCCGTCTCTGCCAGTGAAGGGTCTTCCTAGTGTGTGGAAACTTTTCCTCCTTCACAGCTCCCTCCCCTAGGTGCAGGTACCGTCCCTATTCTTTTGTCTCTGTTTTTCCTTTTTTCTTTTGCCCAACCCAGGTACGTGGGGAGTTTCTTGCCTTTTGGGAAGTCTGAGGTCTTCTGTCAGCCTTCAGTGTTCTATAGGATTTGTTCCACATGTAGATGTATTTTTAATGTATCTGTGGCGAGGAAGGTGATCTCCATGTCTTACTCCTCCGCCATCTTGAAGGTCAGTATAACTGATTTTTCACTAGCCTTTTTTTGACTGATTTTTTTCCCCTTACCTCCTCATACCTAACTATGTCCTCAGGGAGCTCTCATGTACAAACTGTTCATCTTCCATATAAAATCCACCATTTTTTCCATCTTCTAAACTAATTTTCCTTTGCTGGGGACTATTGTATCTGTTGGGTACAAACATTTCCAGTGAGTGCTGCCATTTCTCCCAGACATGAATTGCTTTCTGTAGATGCTTACAAGCTCTTTCTGGGTACCACCACCTTTCCTGGGTCTACATCTGCTTCTTCTTGGTACCTCCATGTCCGTTGTATAAAGTACCTGTTTCCACTAGATTCTGCCATGTTTCAGTTACCCTTATGTATGCTGTTATGTCTACCAAACTCCACAATTTCCATTAGACCCTATTGCCAAAATCATTAAGTGTCATTAATTTCCTTGAGATTTCACTTTGGGGCAAAGTTCTATAAATAGTCTTTTTATTATTTTTGTATTTTATTCAGTTATCAGCATAACAAATTATCAAAGCAATGATTCCCTGGACCCTAACTGCCTTAGATTAAACTTATACACGTCCTCTCTAGGAGCCAGACACAAGTCTATGGAAGACCTCTTCACTCTGACAATTAAAACCTTGCTCAAACAGTCCTGACATATTCTCTCTTCTTCTAGATTCTCACCAAAAGGCTCCTTAGCCACCCAGGAAGATTTCTAAAAGGCTTATTTCCTTATGGTCCAGGCATGAATTGATCTATAATACAGCATTACTTTCACCAGTTAATGAATTGTAGAAAAAGAGAATTCATTTGGACTTGACTTGCAGAAAATTCTCTATAGAGAGACTCATTTAATGATTTAGGGTTACATTTCCTTTTCTCTACAGATCCAATTACACAGCTTGTTTCTGCAGTGAATGATGTTTACATCTTAATAATGTAAACACTGTTGGGCTTTGTTTCTCACAATTTTGTAAACAAAGTGTAGAATTCTCAAGTCTATGAACCATGGAAATGTTAAAATTATGCTAAAATTCTTAGAAACTGGGAGACAGAAGAAGGGAAAAAGAGAGAGAGGAGTTTATACCCGAGCAAACTGCATCTTTTGTTTTTGGAATAAACTGCTACTGCTAAAAATTGATGAATCAAGAAATGGAGTTGTTATGTTTATATCTTAAACTCATGGGTGGTAAAGTAGGGAGTACCAGATAACCACGAGAAAAATGTAAATCAAAGAAAAGTAAAAGAGACTGCCTCTTGTAGTAAACCTGCAGTAAGCAGGTGGGGTGTGAAACTTTTACTTTTTATTGTTTGCTCTGCCATAGTAAGAGAATATTTGGGGGATCAAGCTCTTATGTTTACTTGAATAAATTTCTTCTCAACGTGCACGTGGAATTCACCTATCCTAAGTAATATACATGAACCCCTGGTTGGAGAATACCAGCCTATTATATCACAGAGTAAGTATCCCCAGTTTTCTCTTACTCTCTTCCAGGCAAGAAAGGCCAGTTACTTGCCACCAGCAGAGGCCCTAAAGATCAGGGAAACAAATCCTTTTCTGACCCTGACTTCTCTGCTACTATAGTCTTCTGCAGCCTTAAGCCATGCTGTAGGCCAGAGCCCAAGACCAGATCCATGAAGAAGGCCTGTTGTAATTTCTCAATTATTTATAAACATGCTATCATGAAATGAAGGACAAATCCCATGCTATCCACAAAAGAAAAATCTGTAATTCAAGTAAGTATATACACAACATAAGCATGATGAGGAAACATGGAAACATCACATATGAAGAAAGAGTGCTGCCTTCACCCATCTCTGGTGACTGGCTTTCATTCTTGCATTGCCTGATCCCTGCTTATGAACTGCCTGTCACTTAAAAGAATGATGTGCACCAGACCAGCCTTTGGAAGAGTCGTGCACATGTTAATAAAAATTATTAAAAAAAAACTTGCTCTGTTCCAAAATCATAAGGCAAATGTTTGTTAACCAACAGTAGCTGTAAAATTTTTATATCATAACATCTAGGACACCCTAAAAAACATTTATTGAAAGTAGAAATTATAAATACACCATTAAAAATGGTAAATTGCTTCACCATAAAGATTTTTTCCCTAAGATCACACAAGATGAGAGTGGGAAAAGAAGCTGTGAATCCAATTGCCCATCAGACTCCTATCATCCACTTTGGATGGAATGTAGAAAATATTGTTTCTATATCCAAATTACAATCCACATGTGACACCTACTAGGAAATAGGACATTTTGTATATAATAAATAAATAGTCATAAATCTTTTTTTTCAGTATGTAATTGAATGTTATTTTTCCCTGCTGGAAGAATTTTCAAAATTATCTGGACCTTCTAAAGCTTATAAAGCAGTGAACTGTCTTTTTCCTTGTTTCTTTCATTCTGTGGAATAATTCTCTCAGCGGTTAGGAAGCATTTGGGTACACTGCTGATTTGTAGACTGCAATGATTTTTTTTATATATATATAGCCATAAACACGAATTTTGGATGTTAGTGTTGGATGGCCCATCCAAACACTAACATCCAAACTTTGGATGGCCCATCTTTGGATGGCCCATCTAGTGCATGATACTGATTCTAAAATAGCAAGGGATTAAGTGAATTTCAAAACTGCAACTCACCAGAAGAGGCCCAGAGATTATATCGACCCATATATATTTAAACTGCAGAGTCGTTCAAGAAAAAATTGCTACTAACGCTCCAAATCTGGAAGTGATCCCTGATCATCTTTGACATTTTCAAAAACAGAAAATTATTTGCCTTCATTTTAAACGTCACTCCTCTGCAGGTGAAGAATTTTCATTTCGGAGAGTGCAGTATGGAACAAACCATGCTGATGCATACTGGCTACAGAAAGTTTAACAGAATTGACTACATTCTTGTGAAATAGTATTTGAGTATTTGCTGAATCATGTGGATGCAATGATCAAAAGAAAAGCTCTTACTTCATCTTCAGAAGCAGTAGGGTTTGGAGGGAAGTTTCCTGGTCTAAGAGTCATAATGCAGGATTTGAGTCCCAGCTTCAGCAATTACTAGCTCTAAGTCTTTAGGCAAGTCAACCACCTCCCTAGGTCTCTGCTTCCACATCTGTAACAGCAAAGTTGGTACTACTAGCTCTTTGGTCTATTCAGAAGTCTTTGCTTTCTCATTTTATATCTCATCCTCAGTCTCCTCATATGAAAAACAGGGATAAAATTCCAGGCCCTGATAATTTCAGAAGTTATGAGAATTGAGAATTGAGATGTGAATTGAGAAATGAGAATTGAGAATATGGATGTGAATCCACTTTGAAACCATAAAAAAATAAGGTATTTGTTTTATTAATTTATATAGCTGCAAAATAATAATATATTGAAAAAAGCTATTGTCTTTATTTGTCTAAAATATATTTTTAATTCTAAGTATTAAAATTTATTAAAATTTACTAAGTATTAAAAGTATTTAATTCTAAGTATTAAAAGTATTAAAATTTGTGTTATGGCTATAACCTAATTTGTTTGAATTGATTGGCTATTTCTAATTTCTTAACTCATATGGACATGTTATCTCTTAAGAACAGATATGGAACTTTCTTTCTAGACAAGAATATGAATAGTTGAGCATTTGGACCAGCCATCCTCTAAGTTTGTATCAAAAGCCTGCAGCATAGTTACTGAAATAAAGGGAAAGTGGCGAGATGAAATTATAGTCACCGGGGTCAGCACCTTTTCTCTTTTTTTTGGAGCAGTGTCACACTAGTGTCATTTAAGAAATGCAGTGGTATTTTCTCTTGAGAGGAAAGAAAGCTCACAGCCATTCTGAAGCAGCTTCATGCTTTCTTATGTGGGACTCTTCACTGTTCTGCCCCTCTGCCATTCTTTGTAGTTATAAATTTGGCATCACCTGAAAGAATTTCTATGATGAACATTCTTTGTAAAAACATCTCTCCTGACATTTCTTTAGCCATTTAAAACCCTTCCCTACAGTCTCTACTGCTACCCCCAATCAAACTGAGTTTCTCACTCTCCACTGTATATTGCCCCTTACTTTCCAACTTCTGCTCATGCTGTTTCTTCACTTGGGATTCTTTCTCTCAATGGTTTCATGGTGAAATCTTCTCCATCTTTCAAAGTCCATTTGAAATTCCAACCACTGGATGAAGGCTTCTGTGATGATCCTGAAGGTTTGAAATGTCTCCATCCTCTGGAATTCCATAGCCTTTTAGCCACATCTTATCACTTTTGCTTTTGTTGCTTACTTACCTCTCTTTTCTGTCCTTTTTAAAAACCGTTTAAAGAGAACAACATCCTTTATTCGGCCCCAGTAATGCAATACGTGCATCCCTAGGGTCTCTTTAATTCATTCCAACGCTGACATGTTCACCTGCGCGCCCCCCTAGTGATGGTACTGTCTGAACTGGAGTCCACAATAGCCGCACGTCCCAGTCTTTGTTTCTTTGTTGAAGTTCATGTATACTTTCAGGCGGCCAAGGGCCCCTCCACCGCCGTCGCACTGTATCACTACTCTCGACTTCGCTCACAGGCTGCTTGGCTCTCCGATCAATGGCAAAGTTTTCGTTCACCTCTTTCTGATGACCTACAGATTGAAACTTCCTGTCATCTTTATCGTCATAAACCTGGCCGATGTGCATGACCTTCTACCCAGTAGGTGAGGTCCGCACCCTAAAGCATCTGGTGCCCAGGGGCTGTCTCCGCGCTGTGCGCCACCCCATCACAGCAGCCGAAGGAAGGTCACCACCGCCGCCGTCTTGCAGGCTCACCCTTGACCCGGCGCGCTGATGCACTGAGCGCTAACGCATGCGCACGGCTCCTTGTCGGCATATTTAAATCCAAGTGCCTTGGGGACAAGATGTGGTCATTATAGTATTTCCCAAAGGACTTGGCACATAACAGTTAATATGTGCTAAATGAATGGGTATAGATTATTAAATTTAAATGTTACCAATTATCTGAGTTTTCACCAGGCTACTAGTAAAACTAAGGTCTCAGTATATGAATAACTGAATCTTATTAGTTCTGAGTCTCCAATACCTACAGGAAATTCAGTCTCCTGCAGAAAGAGTCCTTTTCACCTCTATTTCTGAGAGTCACCCAAGAGGTCTGCTCATGTTTTGCTTAGGGACGTTTGAAATGTGCTGTAACCCTTATTCAGATGATGATACCTCATGATGCCTTCAGTGAAAGTACAATTGTTCCAGCTAAAGTACCTTTCCACTCACTTCCTAGGAGTTTACCAGAATGTCATTGTCACTGAAAACATCCTTGACTGTCATCCCTGTGTTTTCATGCACACTCTTCTCTCTATGGTTCTCATGCCTCCCTTCTCTGCATGTCAAAATCTTATGTATCCTTAAAAAGCTAGATCAACTGCCTCTTAGGATACCATCCCTGATTTCTTTACAGGATTTGATTCTAACTTTCTTTGAAATTTGATTAGCACTTTGTATCAACTTACTTCCCCTAGAAATAGAGTTAACCTTATCTCTACTACTACCATTAACTCTTCTTCCCTCTGCCACACTTCTACCTCCTTCGACCCTCCACACACACAATACTTAGTCTCTTTGAGGTCAAAGACCAAGTGTGTTTCATCTCTGTAGTTCTCACATTACCTGAGGCATTACCAAGTACATATCTGTGGGTCAGTAAACATTGATAAATCTAAAGTACATAAATTGCAGAGGACAAACTCAATGGAATTTCAGCACTTACCTTCCAATTGCTCTATCACAATTGTGCAAACAGTCCAGTAGCATTAGACAGAAGTAGAGTACAAAGGCTAAGAGCTCCAGAATCCTAACCCAGGACCTTACTAGAACTGTGGCTCTATGCATGCCTCAATATTCTAAACTGAAAATGTAAATAACAGGGCTGGCACATAATCTGGAAGGCTGGTGGAAAATGCAAATGCAGAGCCCCCAGGCGTGAAGGAGGGACTGGTCAGTGTCCTCTTCCCATGGGCTTGCCTCCTGACCTATAGTGAATGGATCACCTCCAAAGGAATTGAAATTTTCATACTGGAATGAGTTTAATACCTAGATTGGAGATAGGTGAGAAGTCTTTGCCAAATTGCCTGTCCAATGGTCTATGGCCAGAGAGCAATGGTGAAACACAGCGCCCCAAGCAACCTGGTCAACTCCTTGGGCAAAGAGCAGCAGTTTGTCACAGGGAAGAAGGAAGCCGGCAAGAACTTGTCCCAGGGAGGTGGAGAGGCGGTGGGAGACAGGACAGTGCATGTGCCCAGGTCCCAAACCCACTGCATATGCTCCATTGTCCCATCAGACTTAGCTTACAAAACATAAACATCAAATTATTAAGAATTTCAAGATGGTAACCAACCACAGAACATTAAACATTAAGTGCAGGGCCCCGTACAGCTGCACTAGTTACAGGCTCATGAAGCCACACTAAAATTAGTAATAAATCTCTAGACTTGATGTAAAGGCTACATTTTCATGCGCTGAATAGTGAAAAGACATTTAAAACTTCAAGATTTAATTTGCTGTTTATACTGAAGCATTGGACATCACACTATGAATATGGATCTAGCTTTAGTCTGAATATTCTTCCCTTTTCATCCTGAATCTCTATCAAGAAAGAGGAAGGAAGGGAGGAAGGGAGGAAAGGAGGGAGGGAGGAAAAAAAGGAAGGAAGGGAAAGAAAGGGAGGGAGGAAGGAAGCAAGCAAATTCCATTTTCATTTTAACTAGGATGCAGAAAAAAAATCCACAAATTCAAAAATATAGTCTAAAGCAGCAGAAACTTGCCCTTAACCCCTTGGGATGCAGTGACATAGGGAGCAGTGGTGCATTGCAGAGAAATCAAGTTTCCAGGGGGGCTGAAAAGCAGCAGAAAGAGCCAGAAAAAAAATGTGTTTCTTGGAGGTCAGGAGCCCATTGGAAAGAAATTTGGAGAAGTAAGTATTTTGAGCAGGGATAAGATGAACTAGACTAAGATCAGATTGAGCCAGCATATGGGGTAAAATGGAGTGATAAAATGGAACAAATGTCAAAGGATGAGAGTTAAGCCTTTATAAATTCAGAAAGATCCATAAAAACACAGCTTCTGATAGTAAGAGGCTCAGCCATGTCCCTTGGACAAGAACCATGTTCCTTGGTTGTATTAACCAACAAGGGAGGTGGGGAGCCCAGGACAGGAAGAAACCCTCCTATGCTCGGTTTGGTTGAGGGATGTGGAGTAGGTACATCCTCACAGCAAAACTCACAGTGCGGATCTATTTGAAGAAAACAGTTGGTATCATTTGCAGCAGAGGACAAATCCTGGGAGACCATAGTATCCCTTGTCCTCTTTTTCCCCTTCCCAAACCTTTGAAGAGCTACTCCAGGAAAATTCAATTCTTTCAACCATATACCATAAAGGAGGATCTAACACAGCCTTGATAAAAGATACTATAAAAAAAAAAGGTGAAAGAAACAAAACTTACTGTCAGAAAAAAGAAGACACACAGAATATATTGCCATATAATGTATGAAAATTATAACCATAAATCTATCATTAAATTCATAAGTTTAATAAAGCAATCATGGCCCAAAGGAAGATGGCAAAATGAAAATACAAGAATTGAGGAAAGAGGGGAGATAAGAGGAGGAAGTGAAATATAAGTGGCCAAATTGGAAGAAGCACAAGAAAGAGTGGACATTGTGGAAAACACAGTAAGGAAAACTGAGAATAGAAATAAACAAATTAAATTTAAAAATGGAATTGAAGTACATAATTAGTGGAAAATGATAGATATGAAATGGGGTGAAAATGGAATAAAACAATGGATGAAATAGAGTAAAAATAACAGATATAGAAGACTGGCAAAGCAGAGCAAATATGGACATAACATGGTCTCTGAAGAAAAAAACCAAGATAATAAGACGGAACAAATATTTAAAAATATAACTGAAGGAAATTTTTCTGGCATAAAAAAAAGGCTTAACTTTGCATATTAAAAGAGTAAATCATGTACCAGGGAAAAGTGACTCAGACCTGTCAACATTGAGCTATTTCCTACAGAAGTTATTTGACTTTAGACAAAGAATTATTTGGGCAGCTAAGCAAACACTTCATATCACTAGTAAAGTGAAAATATTGTATTGGTCTTAGATTATCCCATAGCAGCTTTCAAAGGCAGAAGACAATAAAGAAATATCTCTTATTCTAGGAAATAAAATGTAATCCAAGGAATTTCCATCAAACCAAGCTGAGTTTCAAGTAGAAAGGAAATAGTCTGACAGCTGTCTTTCTAGGGAAAAAAGAAAAACAAAAACAGAAGCAGAGTGTATTTCCTTTCTTTTTTTTTTGGCCTCTGCTCAGTTTGCAGTTCCCTGACCAAGGATCCAGCCTTAGCCCCTGGAGGGAAAACTTGAGCCAACCAAGAGATGACTAGAGAAATGCAAAAGGAGTGGCAGTGAAAATAGAAGATATTTGATTGCAAAAAAAAGACACTTTTAAAATGTTAGGAGTAAGTGGCAGGATAGAATTTAATTATAAGAGCTGATGATGTAGGGAAAATGTAATTAAAATAACTTGAGAGGCGGAAGGTGAGAAAGAGAGTAGAAGTTGAATAAAGCTAGGAGATGCCTCTCCAGTAGTAACTGGGACTCAAAAGATAACATCTAGAGTGACAAGAAAAGCAACACAATAATAGACATCTTTTACCATATAAAGGTAAAGAAAGTTAATAGTGTTGACTAAAATTGGGTGAGGGGAGAAAGATTATAAACTATAACAGATACTTTGTAGAGGCTTACAGAACTATGGGTATTACACAGTGGTACAGTTATAAATTAAATATGAGAAAAATAATAACAATCATCTTAAATATCAGAAGAACTGCAAATAAACACAGAAAAGAATTCAGAATATTTAAAAATATGTAACAGAAAACATAATATAAAATTATTGCAGACAAAAAACAAATATATCTGCAATACCAATAAATGTAAATAAGCTTATTCACTTATTCAAAGAAAAGATTTCACATTGAAGCACGAAGTAGTAATCTGAGCACATGCACATAAAAAGTGACACCTGGGGCTTCCCTGGTGGCGCAGTGGTTGAGAATCTGCCTGCCAATGCAGGGGACACGGGTTCGAGCCCTGGTCTGGGAAGATCCCACGTGCCGCGGAGCAGCTGGGCCCGTGAGCCACAACTACTGAGCCTGCGCGTCTGGAGCCTGTGCTCCGAAACAAGAGAGGCCACGACAGTGAGAGGCCCGCGCACCGCGATGAAGAGTGGCCCCCGCTTGCCACAGCTAGAGAAAGCCCTCGAACAGAAGCGAAGACCCAACACAGCCATAAATAAATAAATAAACAAATACTTAAAAAAAAAAGTGACACCTTAAAAAAAATGATTCAGAAACGTTTAAATTAAAGGGTGTGCAAAGGTATATTAAACAAATGTCAAAACAAGAAAAACATGGGTTATAATCTACATAATCAGACAGAGGTGACTTTAGGTCAAAGAGTAGGGGAGACTTTTATTAAAAATTCACAGAAGCAGGCTCCAAATGGCCACATTCCACAGCATTTTGTTCTTCAGACCACTTTATTGTTTTTCTCTTTTTGGCCATCTTAGAAATACTCTTTAGGCATCTGTCCACTTTGATGATAGCATGGGCACCTTATCGTCATTCATATCCTCGGTAATGCTGCAAAACAACCTGTCTAGGTAATAGGGAGAGTGTCTAAGTTATTGATTACTAAATTAGAGATAAAAGCTATAGAGAACAAGACTTCCTGAAGGCAAGTAAATTTTAGCACTTTCTACAGATATTTCTTAATACGTTAGCCCTGGCTGCTTCTCAAAATGTATGAAGTGGGCATAATTTTTCATTATATAGTCTCTCCCTGTGAATCTTTTCTCCCGCCCACTCTCAGTCCCTGAGGTTCAAAGATTGTTGACTGCACCAGCTACAGGATTAGGCATGTGATCCAGATGTGGCCCAACAGAGGACCCCATCCTCCTGACGACAGTGATTAGATCATGCATAGGCACATAACTCAGCCTGGACCAATGAGAACATACGGAACTTTGCTGGCCCTGTCCCAAAAGGCCTTCCCTTTCTCTTGGGGTTGCTAAACTGAAAGAACACAAGTCTAGAGATTCCAGTAAAGAGCCCAGAAGCAACTCAACATAGAGAAATCAGAATCTGAAAGACTCCTGATGACAGTACTTAAAGTACCTGAATCCAGCTATGCCTTAAAATTTTTCCTTGAACTTCCCAGTTCTATGAAAAGGGAAAAATTAGATTCCTTTTTTTGGTGGTTATTTAGGCTAGGTTTGACTATCTGTCTCTTGCAGCTCAAAAATCCTAACAGAAAAGTTTTCTTATTTAATTATAAGATATAGATACATTTTTAAGGTCTTAATCCTCTCCAGAGTATAAGTATATTATTTATTCTTTCCAATAAAATCCCCATGAAAATGGAAAGATTATATTTAAGAAAGCAGATATTCAACATATATTCCTTACTTTAATCTCAAATTCTTTGGAGCAGTTAGAAATTTTTCAATAGAAAAACAACATACTGGAGAGAAAAAAAAACAAAACAAAACACTAGGAATAATTTTTATAATCCTTATTACAAGTTATAAAGTACCATCATATGCTAACAATTTCATTCTCCTACCCCCATAACAAGTCTTTAAGGGGGACGGCGTGTTAACTGTTTTGAAAATGACCAAAAGCCAAGTTTCAAAAGTCCTAACTTATCCAAATCACAGAGCTAAGGAAGGGAACAGGAGTTGAACACAAGTATCCCAACTTGTTCTTCGTATGTCCATTCCACCACATTGACTCAGATCAGGACAAACAATATCTGACTGTTCAACTGAAGGATTTATTCTCAATTGCAACTGTTCATTTTCACTTGGGTTCTGGAAATCAAATGGATTTCCTCTTTTACGTTTGCAAATCAGTAAATCTTTCTGGTCAGTTTTTCCTCTACTGGTCCTGTTCAGAAAATCTGTGTTCACATTATACAGAGATATTGATTTTGCTCACCAAGGAATTATTTTTTAAGTATTATTTATGAAGAGTGTAGGGGAAAGCCTCTTTCGTTCATTACAGGAAAGTAAACAGTTCCTACAGAGCTGCCTGGGGCTGCCTTAAGATAATTTAATTTGACACAAAAACAATTTACAGAGTTGATGCATTTGTAAACCCTGTGAAATGGTGCTAGTTGTGATGGTGGATAAAGATGAGGAAAATGATCAAGAGGAATAAGACACGGCTCCTGTGCTGGGGAGACAATGAGTGCAGCATAGTGGGTAAGGGGACAGGGTGTGTTTCTCGGGCTTTAGAGTTGCAAACCACAAAATTCCTCCCATTTTCAGGGGAAAAAGAGTCTGCTTTGCATGTTAGGTGTCTTAAAATATACCTGAGGTGGAGACAGAGTCAGAGCTGGTTGTGTGCAAGCAAGAACAGAGTCCGGGGACTGCTTTTGCAGACCCCATTCTTAGTACCAATGGGGACACACACAGCACACAGCAGCTGTTCAGAGGCCAGACACCTTGGCCACCAGGCTTTCCTGCAAATGGCTCCCATGGGGCTAATGCTCCCTCAGGTAGCTCTCTTGTGAGGGTGTTTCTGTTTGAGAGGGTCTAGGTCACCTGCCTGTGTCCCTGCTGCAAGGAAGACAAGGAGGGCAAATATCTGGATTCTGAATTGAGAATAGGGTCACACATTTAATTGAGGGAAATTTCTCAAACATAGAAAGGATATTAAAGGGCTCCTTATATTTTCTAAGCATATACATGTGTACAAGATAGATTGGAGGAAATACAAAGGGCAGTTTCTAGCATCTTACATCTTATATCTTACATCTTCTGATGGAAGACATGGCAGAGAGACTTGGAGGTAATGATTTTGAGAAAGACTGTACTTGAAACAGAGCTTAGGCAGCAAAGGTGGACTCCTAGCGCCCTAATTATTCTAATCCTTTCACAAAATGCTTTGCTCTTCACTCCTTGGATATCTCAGATAAAGTCACTGTGCACTAAAGATTGTTTTGAAGCTTTCAAGGTGCCTTTATAGAGACAATAATACTAAAATGTAAACTGTCCCCCCCATGGTCTCAAACATCAAACTCACAGATGTCAAACTCTAAAACTGAATCCAAGTATACTGAAATAATTTGGCAAATGAATAAAACAAAACTCCAGAATGGAAGATTAACATCTCAAACTCTAATGATGAGGCAAGCAAAGCAGTTCACATTCAACTTTTTGAAGTGATCCCCAAAGAGCTGATTTATGATAGCCCTGAGCTAACATAAAGCTGGTTCTAAAGAAATCTTTCATCCTTGCTTTAAATGTATGACAAGCAGAGCATTAGAGAAACAGGCCAGACTCTACCAAAGGAGAGGCAGGTTTCATAATTATAGTGTCCTCCAGGGCATTGTATATGATACCAGGTCACAGGACAAAATCCCTGAGCAATCCTCACTAACACTCTAGCCTGTGCCTTCCCCCCAAAATGACTAACTTCCAGGTGGACTGTTCACCCAGCCAGCTCCTAGTGCATTTAAACATTTTTATATTGGGGGTTCAAAGAGACAGTAGGAAAACAGACCATACCCTTGCTTTCCGAATGTCTAACATACATCATTTACATGATAGTTTTATTATTTTTTGAAATTCACTCAGTCAAAAAGAATATTAGTTATTCTAAATGGAATACTATGTAATGATTACAATTATCTCTGTGGAAAAATGCAGGGTACTAAATATTTTCAATATATTAGTTATATTTTTGAACGCACAGAAAAAAACCAGCAAGGATATGCCAAATTTTGGCAATGATTGCATTTCAGTGTTTGAATTTTGTGGGGCATTTTTAATTTGAATTTTACTCTTTCTTTCTTTATACCTTCTTACCATCCTGGATGTTCCAAATCATCTATAAAACATACATATTACGTTAATAATCAGAAGAATAATAGCAAAGGCTTAGTTTAGGATGTCAAGGTCATGATTATTTGAGTACAATGTAAAATACATGACAATTTATTAATGTTTTGAATATATGTTATCCCCAGAAACTTGTTTTTGAAATAAAATAATTTTAATTAACTGTTTGGGAAGTTTAACTTTCTAAACTGGACTGCTTCCCTATTGAAAAAGAAACAGCAAGCATAAGAAACACTAGTTAACTTTTTTTCAAGGCCTCAAATCAACTGATACTATCATGGACATTGACTAATACTAAGAAGGGGCCTGATTTTTTTTTTTTTTTTTTGCTGCTCCACATGGCTTGTGAGATTTTAGTTCCCCCACGAGGGATTGAACCCAGGCCTTCGGCAGTGAAAGTGCCAAGTCCTAACCACTGGATCGCCAGGGAAATTCGGGCCTAATATTTTTTACTGCAACACTTAGCATCTCTAAACTACTCTATTTCTGAGCTCTTTTATTTATATATTGTCCTCTGGTCTGCATTTCTGTGGGGCTGTGTAGCTGTGGTCATTGCCCCCCTAAAGCCAGCATTGCTTTCTCTTGCCCTCACTCTCTCCTCCCTGGTAGAAGAGTGGGTGGAAAGAGCATGCATGTTGGCACCATGCAGGTTGCATTTGAATTCACATTTGAGCATTTACTAGTGTTCATGATCTAACCATTTAATCATCTGTAAAGTGGGCATGCAAACAAATAATAGTCCACAACAACCCAAATAGTAACCCAACAATAATAGTACCTAGCAAGCATTTAATGTGTTGGAAAATTGAATTAGTTGGGACACATGAAAGCAGCTTTCAAATTATAAAGCAATATGCCAATGATTTTATTCTTTTCAATTCTATATCTGTTGCTTTTAATAATAAGCTATGGCTTTAAAAACCAGATTAAACATACTAAGTATAATGAAGAGTAAAATGAAATCTAGTAAATGAGCTTTAAGTGTTGCCTGAATTAAACTAAACATACCAAGTTTCATCTGTTCTAAGACATACAGATTGTTCCACAGTTTCAATATTTCTAAAATTGGGATGTGTCCTGAACCGATGGTGTCTTGTAATTGCTGCTGCCAGATGGCATTGGGGATGTGGTCATTACCTGCCCAAGGACAAGCATCAAAAGCACCACCCTCAACCCTTGCAAAATGGTGTCTGCAGCTTGGAAAAAAGTCCAAAGTAAAGGGTGAAGCACTCTTTGAAGAAATTCTGCAACATCAGTTTTCCTAGTGGTACAGAGGATGATACTGGAAGAAATGACATGGATGTGGGTGGCAGTGAGGCCAAACAAGATCCAAAAGAGTCAGACTCTGAGTGTGGAGAAGAGTCAGGAAAATTTAATGAATTTTTTTTATGTTTTCATTTTTTAGGTATGTACAAAGAGATGTATAATTATGCAAACTTTCACAAATGACTTAAAAAGCTCTATCAATAAAAAATAAAATGCAAAGTGGTATGAAAGCATGTAGTATTATTTTTATTGACAGCATTTCTCTCTCTTAGTTGTTAAACAACAGTGGTACATCTTACAGTCAATGAATAGAATTAAATAGGGTAAATGTCCACTTGTTCATTTTTGTTTTTGTTTTTGTCCTGTTACCCTAATACTTCAGCATGCTCTCTTAGGAATAAGGACATTCTCTTATAAAATTGTGGTACTCTTATTACATCTCAGAAAATGGACAATAATTCCATAATGTCATCTAACATCCACTCTGTATTCAGCTTCTCCAAATGTCCAAAAATGTCTTTTATAGTTTTTTTTTAAACCAGCATTCAATCAAGTTTCATGCATTGCATTTGACTAAAATTTTTATTATTATTAGCACTGTGTACCAACTACTCAGTAGGGACAATTTATTTTGTTTTAAACCTGCCCCCCTTTATCTTTTAAGGCATTGGTGTTCATTTTGTTTCATCCTGTTTTTATCTTGTGGAACTTTTTTAAGGTAGGAAATAATTAGCAACCTTATCAAAAGATTTGCCCACCTGGAATCTATATTAATTTTTTTTACTCAGTTTCTTATCTTTCAGATGTAAGAATAAATAGAGGGTCATTTCTTTTTTTTTTTTTACATCCTTATTGGAGTATAATTGCTTTACAATGATGTGTTAGTTTCTGCTGTATCACAAAGTAAATCAGCTGTACGTATACATATATACCCATATCCCTGCCCTCTTGCCTCTCCCTCCCATCCTCCCTATCCCACCCCTAATAGAAGGTCATTTCTAAATTTAACTTTTGAATTGCAACAGAACTAAATTGCTCTCTGGAGAAATACATATGTACACCAGAAGTTCCAGATATCTGGAGAAGCACTGCCTTTTGAAAGTTCAATGTCATGTCCCCTGAGTGTTTTGGGTTTGGCTAATTGTGAATAACTTCCTTATTTTGATGAAATATTCTAATCTTCCTGCTGCTACTTTAAAAATAGTTCCTTTCATATTTTCTTTAGAGAGGAGTTGGTGCTTTGAATATGATGTTCACATCTTGGAAAGAATAGCATTTCTCAATGAATTAAAATATTCTTTTTCAACAAAGAACTTGCTGTACCGTTATTGTATAAAATGGTTTATTACTGGTATGGGAAAAGAAATGTACAGACTTGAGAGAAGTGTATAGACTAAAGAACAAAAAAAAAATTGAATGTTCAAAATAGTAAGACGGGAACACTGCATATTTCTTATTATGCTTTTCATTTATGTTGAAGCAACAAAATGAGATTTTGGGGAAAAATTGGATATTAAAAGCCACACGATACCCAATATAGAGTACAACGGAGATTATCAAATTTACCATGTTATTTATTTTTGACTAAACAGTTTTCTATCAAGTATCCCAGAATATTTAATTGAAATTGTCTGGCAACTCTAGTGCTGAAAGTATGTTGTATATTCCTATTTTAAGTTGTTCAGAATGAATATTTTGCCTACTTCTAGGTTTCAATAGGATTTTCCATAAGTAAGACATCTAGACAGTAGAATTCTGTATGGGTAGAGTTTTTCTGCTTATATAAACTATTCCTTGTTCAGTTGATAGTAAACAATAAGCTAACCCAGAAATGTGCAACATTGGTTTAGCATAACCTCTATTAAATTATTACATAGATTTACTATGCTAACCAGATTCAGAATGGATTAGTCTTAATTTCCAATCAGCTGATACATTAGTAAATAAGTGGACAGACTCTGTCAACAAACATTCCCTTTTCTTCTGTTTCTCCTATCCTCCCAAATTAATAATTTTTAAAAACCCAAATATATGATCTTGGGATGGAAGTTTCCTCAGTTATGCTTCTAAGACCCGTCATTACCATCTGAGCACCAGGGCATCTCAGTGGGCAAGTAAAGTCAAGGCCATTTCTATTTTTTGAGGTTCCCAGTTGCAGAATAAAGAAATGCCAAAATAAGGCTATGAAACTGATGTACGTTAAAGGTTTACATTTAACAAATTAATTATGCTTATGCTCTAGAAAATTCAGTTACTGTGTATGTGACATCTTAGAGATAACATCAAAAATATATTTTTAAGGCTCAACATTATGAGAGACCATGGACTCCACCGTCACTCTGCAACTTCTGGTCTCTCTTAAGTCCTGCCAATCACACATTCACTTTGTGAAATACGTAAACTTTTGATTCCCCTATCATCTTCAACTCCCATAAACTATTTTCAATGGGTCACTGTGGCTTTTTTGTCATATTTGTAATTAAAAATGTGCCACAATAAAGTACCAAACATTGACATCCACAGCAATAAAAAAAAATGATTGAAAAATATTTATCAATATCTTGTTCCACACAACATTTTTTAGGACAAATCATTTTATATTTTTTAGCATACCATTTCAATTTCATGGAGACCATCAGAATTCCTACGAAAACATCCACAGAAATATTGCCATTTTATTTTATTTTTTATCACAGAGGAGATTTCTCTTACTTCCCAAGATATAGGTCATCATTCAATTTCCTGCTTTACCTCATCCCTGTCCATCAATAAATAGCTGTATCTCCACTGGCTCTTATCATCTCTCTCCAGTTTCACAAGTAAGTTGATCTTATATCAAGTCAAACATAATCCTTCAAGCTGTGCCCTAAATCACATTTTCTTCCTTAGGGACCTCACAATATCTTCCTTCTTTTCTGTACTCTCAGCAACTCTCTCTACTGCTTCCTTTCTCTTCATACATAGGTACATATGAATCTCTCTCCCATTATTAAGAATTAAATGTTCAGTCTGATTTCCAGGGTCTTCTGGCCATCCTTTAATCTCCTTGATTTCCTCTGTAACCAACTACTTTAAAAGTAGTCTACATTTTCTCCTTTCCATTCTGCCCTCACCCTACTACTATGTGATTTCTATCCCTATCTCTCCAGGGAAATTTTTCTCACAAGGGTGATCAGTTATCCCATTTTTCCTAATAAAATAAACACATTTCAGCCTTGATCTTACTTAATTCCTCTGAAATATATAGAAGTCTGGACCAAACCTCTTGAAATATTCTCCTGGAAGACTTCCATGATGCAATTCTCACCTATTTTTCCATCTACATCTCTAGCCACTTAACCTCCTGCATGAATTCATTTTCTCTCAGCTGCCCCTTAAAAGACAGTGTTTCTCAGAGTTCCATCTTTGTCCTTCTTTTCCTCTTACTGTATTTGATCTCCCTGGGTGGCCCCATCTACTCTTTGGATTTCAATTAACACTGGGTTGCTAAAGCACAGATCTATTCTTCCAACCTAGGTGTTTCTCCAAAGAACCTGGCCCCAACAAATGCCTTTTGCACTTCTCTATCTACTTTTTTCAGGGGTCATCTTAGTCCCCACGGGATCACTCAGTACTTTTCATCATCTCTCCAAACCGCTTCCCTTTTCAGTCAGTGGGACCACCACCTTGCCTACTTGAGAATCCAGGAATTATGCTTGGTCCTTCCCTCTCCCCTACTCCTCACATATAATTGGTCCTCAAGCCTCTTGAGTCTACCCACAAAGGTCTCTTGGTTCTGTCAGATGCTTTTCCCTTGCACAGTTCCTGATGTTTAAAACCTTGCCATTTACATTACCTGCCTCCCTCTTCTCCCTGCCCTCAGTTTAATGACCTTCAGTATTTCTACCACAATCCTACCAGGATGATCTTTGTAAAATGAAGAACTGATCAAGCTACTTCTCATTTCCAACACTACTTAAAACCGCTCGTTGGATTCCTACAGCCTTCAAAATAAAATATCAACCCCTGAGCGTGGCCCTCCACGGTCTGGCACTGCCAATCTCTGCAGCCTCCTCACTTAACCACATTTGCTTTGCAGACTACATTTTAGTTATACTGAAATGTGTATACCAAATACTGACATTTCAATCATATTGAAATACATGCTTTGAACGAATCCCTGATAAAACATGCTCTTTCAAGCATCCACACCTCTGCACGTCATCCTTTCTTGACTCAGCTGGAGCATCACCCGGGAAACTTTGTTTGCTCTCTCCCAAGGGACTGGAGAAATTCTGCTGCTGTGTATTCTCATAGCTCATTGAACTAATCTCAGCTACAAGACTGTCTTGTTTTATGATAGTCAATGTATTTACGTGTATATTCTCTAGGCTGCAGATTCCATGTTCCTTGAGGGCGTGGATCCTATCTTCTTCATGTCTCCATTGTTCTTCTCAATGACTGGCACACACTATGTACTCCATCAATGTCAAATGAATGAATATAAGCGCTACTTACCAATACTCCTTTGTGGTTAGTCATATGATAAAATCATATGGTCTCAGTTAAACTTATAAGCATTTTACTGTATACAGATGTATAGATAGATGTATAAAACAAAAATAAATCAGGAATCTGTAAACTGATCTTTCCTACTGTAGACGTTAATATCCTCATCCATAATTTTACATGTGTGCTCACACACAAACATACATGCACAAAAGCTTCTCACTCTGCAGAAATACAAATTATTATTTTAGGGATCACTGGTAAAGAAAATGATTAACAATGCTTCTGTGAATGGGAAAGACTTATTGTAATTAGTTACATGTAACTAGAACAGGCAGATGAAAAAAGTCTAATGCAAGTAAAAAATATTCCATTGGCATTTTTGAGATTATAATTCTCTTTTTTTTTTTTTTTTAAAACATGATGATCCATTTATTTATTTATTTATTTATCGCTGTGTTGGGTCTTCATTTCTGTGCAAGGGCTTCCTCTAGTTGTGGCAAGCGGGGGCCACTCTTCATCGCGGTGCGCGGGCCTCTCACTATCGCGGCCTCTCTTGTTGCGGAGCACAGACTCCAGATGCACAGGCTCAGTAATTGTGGCTCACGGGCGCATTTGCTCTGCGGCATGTGGGATCTTCCCGGATCAGGGCTCGAACCCGTGTCCCCTGCATTGGCAGGCAGATTCTCAACCACTGCACCACCAGGGAAGCCCCCCTATGATTCTCTTTTATATAATATTCTTCTAAAGAGAAACATTACATATGGCTATCTTTAAAATATTATTTTAAATAATCAACTGCATCTCTGAGACTTCAAAGAATATTAAAAATAACAGTAAGACTCAGGGGAAAATATCTTGCATAAAAGCATATAGCTTGTAAATGAAAAAGTCATGAAATGTTGGCATTTTAAAAATTAAGTATATCTCATTCCTTTATTGGAAATGATTGGTTTAATTGAAAATATTGTAGCCTCTAGGGTCTCTTCTGTAATTTTAAAGTCTCATTTAGAGTCTTAAGACAAAAATGAAAAGAATAGTGATTCTATGTGGTACCCACTCATGATGGGACTCTTTTATGTAAGTGTGATGGTACTACAGGGACATCTGCTTCCACCATTAAACTTCTGACAAGCAGAATCTCAGGGAATACAATTTATGTGTCATTAAATCATCAGGGTCCCTGATCAGTGGAGAAATCTAAAGTTAGATAATGCCAGCCGTGGCTTAACCATTCTGAGGAGAAGGAAACTATCAGGTCACAAGAAAAAGTCCCCAGAAAAGCAAAGCTTCCCCTTTCATATCCAGCCCCACTACTAAAGGGGCTCTTTACCCTACCAGCCTGGTTATACCACATCTGCCACGCAGACGTGAGGGTAAGAGACGTTAAGAGGAGGACACAGATGTGTCTGAGGTAAGACCACTGCCATTCTCACTACGCTATAGTTCCTTTCACTGGTATTAATTCAGTGCATAGGATGCAAATGAGTTTTAGATCTCACATTTAGTTTTCTTAAAAATTAGCTATACAATGAGCAATACATGAGGCATTTTAGATAAAGTAGTATTCTTCTTTATTTCCCTGAAATGTTTCATATCCCAAGAGCAACTTGATGCTTATGTTTAAATGTGATTTTATTTAAGTATTCTTATTCATTCATGACAAGAAAAACAACTTCTACAACTTAGCTAATGTAATACACAGTTCACACATGTTTTCATTTGTGTTTCATCTGATCTCTACAGTCATGTAAGTATTTTTATTTTTTACTTTACAGAGTTGTAGTAGGCTTGGGGATATAACATTAATTTGGAAGTTCACATACATACTAACTGGTGGATCATAAAATTGATCCCACATCTTTAGACATGAAGTCCAATGTTCTTTTCACTACTTAATTCTATAATGTCCTTAAAGACATAATATTAGAGTGTAATATAGCTTTTCTTCAACAAAGTTTTTCAGAGTAAGTATATTGGGTTATAAGTATATAAGGTTTCAACTGTACTTGCTTTGTTGAGATATGCTTCCTCTCTAAGAAAAAAATTACCCAAACATTTGATTCTCTAAATAAAAAGTAGAAACCACTATTCTGTAAAGATGAAAGAAAGAAAGAAAGAAAGAAAGAAAGAAAGAAAGAAAGAAAGAAAGAAAGAAAGAAAGAAAGAAGGAAGGAAGGAGGGAAGGGAAAGAAAAGAAAAGAAAAAAAAAGGAAGGAAGGAAGGAAAGAAAGAAGAAGAGGGAGGGAGGGAGGAGGGAAGGAAGTGTAAAGGGAGGAAGGGAGGGAAAGGAAAGGGAAGGAAAAGAAACATCAGATACTTCATTTTAAAGAAAAAAAGGTACTTTAGGAGTCTAAAAGATTCCACCTTTTAAATCTTTAGCTCTTTTAACAAACTCTATATACAGCTCTTTGTATACAAATGTGTATGACTTTCTGGAGAAAAGAGTGTAAGTCTTTCATGCCTAGTAGTCTGTTGTAGTATTATCAGAGGAGTGTATCTCCTAAAATAAGGAACTGTTTGTGTAGGAGACAGAAAATAATACGGCAGAAAGTTCTAAGCGTAAGGAAGAGGCAACTGAATGAAGCAAAGGGAATCTTGGAGGGGCTTATTGACACTCATGGAATCTGAAAGATAGGTTGAATTTCCACAGGAAGGGCAAAAGAGGAGAGGACATTTCTTGCTAAGAGAAAAGTAGGAGCAAAGATATGGAAGAAAAATGTATGTTTGGGAAAATGCAGATGATTGTAACATAACAAGAACTTAGATCGTGTTTAGGGGTCTGGTGGGCTGGAGTGCTTCAGGAAGGGCAACAAGTTTATTTTCTTGTTTTGAAAGCAGTTTATGTTAGCTTCAGTAAGAATAATAACGCCAGAGTCTCTGACCTGAAAAAGATAGTTTGTTTTCCCTTCTTTAATTTACAGAGGAGAAACGTGAGCCCTAAACCTGGTTTCCAGCTCTGCACTTTCTCTTAGTTCTTATTTATAAAGGACAAGCCTCAGATCTACTCCATTATAGAAAGGCTCAGTTAGTGCTTGTTACACTATGTATGCTTCCTGCCTCACTCTCATAAACCACTTGGCAATTTTTCCCACCAAAGAAATCAAATATTTTCCCCTAGGTATATAGACAGAGCAGACCTCAAAGCATATTTGCCTTTTGGATAGTGTAGATCCTAATTATAACTCTTTGGAATGAGCTAACATCCCAATCTAGCCCATGCGCATTTCTTTTTGAGTTCCTTTTTCTCATCCATCCACTTAAAACATTTCCAGTTCATACAATTCAAGAAAACTGGGTTAATTGAAGTCACATGTGTTGAGAGTAAATTTATTTCAGCTTTTTCATTACTATCTCAGTCCAGCACTAAAATCTTTAAGAAAGAATTGACTATCGTGTGGAACTAATTTTAGAAACTTAAGGTTCATCAGTTAGATGAGCTCTAAAGTCCTTTTCTAAAAATGCTATTATTTTATGTTCTCAAATTCTTTTTCTTTAGAGGAAATAAACTTTCATATACTTCAGTTATTTTTAAATTGCTTTAACATGTTTGAAATTGTCCTAGGTTATTAGATACCGTGAAGTTGCACCATATATAGGGATTAATTAAGTTCTCAGATCAGCACAGAAGGTGAAAATCCCATATTCCAAATTACCCTATATGAGTATATATGTATGTATAAATATGTATGTGTAAAATATACTATGGTAATTTAAAATACTGCTTATCAACGATACAGAGAGACAGACAGAAATCCATGAATTACAGAATGACAAACATATAGAGTTGAAAATTAGAAATCTAAAATGCTATTTGATGAAAACTTCCTTATATATTTAAGTACAGGACCCTGAAGTGATGGTAGTATATTAATAAGGAAAAAGTATGCTAAGAAATTACTCTCTTTGTATTAAAAATTACTGTGACTATGTTGATTAGTTATCAGTTTGCTCACGCCTCCACATTCATTCTATACTCTGAGATGCTGGGGCTCAAAATACACCAACTCTGTTTCCCAGATTCCCATGCTGGTTGGCTGTCTGTGACCTCCCACCAACAGGCAGCACTCTGAGAGCAAACCTGGAAAGTAGGAGGAGGGGACAAAGAATTTCCTTTCAGCCTAGGCCCCTACCACTGTAGCTGCTGTAGCAATGACACTTGACCAAGCCTGCAGCTTCTTTCTGCTTCTCCAAACCAGCCACAATGTGTCCCTTATCTTCACTGTTTCCTCTTTATCCCAGGCTCTTCCTATAGCTATTACTGTAGGCCACAGTGTTTCCTTTTTGCTCTTTCAACTCTTTAACTACTGTGTAGTGATATCCCAAATCAAATCTATTTTATTTTCAATGACTAATGCAGTTTTCATTTTCCCATCAGGATTCCAACTGATGCTATAAAGGATTTCCAATTGAATGCCAGTCTGTCAACGCTTTACCATCTCCTACAATGACCATAGATGGGTATGATGAGAAGATTGGCCAAAAATGGAAAAAAGAAAAAAAACAGTCAATGACAGCATACTGCCCTTGGGAGCCGAACAGAAACAAACATGTGCTGAATCCAGTGAGCAAAAGATGTATTCTCCTCCGAAGTTACCCCAGTCAAAACAAAATTCCCTACATATCAATCACTGAGAAAAGAGGAAGTAAAAGGAGAACTGTTTTGTAAGAGAGCTTTCCACTAGAAACTGGGTCACAAAAGGGAGGGGAGGTGGTTTGAGGAACATTTTTATCTTCACTTCAAGAGTTTCAGCATTATTTTATGCTTTTCAGATTCAAAAATGGCCTCATTCATAAAAGTTTTATGAGTAATTTAGGTATTTTCTGCAAAGCAATACAGAATATACAATGAGTTTTTGAGTTCAGGGGTTTTCTCTGTTAGCAACTAATTTCTGATTCCTCTCAAAAGGCACCCCAGAAATTTTGTTGTCTTTCAGCTATCACACTCTCATTTAGTGAAGAATTAAATGAAACCTGAAACCATCATTTTAATGTAATCTTGGGGGTAAAGGTAATGTTATTTTAAATGTTAAATATTTTAGTTCAAGAAAACAGCACAGCACTTAAATGTCTTTTAGAATGAAGACAATAAATAGCGCTAGTAGGCCACCCATTAAGATATACTTGAGACATAATTTTATGGCTACAGCCAAATTATATGTGAATCATGGTAGAGCTGTTCTAAGGATTTCAGTAAGTTACATTGATACCCCACTGACTGCTGTCAGCAGAAATAACATATAACCTATTGAAAGTAACCAAGGACCTTCAAGACCTCTGAAATAGAGAGACATGTGTGGCCCACAGGTGTTAAGAGCCAGCTGGGCTTTCCTACTCATCTGTGACTATTCCGGCAGAACAGTTAGTTCATTATATTGATGTTTCTAGAGACAGACTATCCTAGCAAGATAGTTTTGTCCTTGGTCATTTCTGTCTTTTAAAATTAAAAGAGTGCCATTTCATATTTTTAGAATGTACAAATTCTTTCATATCTCTTAACTAATCTGATCCTCGCCGAAGTATCACTCTGACTTGACAAATGAAAAACATGAATGTTCCTGGAGGGGGGGGCCTTAGGCCTGATCACACAATGTGGAGTCGGGAGCCAAGACTAAGAGTCATAATCATCACAGAGCTGGGGAACGTGGTTCTCAGTACTCTCAAACAGAGAGGATATACTCGGGGTTTAACTTTCATTTTTTTCAAAGGAAAAAATAAATGTTTCATTTCAGACCTGTTTCAGAGGTATCGGAGGATGAATTATTTCACCCAGACCCAAGCAAGATTTTATCCTGTATTCACAAGGAAATAAAAACAAATTATGGAGTGACAAAGCATTCCGTTGGAGCTAAAGTCTTTCTTTCATAAAGGAAAGTCCAAAGAATAAAAACTTTGGTCTAACACAACCTAGAACTGTCCTTGAATGACTCTTGTGCATAACAATATAAAAGATGTTGATGGCACTCTACAAGCTAGAAAGCACCTATATGCGTCTAAGGAATAAACTATAGCAGATGAGAGTTTCCAAAACCTCAGCATAGTCTAGAGCAATGGTTCTCTGTGGTCCCTGGACCAGTAACATCAACATCACTGGGGAATTTGTGAGAAGAGCAAATTCTTGGGCCCCACTGAATCATAAACTCTGGTGATGGAACCCAGAAATCTGCCTTTTACAAATGCCTCCAGATAATTCTGATGCATGCTGAAGTTTCAGAACTTTAGGTCTAATGGAATAATTAAATTTAAGGTCAAATTTGAACTTGTAAGTGTCCACTGTGTCATCTAGGGTAAATAATCCAATTTTTCATGGCCTAAATTTATTCTCTGGCAAAATGAAAAAAAACACCTTCTTACTGTATTATTTTAGAATTTGAAATAATCATAATAGCCAGTGCTCTCATGCTGAAAACTCAGCCCAGAAATATCCTAATAAAGAAGAGAATCAAATAACCATTCCACAAGGAAGTTACTAGTAAAATAAAATTCCATGGACACCTGCTTCACCTTGAGCAATGCTTGGGCCATAAAAATTTAAAAACCACAGAGGTTGCCAAAAGACTCCACACGGCAAAGACCATTCTGCAAGAATGCTGAGCATGGTGTGTGCACTGAGGCAGAACTCATTTCTCATCCATATTGCATTACTCCTTTGAAAAGTGGATGTACAAGATTTCAGACCATAAATAATTTACCTAAATACCCACAGATCTTCTGAGTATTAGGGCTGTCCTTTTAAATAGGCCAAAAACTGTGAAAATTTGCCAGAGAAAGACAGCTTATCCCCAGCAGCAAAATCTGTTCTTTAGTGAGAGCCAGGGCCAGTAATGGAATGGCTGGCATACCAGGACTAATCTTATCCCTGGAGATGGGAGATTTTCTCATTCTCTTCCCACTGAATCTGGAGGGCCTCAGAACCTCACTGTGGGTCTTCCCAATTGCTTCCAGAACAGATTGAGTCTAGCTAGTGTCTAGCTTCAGAAATCTAACTTCCTAGAACCTCATGCACACAATTCCAATGGGTCTCCCTGATCACACAGGGTTGAGCTGGGCCCTGGGAACCTCCAGGAATCTTTTTCCTGATGCTCTCATGAGGCAATCCCCCCCACCCCCTCCCCAGGGAGAACATGGCCCTAAAGGCCACTGGGAGTATTGGAATCCAAGATGAAGATCTCGAAGATTCTCCCCCGTCTTCTGGAGCAAGCAGGGACTGTCACTTGACCTCTCAGCTCAGAGCAAATGCCAGCCGTCATTAGCCAGCATTCCTATCGAGGTTCTCGATGATGCTTATTGGAAATCTATCAGAGCTGACTGTGAAGGTCTCAAAGTCACACCAGGAGCCACAAGTCAACTCTGGTGGAGTTGATGCCATCAAGAACTTGGCTTAAACCTGCAATTAGAGATTGCGTTCTGACGACATCCAGAGAACCTCAGTTCTGAGACCTCTGGAAACTTATCCTAGGCTTGGACAGTTAATATTACTGGACTAGAGAAGCTTCTACGTGAACTTGACCAGATTCTTGGGGAATGTTGGCTTTATGTGAAGAGACACGATATGACTGAATATCTCAGCCTCAGGAGCCAGGTGTTAGAGGTTTTTACTACCAAAAACAAAACAAAATAACAAAAACAACAAAATAAACACAGGCTAATCCAAGTGTTTAGGGGCCCAGCTGCCAGGGAAGTCTGACAGTTACTAAAAAACCTCATTCTCCTTGCAGTGGGACACCCATGCAAGAAACATCTCTGCAAGTCACAGAAACTCCTTAATAGTAGGAATGGCCTTCACTTAGTAAGACCCAAATGTCCTCTAAGAATCAGGGACTCTGGTAAGCCATTCTGTAGTCCATTTCACAGGTTATTACATTGGGGTCAGATTTAGCATTAGCTGATAGTGTTATTTCCTTAACAAATGTCCCTGAAGCCAACTATTTCTTAAATAAAACTCATGAGTAATATATGTTTGCTATAGTAATTTAAAAGAAAATATAGTCATTTATAGAATAAAATTTTCTTCCTTTCTTCCATTCTTTCTGCAACAATCTGGTATATATTTATTCATACTCTTTCATATATATATATATATATATATATATATATATATATAATACATACATACATGGACATATGTATTTGACTGTTGGTTAAATCTTTCTTGTGACACTAACACTAGAACTATACCCATAGCCTATCCAAGATAAATGGTAAGCAGCCTGAGGTGTATGTACTTGGCCAAGCACCTGCACATTATCATCAAGACGCTTTTTCAAGTAAAAAATAAATGATATTGATGAGATACTGCAGTACCAGACAGTGGTACAATTAGCAAGGTATTCAAATCCAGGGCTGATGGCTTCCAAGAGCTCAGCTCTGTCTCTGTGATCACACATGTCCTGAGCGTGTAGTGATTTGGGGATACTGCAAGCTCTGCCTAATAGTCAGAAGACCCCACTCTGTTGGTGTCGTGCATGATTTGTTGTTGCTTTTCATTTATCCTGTCATAGAGTGAAATAAACTTGGTGCTGAGTAAAGCCTATTCCTGCTCTCATATCAGTTCAAACCTAAGATCAACACCACTGATCAGGCAGAGTGGGCACTGCAGTCTTAATTTGCATCTCTCTGATTACCATTAAGTTCCCGTCCGCATTTCTTCTCCAGACTATCTGTTGGTATTTTTAAAACTTTTTCTATGGGTTGTTGTGTTTTTCTAATTAAGTTGTTAGGAAACTTTTTTATATTAGGTGTGGTAACCCTTTCTCAATAAGTGTTAGATTGTTTCTCCCAGATGATTGTTTGTTTTGTGACTTTGTTTTAAACAGGGCCTTTGTTTTTGTTTTAAAGAGGGCCTTTGGCCGTGCATAAGTTTTTATTTGTATGTGATTAAATCTGTCCTCTTGTTGTTATTTGGGGCTTCTGGATTCCTAAGATTTACACAAATAGTATCCTTTATTTTCTTCTCACAGTTGCGTTTTATTTTCTTCTCACAGCCGTGTTTTAAATTTATTACATAATTTATTTGATCTTTTTAAATTTAGACTACAATGCACCATGTACCACCGTATACTGTATACCAATCTCGATTTCCTTCAAAGGAAAGTCAGTTGTCCCATTACCATTTATTAAATGATCTACCTTGTTTTTCCCCTTGAATTGAAATGCAGCCTACTCAGATACTAAGAAAATATATATTTACATTTATACTTAATTCTGTTTCTACTCTCTATGCTGATGTACTGATGTATTTGCCTATTCCTGTTTTTCTTCTTAAATCATACCAGCATTATAGTAAGTTTTAAATCTGATATGTAGGTCTTCATTATTATTTGTCAAAGCCTTCTTCAGTTTCTGCTGAGTATAAGATAGGCTACAGGAATGTATTGGGCAACATGGAAATATAGCCAATATTTTGTAATAACTGTAAATGGAGTGTAACGTTTAAAAATTGCATAATTTTTTTAATTGAAAAATAATGCAAAGTATCTTCTTTAGTGTCTATTAGCTAATGATAAAGCTCTTACACGGGGTTTGCAATAATGTAATTTTGAGCAAGTCATGGTCCTACACAAATGTAATTTTGAGTAGGTCACAGTCCTTCTCTGGAACACATTTAGGAAATTAGGTGAGTAGTTCTCAGTGTGTCCCATGGCAGTTCATGTACTTACTCTCCAGTTTTCTGTTCTTTTTCCTTGGTGTTCCTGAAGATTTCTTACTTCAAGCTCAGTTGTGTGCTTTCAGTAGGATATCAATTACTTCTCATCCGGCATCCCAGGTAGTTGTGTGTGTGTGTGTGTGTGTGTGTGTGTGTGTTGTGGAGGTGGGGCTCTGGTCGTATAGTCTGCCATACAGGTAAATAAAACAGAAGTCCTCACATCTCTATGTCTCAAGGAATTTGTCTCTGAAATAAGGGAGTTGAACCAGATTTTGCTCCTCAATGTGCTCCCTAGAGCAGAAGCCTGGACACTCCTGGGGACAATACTAGAAAGGCAGAACATAAGTCCTCACCTCAGACCTGCATTTTTAATTGGAGTCATAGGGCTGGTTTGCATATTTGAGTCTGAGAAGCACTGAACTAAGTGTTCTCTTATATCCCTGCAACTCTAGCCATACAGAAGTCAGTAATTAAACTATAATCCTGGTTTCCCTGATTTTTTCCTACATGTCAGACTGAATTAAGTCTGGGAACCTGCTCCAAATTTTAAGACCTTCTCTAAAGAGTTAGTAACAGGGAGGGAGAAAGCAGTAATCAGGTTTACTTGGAATTTTCCCAGTTCGTGGTGAATAGAGCTGTCATTGTCCTGGTAGCTTGAATGAGTACATGTCCTCTTTGATTTCTTCAGTGATCTCTTGGTTATTAAATAGTGTATTATTTAGCCTCCATGTATTTGTATTTTTTACAGTTTTTTTTCCTATAATTGATATCTAGTCTCATAGTGTTGCAGTCAGAAAAGATGCTTGATATGATTTCAATTTTCTTAAATTTACCAAGGTTTGGTTTGTGACCCAAGATATGATCTATCCTGGAGAATGTTCCATGAGCACTTGAGAAGAAAGTGTGATCTGCTGTTTTTGGATGGAATGTCCCATAAATGTCAATTAAGTCCATCTTGTTTAATGTATCATTTAAAGCTTGTGTTTCTTTATTTATTTTCATTTTGGATGATCTGTCCATTGGTGAAAGTGGGGTGTTAAAGTTCCCTAATATTATTGTGTTACTGTTGATTTCCCATTTTATGGCTGTCAGCATTTGCCTTATGTTTTGAGGTTCTCCTATGTTGGGTGTATAAATATTTACAATTGTTATATCTTCTTCTTGGATTGATCCCTTAATCATTATGTAGTGTACTTCTTTGTCTGTTGTAATAGTCTTTATTTTAAAGTCTATTTTGTCTGATATGAGAATTGCTATTCCAGCTTTCTTTTGATTTCCATTTGCATGGAATAACTTTTTCCATCCCCTCACTTTCAGTCTGTATGTGTCCCTAGGTCTGATGTGGTTCTCTTGTAGACAGCGTATATACGGGTCTTGTTTTTGTATCCATTCAGCCAGTCTATGTCTTTTGGTTGCAGCACTTAATCCATTTACATTTAAGGTAATTATCAATATGTGTGTTCCTCTTACCATTTTCTTAATTGTTTTGGATTTGTTTTTGTAGGTCTTGTCCTTCTCTTGTGTTTCCTGCCTAGAGAAGTTCCGTTAGCATTTGTTGTAAAGTTGGTTTGATAGTGCTGAATTCTCTTAATGTTTGCTTGTCTATAAAGGTTTTAATTTCTCCATTGAATCTGAATGAGATCCTTGCTGGGGAGAGTAATCTTGGTTATAGGGTTTTCCCTTTCATCACTTTAAATATATCCTGCCACTCCCTTCTGGCTTACAGAGTTTCTGCTGAAAGCTCAGTTGTTAACCTTATGGGGTTTCCCTTGTATGTTAATTGTTGCTTTTCCCTTGCTGCTTTTAATATTTTTTCTTTGTATTTAATTTTTGATAGTTTGATTAATATGTGTCTTGGTGTGTTTCTCCTTGGATTTATCCTGTATGGGACTCTCTGTGCTTCCGGGACTTGACTGACTATTTGCTTTCCCATGTTAGGGAAGTTTTCAACTATCATGTCTTCAAATATTTTCTCAGTCCCTTTCTTTTGCTCTTCTTCTTCTGGGACCCCTATAATTCGATGGTTGGTGCATTTAATGTTGTCCCAGAGGTCTCTGAGACTGTCCTCAATTCTTTTCATTCTTTTTACTTTATTCTGCTCTGTGGTAGCTGTTTCCACTATTTCATCTTCCAGGTCACTTATCCATTCTTCTGCCTCAGTTATTCTGCTATTGATTCCTTCTAGGGAATTTTTAATTTCATTTATTGTGGTGTTCATCATTGTTTGTTTGCTCTTTAGTTCTTCTAGGTCCTTGTGAAACATCTCTTGTTTTCTCCATTCTATTTCCAAGATTTTGGATCATCTTTACTATCATTGCTCTGAATTCTTTTTCAGGTAGACTGCCTATTTCCTCTTCATTTGTTTGGTATGGTGGGTTTTACCTTGCTCCTTCTTCTGCTATGTATTTCTCTGTCTCCTCATTTTGCTTAACTTACTGTGTTTGGGATCTCTGGTTCGCACTCTGCAGGTTTGTAGTTCCCAATGTTTTTGGTGTCTGCTCCCAGTGGGTAAGGTTGGTTCAGTGGTTTGTGTAGGCTTCCTGGTGGAGGGGACTGGTGCCTGTGTTCTGATGAATGAGGCTGGATCTTGTCTTTCTTGTGGGCAGGACTGCATTGGGTGGTGTGTTTTGGGGTGCCTGTGAACTTATTATGATTTTAGGCAGCCTCTCTGCTAATGGGTGGGTTTGTGTTCCTGTCTTGCTTGTTGTTTGACATAGGGTGTCCAGCACTGTAGCTTGCTGGTCATTGAGTGGAGCTGGGTCTTAGCGTTGAGATGGGGATCTCAGGGAGAGCTTTCGCCATTTGCTATTATGTGGGGCCGGGAGGTCTCTGTTGGACCAATGTCCTAAACATGGCTCTCACACCTCAGAGACTTAGGCCTGACACCTGTCCAGAGCACCAAGACCCTGTCAGCCACACAGCTCAGAAGAAAAGGGAGAAAAAAAAAGAAAGAAAGAAAGAAAGAAAGAAAGAAAGAAAGAAAGAAAGAAAATAATAATAAATAAAATAAAATAAAGTTATTAAAATATAAAAAAAATTATTAAAAATTAAAAATAGAAAAGTAATAAAACAATAGAGAAAGAAAGAAGAGAGCAACCAAACCAAAAAACAAATCCACCAATGATAACAAGTGCTAAAAACTATACTAAAAAAAAATAAAAACAGACAGTCCGAACCCTAGGAGAAACGGCAAAAGCAAAGCTATACAGACAAAATCACATAAAGAAGTATACACATACACACTCATAAGAAGAGAAAAAAGAAAAAAAAAATATATATATATAAAATAAAAAAAGGAAGAGAGCAACCAAATCAATAAACAAATCTACCAATGATAATAAGCTCTAAATACTAAACTAAGATAAACATAAAACCAGAAACAAATTAGATGCAGAAAGCAATCCCCAAGTCTACAGTTGCTCCCAAAGTCCACCACCTCAATTTTGGGGTGATTCGTTGTCTATTCAGGTATTCCACAGATGCAGGGTACATCAAGTTGATTGTGGAGATTTAATCCACTGTTTCTGAGGCTGCTGGGAGAAATTTCCCTTTCTCTTCTTTGTTCATATAGCTCCTGGGGTTCAGCTTTGGATTTGGCCCTGCCTCTGTGTGCAGGTCGCCTGAGGGTGTCTTTTGGGAAGTCTGAGGTCTTCTGCCAGCATTCAGTAGGTGTTCTGTAGGAGTTGTTCCACGTGTAGATGTAGTTTTGATGTATTTGTGGGGAGGAAGGTGATCTCCACGTCTTACTCTTCTGCCATCTTGAAGGTGTCTCCTCAATAATTTAATTAAATTTTAAATGTTTTTCTACTAACTGATTGACAGTTATTTTCTGGAAGAGATGAGAAATTACTGCTAAGCTTGCTGCTGAACAATATGGCAGAAGTTTTCTATGGCATTTGAAGGCTTTAGACGCCTTCTCTCTCAACTTCGAAAATGTAAAGTCAGCTGGAAGAAGACAAGGTGGCTCCGAGCCATAGAAGCAGAGGTGGGCAGGAGGAGAAATCTTGCTGCCCTGATTGTTCATTAAATAAAAATGTAACTAAACTTATCCCTTCAATAGAAACAGTATCTAGGGCCTTTGTTTCTTTAGATTTTCTCCTGTGCCTGCCTTGGCACTTTTTAGCGCCTTTGCCAAGTGGGTTCAAGACAAGTGTACATATACTTATCCAAATGACTCAGTTTGTCCTTGTTTAGTTTGTCCTTGTTTCCGTTAAAATTCAAGTGTTAAAATAGGTGAAAACTATTGGTTAAAGTATGAGAAAGAACAAGAGATGTTTTCGATTTTTTTCCATGTCAACAAGTAAGAAAAACCAAATACAATGGAAACCATTGTATTTCTGATTTCAGCAAGGTTAAAACAGGCACTAATGTTTTGCAAATTAAGATGCAAAATAAATTTGTTACTTGTAATCTTAATTCCTAAACAAGATGGAATAAAATCTAATGAAGAATTTGCAAGTATAATAATTCTATTGTTTTCTCATTTTAACAAATAAAACAGCCATTTGAATAAATTAAGAAAAAATAGACAAGCAAAAGGAAAAATATATTAAAATCACCCATAAATCTCACTGCTAAGGAATGACTATCCTTCACATTTATAAGCTTATTGTTTCAGTCTGTTTTCTATTCTAAAATATATGTGTACGCATAGCTTATATAACTTTGATCATAGTATGCCTATTGTTTTATAAGCCTTCATTTCATTAAAAAATAAATCATGAAAATATTTTACAGATTAAGCTTTTATAATGTAAATGTAATAGCAACAGGATGATCTACATGACCATCTGTCCAATTTTTTCTTTTTTTCATTTTGAAATTTTAGACTCACAGAATAGTTGCAATAATAGTACTGTACAAAGAAATCCTAAAATCCTTTCACCTAATTTCCCTAAATATTATTTTACTCCACTTGTTTATCTGTGTGTATGTCTCTCTCACTCTTTCTGTGTGTGTGTATGTGTGTGTATGTTTGTGAATTATACTCTTTTTTCTGAACCATTTAAGAGTAAGCTGCAGACAGGGTGATACCCCTTTACCTCTGAGCACTAGGGTGTAACTTTCTAAAATGAAGGACATTATCTTACATAAACAGAGTACCATGATTAAAAGCAGGAAATTAACACTGATATGATACTTCTGATATACAGACTTTATTCAAATTTCTCCAGTTGTCCCTTAAAATCTTTTATAGAATAGGAATTTTCTTTTTCTTATCTGGGACCAATCAAGGATCCCATATTGTGTTAGTGAATTGGGTAAGAACCAGATCAGGGTGAACATTAAGATGTAGGCCTATTCAGAGAAAGACAAATATCCTATGATATCACTTATATGTGGAATCTTAAAAAAAATGATACAAATGAACTTATTTACAAAATAGAAACAGACTTACAGACACAGAAAACAGACTTATGGTTACAAAAGGGGTAAGGGGTGGGGGAGGGATAAACTGAGAATTTAGGATTAACAGATACACACTGCTGTATATAAAACAGATAAACAACAAGGACCTACTGTATAGCACAGGGAACTATACTCAATATCTTGTAATAACATGTAATGGAAAAGAAACTGAAAAAGACACATACATATATACACATATATATACACATACATATGTGTGTGTGTATGACTGAATCACTTTTCTGTACACCTGAAACATTGTAAACCAACTCTATTTCAATTAAAAAAATAAATAAATAAATATTTTTCAAAAAGATGAAGATCTATTAAGAAGTTTTTACTTAATCTTATAAAAATTGGGGGTTTTAAGGAGGAGGGAAGATTCTGAGATTGTTTCGTTTTGTTTTTTAAAAGGCATTTCTGTTGGTGAAATATTACAGAAAATGGTTTTACAGAAAAAGGCACTTTAATAAATTCCTGGAATCATGAGAGGAAAGAGGACAAGGTGGAGACTGTATGGATGAAGAGGAGGAAAAATAAGAGATGGACCAAAATCCAGTGTGCAAAGGTAAGCGCCACTCCTACACTCCACAATAGGAATAAAACAGTTTAAGTTTGTGATGCCAGACCTTCTCTTATCACTGGTATGAAAATTCACACATAAGAAACAGGACAAGAAATGTTCCCTGCTTTTAACCTATGCTTGCAAAGGATGTTTTAAGATCGAGTCTGCAATGAACATTGTAGCACATGACTCTTTTTGAATTATGGTTTTCTCAGCTGCATCGCATGGGGAGATCAGCTCGGTGCTTTGTGACCACCTAGAGGGGTGGGATAGGGATGGTGGGAGGGAGATGCAAGAGGGAGGGGATATGGGGATATATGTATACATATAGGTGATTCACTTTGTTATACAGCAGAAATTAACACAACACTGTAAAGCAATTATACTTCAATAAAGATGTTAAAAAAAAAAAAAAAAGAACGAGTTTGTAATGGGTGGCTTATTTCTTAGTGGAAGGAGATAGCCCAGTTTCCCATTTTATTTCTAAAAGTTTTTTTATACTATCACAGTCTCTATTATTATACACCAAATTAAGACAGGCCCTAAATGCTTTACTTTATCCCATAGTCAGAGTAATATTAGAGATCATCCCTAGATTTGTACTTGATTTTAAGTAATCATCTCTTTAGTTATCTATAATGCTAAACTTTTTTTTATAATGCTAAACTTTTGTCATGTAACAAGCTAAATTAAAGAATAAGCAACAGCCTTATTAGTTGAAATGAAAACATATGCTCATATATTGTTTTCCAGTCCTGTAAAGCCTGAGAGGCTACCCTAACCAAATAGATCCATCAATTAAATGTGAAAGTCCAACCTGAGAGCTTAGCACATCACAGATTTCAATGTGCACATGACTCTTCCAAGAATTGAGTTAAAATGCAGATTCTGATTCCATGGGTTTGGGCTGGATTTTGCATTTGAACATTCTGCCAGTGGTGGGGGATCCATGGTGCTGGTTCCCAGATCACATTTTGAATAAGAACGTAGAAATCGATTGCTTACCGCTGGATAATAGATTTTTCTCCTTGAAAATGGATGTGGAACAGCAGGTGGGAAAGGACACAAGGGTGGGGTCAGGATAAGAAATCTAAGACTTGTCTGCCATCAACGAGCTAGGTAACATGGATAGATCCTTTAATCATTTGGGGCCTCGGTTTCCGCAATGTAGAAATCTGCATTAGAAGAGTGAATTGTTTTCTAGGACATAAGGTATGTTTTCAATAAAAATTTATCAAACTTCAAGGCTTCAGGATGAACAAGCTAAAGTTGATTTAATTGCAGTAAACATATTTATTTAAAAATGGTAAATGTTTTCCTGCTGAGAGTACGATCTCAAATAGTTACCATGTGATTATAAAGAAAATGAAAAACTAAATTACCTCCATGAGAAACTGACCCTTTCTTTTTACGAAGTCACAGGCTGAATGAAACAGTAAACAAAGAACGTGGCCAAAAAAACCATGATCCAGGAGATTAAAATATAGAAATGGATACACTACTTTTCTGCCTCAGGCATGGCTGTCAGCAATATATACACGTTGAATTTGGAATGAAGCAGATTTTCCTTTATTTCATTTCAACATCTGGCTCGGAACTGATGGGAGGTAAGGAAAAATCAGGTGTCAGGTCTCTTGCTTGAAGAAGTGTTCAGATGAGTATTGGCAGAGCTCCCCGAGGAATGAAACTGGAACACTGAAAGTCCAAAATTACAGACATTGTACAAAACATTATTTCCTAATAATCTGCAAGTGGTCAAATAACAAGGATGGAGTTTTTAAACTCAGAGACAGACAGAGAGATCGTTTAACTTGGTCGAGGCTTATCCGGGCACATTCATTCACTTGCTCACAATCCTCAGGATCATCAGTGCTCTTGAAGCAGACGATTATCTGGGGTCACCTTTTGCCAGTTGCCTGAGTCCTGTTGCTTTTGATCACTTTCTCCGGCAGATGTGATGTGATTCTTTCTGCCAGCTCATTCCCCTGCGTCTGCAAACTTGGGGCACCCTGCTCCCATCTCACTAGCAGTGCTGCCTCTGGGTGAAAAGCACTTAGTCCTGCCACAGGCCGCTGTCATCTCCCGACAGCCCAGACTCCCACGGCACCTCTCCGTCTCGTTCGGGGTCAGATTCAAAGCCCTGACCAGCTTCCGCTGGCAGAAGCTGCCTCTTAATTGCTATAGATCAAAAAGTACTGAACATGTCAATTAAAATAGAGTGGAAGAGGGCAGAAAAGATCTGGCATTTATGAGGACAACTCATTTCCTGCTGGGCTGATGGCTTTCCTTATGCCTCATGGTCCTGCTTGATTAATGGGCAGGTCATTTCCCACCAACACTACGAATACAGCAACTGATGGCAGCATCTGTCTCCTTTGCCCTGCTCTAGCAGACTTTTCCCTCTCCTATAATTTGTTCTGTTCTTTAGCAAAAGGGTTTGTCCCTAGAACTACCTACATATTTCCAGGAGAGGAGAGCTCCCCAAACTACACACACAGATATCAGAAAAGAAAAAGCCCTATTTCTTTTCATTCACCTATTTGTCCTTTGTTCTTTCCTATTAACGTTCTATTGACATGGCTAAAACCTTGATTTTTAGAGCTGCAAGGGGACTTCACTACATAGAGTCTAAAGGATGAGTGGACAGAGGCCCCGAGAGCTGAACTGACTTGCGCCAGGCTACACAGACACTCTCCTTCCTACCTGGCTTTCTAGGTGATGCACACTTTCATTGCACAGCTCCGTTCCCAGGCTCTCCGTGTCTCAAGAACCAGGTCTAAGACCTAGAGAGGCAATCACATGAGGGGCTGAAAGCCAAGCCTACTATGCCTCATTGGTCCTGCCACTTACTAGTTTCCTCCTCTGTAAGCTGGGAAGTTACAGCAGTAAGACAGTCAGTGTTGACAAAGCTCTCTGGTCTGAACACACAGTGAGTTCTACTTACAGACTCTTTCTTACGTGGAAATTAGTTTTCAGAGGAGGTTGATGGGTTCAGGACAAACCACAAAATATGGCACCTGGGCGTATTGAATATCTGAGGCTGAAGGAGTTCGAGAAAAGAGCAGAATTAGAAAATTCTCCCCACCTTCCCCCATTGCCCTTCTTCCCTGAAACAGGTCATAAAACTCTCATGTGAAGGTTCCCTCCCTGTATCAGGAGGAAAGGAGATATTCTTATCCCTAGAGATGGGGAGTTTGGAGCTGAGAAATCTGTATAAACAAACCTTGTTAAACTCGCCCTTATCTTCCCAGTTACTTCTTCACCATTTAGTACTTCAGGCCCAAACACCTTCTTCTTGTCAATTTTTCACGGATTTATTGTTTCTTTGTCTAAAAGGTATAAAAGCTTTTGGCTCTGGTCATTTCTTCAGATCTTCATTCTCTTGTGAACGCTCTCTTGGACATGTGAAAATTCAATGAAACGTGTATGCTTTTCTCCTGTTAAATCTATCTTTGTCAGATTAATCTTCAGACCCTGCTAGAGACCTTAAGAGGGTAGAGGAAAAGTTTTCCCTTCCTTACAAAGTAAATTTATTGTTCACTCAATGTATTTAATGTATCTAAATAAGTTAGAGACCAACGCTCTCAAATTTGGTAGATCAACAGATTGCCAAATTTTTTTCTCCCAGTAAGCAGATTAAAAAATACATCCACTTATTAGCACATCTATCTTGCAAACTAAAGAATGCTTAAATTCAAAGTAGTAGAAAGGGTACAATTTGAAACGTAAAAACAATCCTTCTCATAAAGGAACAATACTTTTGCTTCTGATGAGAAAAACATTGTCAGGGTCAGTGTTACAACAAACCCTGGAGCTCGCATGCCCCTCTTCTCCAGCTCATCTTCTCTAAGGAGGAAGCTCGTTGCTGTCTATAGCCCCCTTCCCTCCCACCTTCCCACTGCAAGCCTCAGGGGCTCTGACTGTGAAGTCAGCTTCCAGGCTTCTAAATGATGCAGCTGCCAATCACCTGAGCCTTAGCCAGTGTTCTTCAAATCTGCACATACGCTCAATTTGCCAGAATCAGGATCCCCAAAATCATCAAAGGTAAATGATAGGCAAATCTACAAAATGAAACATAACCTGGAAAAAGAGCAAACCCTGCCCTCTGTTGTAAAATCCATCTGCACTTCTGGGGAAGCCCATAAAAATGGTGCATGAGAAACAAACGGAAAGCTTAATAAAAGATCAATGCGGGTTTTAACTGCGTGAACTGCGTCCATACTTCAGATGGTTCATACTACTCAGTTTTGTGGAACTCAGACCATGCCTGGAGGTGAGGTGCCCATAGGAACAAAGACAGACTAAGACTGGCAAAGAGGTGATTGGAAGTGCCAAGGCCCTGGGCTGTGTCGTAAAAGGACACTGAAGACCCAGGGACGACTATGTAGGAGAAATGGACCATCAGGGAGATAGTCACTGTCTCCAAATGTCTGAAGAGCCGTCAAGAGAAGAGAAAGCAAAACTGCTAGAGGGCATAAGAAGGTCAAATGATTGTAAATAAGGAAACCAGATTTATGCTGCATAAAGAGAAAACTGTTAACCCTTAAACCTGTCAAGAGAAAAGGAAAAGAGAAGAGAAGAGAAGAAAGGAGGGGAGGGGAAGGGAAGGAAAGGGGAGGACGCTACAGGTTCTAGCAAGGAGTTAGAGATCCTGATAATCCTGCAGTTTGATCTGGAACATCTCCTGGCTTCTTTCTGTTTTTCTTTGCCCATAATTGAAGTTGTTATTGTTGATGAACTCAGAACATCCTTCCGGTCTGAATATGTTCTGCCTTTTATCAATAAACATGTCTGAGTTTGTTTTTTGTTTTCTCCCCTTAGTTTTGACTATGACAACTATCATTTATCGAATATTTTCTATGAAAAAGGTACTGTAAATTTTTGAAATAGATTATATTATTATGCCCATTTTACAGATAGGGAAACTAAGTTTCAGAGTTGATATGTAATTTGTTCAAGCCACACAGCTAGCAAGAGAGTCAAAAACTTATTTCTAACCCAAATCTATCTGATGCACTTAAATCCCAGGGTGCGAGGCCTGAAAACAGTTCATATTTATTACCTTGAAAGAATACTTTTTCTCATTTTGCTCTAGGAGACTTTGTTGCATTACCAAATTCTATGCCTAGAAATTGACACAAATTCCTGGTTACTCAAGGATTCCTTTGAGATTAGCATCATAAGATCTTTGCCCTTCCCAGATCTGTTTTCTTTGCTATTAATGTAAACCTCCACAACAACGCCTTCGGTCATGTTCTGGGACTCAAGGCCCACGTAAGTGACACTTTAGACCACCAAGTGTTCAATGTCCTTGACCCTAAAAAGAAAGTCATCTTTCTTTGCACTGCACTTCTCATCTGCTCCTTGGGCTTAAGTCCTTTTCCATATATAAAATATCCTCCTTCTGACCAAAAACTTTTATTCTTTACACTCACTCCCTCATTTCCTGATCACTATGATCTCTTGGAAAACTTTTCCCTCTTCTTCAGGAATGTTACTCCTTTACCCCTGGGCCTCATCCCAAGATGTCATGGTACCTCACTTATTCTCTTTCTTTCTTTCTGGCCCTTTGACTCTGCTACACATGCCCATCTAAACTCCAACAATGGATCACTTCCAACCACTCAGATCTTCTGCCTCTACATATGGGTTGCTGATGCAGCTGCTGAGAAGCAAGCATTCGTGAAGATTGATGCCACCTTAAATGTAGAGAATCCAATCCCAGCTGCTCTCTCGATCCACAGTACTCAGCAGTTCCTAGTCAGTCCCCTTCATCATTTCCCTTGGCCACTTTTCCAAACTGTCACCATTCTCCACTGGCTTCTAAATCCCACTTTTTTGTTGTAGAATAGAACTTTGCTTCTTATTTCACACTCCTCAGACTTCCAACCTTACCCCCTCATTCTCAGCACAGGAAATTCTCTCCTACTACACAGAAGGAAAAAAAAAAAGAAAGAAAGGAAGGAAGGAAGGAAGGAAGAAATGAAAGATAGAAATTCCATCCACTTCCTACCACCAAATCTATGTCATCTACACTCCGTTTTCTTTGGCCTTCATATTATATATAACCTATTATATAATGTGATCTCCAAGGCCAAATACAAACATATATATGTATATGTGTGTGTGTGTATATGTTATACACATAGAATGCATATGACTATGTCTCTGGCTCCTCACTTTATCAGAAATTTTATTCTATCAGTAGTGGAATTTCTTTATTAATAGTGCAAGTTCTTCAAACTTTTTTCACCCTGGTTGATCAATCTCACTAGCTTTGAAACATGCTCAAATCTCTCTGAACCCTACATTCTCCTTAATGTGACTACAATTACATGGAATTAAATCCTATGTACAGAAAAGGGCCTGGAACAGAATGTAGTAAAAAGTGTTTGTCATTGTGTTTTCGTAGGACTATGGGTGATGCATTAATTGATCTAAATTCTACTTATTACAATTCTAAAAAATTCTATAATTAGCATTTAATACTTTCATAAGGTATTGCTTTTGTAAAGAGTATGACTTTTCCTAACTAAAGCAGTGCATTGGTTTTTATATCCAGCCAATCCAGTTGATGAGTGCCAAGTCTCTAGTACTTCAAGGTTTAAGCCGTCTTGCCAGCTCCGAGCGCCCTCTGCTGGTGAAATGTGGGTACAACAGTCAAATAAGCTGAATTTACAGTTTGGTGAAGGTTAGAAAACACCAATTCGTATTGATCAATCATTTTGTTGTCACTTGCATTATTGTATAAGAGCTAGTTAACATGTTAAAATGGGACTCCCCCCTGTCTCCGTTTGAACTGAGGTATGTAATAGATCTGTGCTGTCTGTTAAGAGGAGCCACTAGCCACGTGTGACTCCTGAGCACTTGAAATATACCTAGTTTGAACTGACAGGCCTTGTGAGTGTAAAATACACACCTTCTTTCAGAAGTTATTGTGGGAAAAAATTAAGCTTAAAAAAATTAAGGTTTGGGAGGTTCTCAGCTACTTTTTCGTGAAATAAACTCTCTGCTCTCTTCTCCTTCTGTGATACCCATTACCCTAATGTTGCCCTTTCTAAAAGAGTCAAGATTGTTTTTAGAGAATTTCCTCATGTTTTTAGATCTTAATTATCTTTTCCCTTCTACCTGTCTCATTTCTAGATTTCTATTTCAAGCTCACTATTTCTCTCTTCCATATGCCCTGCTTTATTTCCAATGCTTTTTAATGCATTCTTCATCTCATTTATTGAGTTCTTTAGCTCCAGAATATCTGTTTGGTTCTTTTTTAGAATTTCAATTTCTTTGGTAAAGTATTACTCCTGTTCACTAATTTTATTCCTGAGCTCATGAAATTGCCTCTCTTAGTTTTCTTGTAGTTTGTCAAGTTTCTTCATGACAGCTATTTTGAATTCTTTAACAGATTCAAAAAGTCAGATATTCCATGACTTTAAGTTTGGATTCTGAAGAATTGTCATTTTCTTTTAGTGATACAGTGTTATTGCGGTGCTTCATGGTGTTTGACGAGTTGTTCCTTTGCTGGTGCCTTTAAAGTAGTGAACATGTTTCTACTTTAGATAAAGCTTTTTTTCTAACTTGAATCTCAAGATTCAACAGATTAGAAATTAGAGGCCTTTCTTTTATTTCTCAGTAAGTGGCACTATAGCATAACATTTTGGTTTCCCTTATCTGAGCTGTCTCTGGTTGTATTTGAAAGCCCGCACTTTCCAACCCTCCGCCACCTCTGTCAGAGGTTTCACCAAGTGCTCTTATTATCACTGCTTTTGTGCCCCTGGGGTTGTTGGTGCCTTGCTGCGGCTGGTGTTGCTGGCATTGCTGCCTGGGGCACTAGGATGGTGGGCATTTCTGCAGCATTCAAGATCTTCTGAGTTGCAGGCTCTGCTGCCACAGAGAGAGAGAAATGGGGAGAGGGGAAGCGAGGGTCATGGGTGCCTCTGCCTTGTCCGGTGTTATTGGGTTCCTGGATGCCACCACTGCAGGCAACCGTCATGGGGCTGGAGTTGTGTGCACCGCCTTTCCTGCTGATCACGGGTTCTCTGGGGCTTCAGGCTCAGCTGCCATGGCCAGGGGACCAGGATTGCAGGCACAGCCTCCACTGTTCCCCTGGTTTTATCTCCTCTATCTGTTCCACCCATCTTTAAATGTACAGATATGTGGAATTCTCTGGCATCCTGGTGTGTTGGACAGAGGCGCCTTTGTTGAGTTGTGGATGTTTTACTGGCTGTAGATTGAAAGGGAGGGACAAGGGAAACATCTCACTCTACCATGATGCTGACTTTGCTCTCCCTTGTTCTTTTATTCTTTATCCTATAAAAGCTTCCTGCCTTCCACCCCATTCTGCAGTTCTCTGAAAGAAGACTCCACTTCATAGTTTGTCCACCACTTCATAGTTTGTCCACTTAGTTTGTTAGTATCACCTAAATTGTCTTCTTTAATCATTTTTTAACACTCTGCATAGTAAATGGGGATCCCAAGAATGTCAAGGTTGGAGAGGGCTTTAGGAGCCCTCTTTTCTTTCCATCCATCAATTTATTCAACATAGAAACTTCTACATTGAGCTCCTACTATCTGTCAGGCACTATGCTAGGCAAGAATAAGATGTAGTCCTAACCAGGGTTATATGTGGTTAGAAATCACTATTTCCCAGTGTAGCCCACTTCACCTTGAAAAATATTTCATATTAGAAAGATTCTGTTTACATCTAAATAGAATTACAAAGGAACCTGTATGTTTGGAGAAAGTGAGTTTATAGTGGTTGGAGCATAGTTTAATGAATAACTTGCTACTTCCTGAGGCAGCTTAACAGCTTTAACTGTTAGAAAAATTCACTTGTCCACTTTGTCAAAATCATCCTGGTAAGATGAAGTTTGCAAGTTTATAAAATGTTCCTCTTTTTCGCTAGTAATATTTTTACTAAAGTTTGAGTTTTCTGGTATTTATCACAGCTTTATTTTGGTTAGTGTTTTCATGGAACACTTTTGTCTTTTGTGGGTTTTTTTTACTTTCAACATTTCTGTATCATGTATTTTAAATATTTCTTATAAGCATCATATAATTGGGTTTTCTCAGTCTGACAATCTATGTCTTTTAATTGGAACATTTAGTCCACAAACACTTAATATAACTACTGAAATGTTTAGGTTTGAATTTACCATCTAACTACTGGCTTTCTACTTGTTTCACTTTTTCTACGTTCCTTTTAGATTGATTATATTTTATTATTCCCTTTCTCTCACTATTATCTATTTAGTAGTTTTACATTATTTTACCACTCTTTTTGTTGTTATAATAAAAATTACAGCAAGCATATTTGACATACCAAAGTCTAATAAAAGTTAGTATTTTTACCTCTTCCTTTACCTTGCTACTCAGTGTGTTGTTAGACCAGCCGCATAAAAATCACCTGGGAGCTTGTTAAAATTTAAAATCTCCAGCCCCACTCCAGACCTTTTGGTCAAAATCTACAATTTAACAAGATCCCTAGATGACTCATATATTAAAAATTTGAGAACTACTGCTTTATGGCACTTTAACTCCATTTACTTTTTCATAATTCATATACCATTTTGGTGTATTTTATTTATGTTTTAAACCCACAAGATACCTAATCATTGTTTTAGACAGTCAATATTCATTTATATTTACCAACAAATATATTCTTTTCATTTATGTTTATTCCTTTCTGTATTTCAGACCTTTCATCCAAGATCTTTTAGCTTTTGCCTGAAGTACACATACATCTTTAGTGTGGCTTTTCATAGTTTTTGTTTGAAAATTTATTTCCCTGTCATTTTAAAAACTTTATGATGGACATTTTCAAACATATAAAAGTAGAGAGAATAGCATAATAAATCTGATTTACCCATCCCCAGTTATTGATATATGGCCTATCTTTTCTTTTTTATACTCATTTATGTCCTACTCCCTGACACTGTATCATTTCATCTATAAATATTTCAGTGTGTACCTCTGAAATATAAGAAATTTTTGTTTACAACACAACCCCAATTTCATTATCAGACCTAAAAAATTAACACTAAATTCTTAATATCAACAAATACCCAATCAGTGTTCACATTTCACCTAATCACCTTATAGATTTCAGTCTGTTTTCAACTAGTTAAAAGTATTGCTTGTATCTTATACTGTTCCCTTTCTCCATTTTCTTTACAAATATATTTTATTTTGAAGACTTTTTGTTGTTTGTTTTATAAAGTTTCTCAGAGTCTGGATTTTGCAGATTGCAATCTTATGTTGCTATTTAAAATTGTCCTTAATGCCCTATACTTCCTATATATTAGTCGATAAATCTAGAAACTTGGTAATTTTGTTGATAATATTGTTACTTTCATTTGGAGGGACAGAATATCTAATTCTCTCTCTTTTTATGATACCAACTGTTGGTGATCATTGGGTAGATCTATTAATTCTCTGAGGGTTGCAAAATGATTCTATCATTCTATCATTTTTTAAATTTGACTATTAACTAAAATATTCTATAAAGGGAAATTTATCATAATCAACTATTCATTTATTCATCAGTAAGGTAGAGATCTTATTAAAAAAACAAAACAAAACAACAGGCAGGATAAATGCTTGATTATTCCCCATTCTCACCAGTTTTCAAAATAATGAGCTGGTCCATGGCATCTGACACAGGTGATCAGTGAGGGTTATTTTAAGGGGATAAAGATCATTTTAAATACATGCGTTTAAACATATTTGATGTCTTTCTATCCATTTCAGTTATTATCCCTATTGATGCACAAATTATCCTGTCTTTGGCTGACTGGGGATATTCTGACAAAACCTTTTTTTCTTTGATAGCTTCTTTGCTATCTGGTAGTACAAGATATTGCAGTTTCATCTTGCAAATTTAAATCTATATCTAAAATTAGCCATTTCTCTATGAAAATCTGATTTTTTTTTTTTTTTTGGTAGAAAAAAAGACCACAATCTGTGCATGAAGGATGTTAATCGCTACCAGGGTGCTCTTTGTTTCTAGGTTTATTTGCTTTATTTTACTTTCACTTTTATAGTTTTCCTTTTACTTGTAAAATTTTATTTCATAGTGATTTAAAATAAGTATCTGGTTATAACATCAAATCTACAAGATAAGGTATATACCATTATGTCTAGCTTCTACATATCCCCTACACATGTATTTCTTCCCTCCCTATAGCTAACTTTTAAAATTTTTATAAACATTCCATTTTTTCTTATTATAAGGAAATATGCATACATAGGAGCATCACTTCCCCACCCACCCCCTTTTCCAGATACACGATGCAAAACCTTCATGCTTTCACCACCTTGCTTTTCTCATTTAAAAATATATCCTGGAAATGACCCCATGGCTGAGATTTCCCTCGTTCCTTTTGACAGCTAAATTGTACTCCATTGTTTATTACTCCTCTTGTTACTCATGAAAAGCATAGTAAGATAAATTTTCCAACATTAACCTATAAAATGACTCAAATTTGCTTTTTAAGAAAGTGCCCAGAGTGATGGCAGCAAAGTGACTATGTAGGCACCTCCAAGCTCCGAATTCTGCCACAGAAATATCAAGAAATAAGCAGAAACTTTGTCAGAACTCTGGAAGATAGTCATAGGTTTACATTAACCAAGTGAACATAGAATCCAGAAAAAATTAACTTAAAAACAGTAGAAAAGTTTCTAGGCATTTTACTCGCCATCGCCCCGCCCCCCTCTCTGGCTCAGCCACAGTTGGAGACAGCAGCCTCCATTCCCACTTGGGGGACCCTAGTCCCTGGTTCCAAAGGAAGCAGAGCAGAATTTATTTGCAAATTATTGTGTAAATCTTTATAACTTGACTGGGGGGCTACCTGAAGGAGTGATGCAAAATGCTCATCTCTGTTTTGCCTAAATTGGAAGTCACTGAGGCTAGAAAAGCAGTGGGCATCATTTGAAAACACTGCAAAGTAGATAAACAATTCACAGGCAACTGGGGCAAGAGATTACAGTTGAGACAACAGATAGCCTTTCTTAGGAGAAAAAACCGGGGAGAGAGTTTCTTTGTGAAACTGGAGCAATCAAAAGCACCCATATTTATGGAGAAATTTAGAAAACCATACACATGCCCAGGGCAAGATGCATGCTCAGAAAAGACCTCAGAAGAACTTAAGCTTTGACCTTGGGTAGATCTTAGACTCAGTGAAAGTCTGGCTAAGTGTTAAAGGAGGGCTTCAGAACAGAGTCAATCTGCAAAGACTAGGAGAGATTTTTTCCTTTTCTTTTTTTTTCACCTCTGATGTTCAAGAAAATCTCCATCAAACACAAGAAATATACATAACATAAAATATGCCATTTTAACAATAAAAGAAAACACCAACAAAATAAATAAATCAATGAAATGATGAAAAAAAAAAGAAAAAGAAAATTGCCAAAGTGATCTTAAGTTTCCCCTGGAGTAATAAATATGAAAGAATAGCCATAGACATATTTTGAAAGAGTAATCAAGGGGAAATGCCTCACTAGATGTTAATTTCATGATTTAAAATGTAGTACTAGACTAGGAACTAAGACAAAATTTTTTTTAAATGAGGAAATACAGAATTTGAATCATTACAATAGTGGCATCTCAAATCCACAGGACATGAGTGTGTTGTTTAATAAATGACATAGAAAGAAAGGACCAACAAAGTGAGAAAATAAAATAAAGCTAAATTATATCAAAACAAACTCCAGGTGAACTAAACATCAAAACCTAAACAAAGTATAAAAATGCTAGATTAATATATAAGTAAATAGTGGAGTTTTCCACTTGTAGGAAGATGAAATAAACATACCTCTCCCTATTCTTCCCATTAAATGCAAGAAAAAACAAACAAACAAAAAAACCTTTAACGTTATATAGAAAACAAACACAAGAAGACTTAAAATGGCAGAGAAAAAAGAAGATGAGGGATTTGGGGACCCCAGGAACAACACAGTTTTGAGTTCCTTGGGTTTTCTTTTTGCCTTGTATATATCAGACTTGGATCTGAAGAAGCCAGGAACCTGGAAACACCAAGAGGCCCAGAAAACAAAAGGCACCAACCAAGGGCCTGCTATCTCTAGCCAGAGAACTGGGAAAGGGACAATCTGGCAAGACAGGTATGTTTAGACAACAGTTCTACTCCAGCCAAACACCGCAGAGAAGAGGCATGTCTCCATGACTACCCTTGCCAGCAAAGGCCTGGTGGGAAGCTTAGACCTTCAGCCTTGTTAGGCTGTAGGGAGGACCCTCGACCCCCTATCATACTAGGGTGGCGTCAGAGAAGGCAGACTAGGGAGAGGGGACTTACATCCCCAAGGTGATGAGCCATCCACCACGCCCTCTCCCTGACCACACACATACACAGTGTCAGTGGGGACCACGTGAGGAGTCTGGACCTCCTCCACACCAGGCAGCAACAAGGCATCCCTCCCCTTTCTTGTTAGAATGACATAAAAGGAGGCCTAATCTCCGTTAGTCACGACTTTCAATAAACCTTGACCTAAACATCACACTTTATGTAAAAATTAACTCAAAAGGGATCAAAGATTTAAATATAAAACTTAAAACTACAAACTTGTAGAAAGAAATACAAAAGAAAATCTTCAGTATGTAGGACTAGGCAGAGTTCTTAAGACTTGACACCAAAAGCATGATCCATAAGAGGAAAAATTGAGATATATCACTTGGTACCCACCTCTCCAGGCCAGAAAAGTCCACTGTCATTTACACACACATCTGCCAATGGCAGATATACCTGCAGACACACACACTCACACACACACCCTGCCCCCAGCTCTGTGTCTGAGAGCCCCCAAGGCCTGGTCAGGGATTTGAGGGCAGGTGCTTGGTGGGTCAGCTGGAAAATCTTCCTCAAAGTCAGGCAGACACTGAGAGCACTGTTCGTGAGGGCACAGATCAGGAAAGGAATGACACAAAATCATCAAGTGTGGCAGATGCACATCACAATTCACATGACCAAAGCCTCAGGAATTGGTCAGAAATATATGTTTCGGGAGTATGAAAAGTAAGGTATACTAGCAGGAGGTTCAAGAGTTCACAAGAATATCTAAAGACCTTTCAATGAAAGAGGCTCATATTTGAAGCTTGGGGATAGAAAGAGACAGATTTGGTTACAGGAACACATGTTAAGTTGAGGGCAATGTGCTGGGTGCGGAGCTAGGAGCAGCAGAACAATGCAGTCAGGAACACAAGATCAGCAAAGGGAACAAACACTCCGTTATAAATTCTGGAGACTAATGTACAACATGGTGACTGCAGTTAATAGTAATGCGGTATATACTTGAGATTTGCTAAGCGAGTAGGTCCCAAGTGTTCTCACCACACACACCTGCGCACACAGGTAACTATGAGAGGCGATGGGTATGCGGCTTTGATTGTGGTAATCATTTCAGGGTATACATACATCAAGACATCATATTGTACACCTTAAATATATACAATTTTTTTCAAAAATAAACAAAAAAAAAATTTTAAAGGACACAAGGTCAGGAATGAGGCCTTTCAAACGAATGCCTAGAAAGAGTTTGTGATTTTCCAGGCTCCCAGTATTGCATGAGGCTCTTCTCTTTTTGGGGTATCTTAAAGGAACCCAGCACATCTTGACAGCCAGGATCCTAGAATATTAGACCTGAAGGAGTACTTACAGATTGCCAACTCTCACTGCAATGAGCTTATTAGTAGAAAGGATAACAGGTGCCCCAAGGTCCTGAACCAAGTTCACAGCAAAGCCAGGACTAGGACTCAGACCTCCTTATTCCTGTCGATTTCCTTAGTCATTGGCTCTACTGCAGTGTTTAGTTCATGTTTGTTTAAGCACGTAACTCAGATATAATGGGGAGGAAACACGTGATCTTTCTGCCCCTTGATATGTGGGTGAAGTTTCTTCAAATCCCTACCCTGTGACATGTAGTAGTCCAAAGCCCTCTGAGATTTCTCCCAATTTCCAAGGAGTAGAAGGCAGCTAACGCTCTCCCGGCTGTCTTTGAGGAGCTTTCTAGTGTGCTACCTCTCCACACCACATGGCCACAGCCTGACACTCTGACCCAGCCATACCCACAAAACCCACCCAAGCATATTGGGTACCTCCTGCCACAGATTAAGAGGAGCTGCCTTAATTACACATTTAATTTTTTAATTGACTTCTAGGTATGCAAACTTTTATCCCTGGCAACTTTCACCCATTCTTTAGAAACTGAAGGCTGAAATCGACACATCAAATTTCTTCAACTAAAAAATACTGTAACGTCTGCATATCACCGGTGCTCCTTAGGTGTCTGGTAGTGATACACAGTGTAAACCTTAAACAGAGCAAAGAGCAATTTTCCTTAAGCAAAAATTAGTTTATATGGGAAAAGCAAAGGACTTGCAATTTGGGACAAGCAAACTATGTTGAACCATAAGCAAGTCTGGAGAACAAACGGGAGGGGTTGTTTTGAACAAAAGTTCATTGGAGGAGAATGGTATTTTGAAGTGGTGGCGGCTTCTCATTGGCTGAAGACTAGGGCAGCTTACTGTTGCCAGGTGAGAGAGGAAATCTTCCTTCTTCCTGCTGAACTATACAAGCTGCAATGCGTGGCACGTGCGAGAGCCCTCCCTTCATGGCTTCCCAACTCCAATTTTGGATTAGGTTTCCTTAACACGTTTTCACAACAGTATAGTTATATAACAGAGATCACTTAGATTCCCTGTAATATTTGCCAGAGAAGGAAGTGAGGTCTTGAGTCTGGCCGAGAGAAACTAAATATTGGGTTGGCAAAAAAGTTCATTCAGGTTTTTCCGTAACGTCATGAAAAACCCGAACGAACTTTGTGGCCAATCCAAATAGTTACGTCTTTAAAAAACAGTTTAACAGTCATTGAAAATAGTATCTTATTTTTAAGTAACCTGCTAAATTTCTGCAGAATCAGTTTCCACATCATGGCTAGTCTAGTAAAGAAAATTAGATAAAGAAACACCTCATAAAGGTAAAATGTTAAATGGTAGTTGTTATTAATGTCTATTTTTAACATCCATGGAGTCCATGTGTGGTGCAGACTTGGTTTTTGGCCTCATGGAGCCTTTAATCATTCGGATTATTGTGTGAACAACCACTTACCTGTTTTTCTTTCAAATACATCAACCAAGCCACCAATCACCACACACAAAACAAAGCCACTTCTCTAACGGATTTTTTTTTTTTTTTTTTTCCTAACGGATTTAGACTTGGTAGTACTTGTTGAGAATTTTAATGTACTAGGCAGTATAGCGTTATACATGGTTACAGTAACCAGAATAGGATAAAAAGCTACTGTTATTAAACAAAGATACATTAGGGTTAACTCTGTAAAGAAGAAAAAACAAATGAATATTCCCAGATCTTCCCAAGTCCTTGAATGTGGTAAAGAAAACATGAGACAGAGACCATTAACGTAACAAATGGATGACTGTATTAAGAGAAAAGGACAAGATTGGTGTTTGCCTCCATCCATTCAGGAAAACAAGCACACGGACTTATACAATACTTTGGTTTAAAAATGATTCATAATATCAATGTTAAACCTGATATTGAAAGAATCCAATGGGTCACAAGGTGTAAAAACCGAACCACTGAAACACAAGCTTGCATAGATGAATGAATGAAGACGTGTAACCGGCACTGAAGGGGGGCTTGAGCACTGGAGTCCGAATGACGTTAGCACCTCGGCCGCCCAAGACACAAGAACGTCTCCAGCACCACGGTTCTCACTTTCCCCAATGAGGTCATGAGCAGAAACCTGTGCTGTATGAAGGTGGATTGAAACAGACTGTTTCCATCAGCCTCTTCCAGAAGCGTGCACACATACCCACGGGTACCCAACATCAGTCACCTTAAGGCATCCAGTGTCCCTCACAGTTTCACTTAATCTCTAGATAGGCATGTGATTTGAAGTGGCCTCCTTGTTTCCTGTCCGCAGACTGGCAACTCTATTCCATTAAGGTTCTGTTCAGTTCCATGAAGTGACTATTTCAAAGCTGCCTTTCCTTCTGGGGCTTGGCTACAAACTGATGAGCACTTGGGATAACATGTCACTTGTTTTTTAAACATCTACTTTCCAAATGTCAAAGGGCTTCTTACCAAAGCATCCAAAACCTCTGGGCACTGTGCAGTTACCTCTCTCAAGAGGATACTTTTCCAAATCTTGAGACAAATGACAGCACCACCTCAAATTTCCTGAGCAACTTGATTTATATGAACAAACTCCTGTACTTTATAATTCGGCACCTTTCAAAATACAATAGTGTGTTGGGATGGATTCTTCTTAAGGAAAACCGCATTACAGAGAATTCTCATTTTGGAACATCATTTTTATATGCTATCACAATACTTCATGAACTAAATATTGGGTTGCCTTTAAGAGGCAGGTGAAAAATATAGCTATATCCGAGAAAGGGCATTTGGCTTTCAGTTTATGGCAAACCTGAAGGTATAGCCTACGGGGATTTCAGAGGCTAATTCAGTAAGAAATTTTAGAAATTCTGATATCAAAAACCCTCTCACTAAATTTAACAGTTAGAAACTCTTTTAGCAATTATGGTCTGAAACTCAGTGAAACAAAAACTTATCCTAAGTATATGATGTGTAATAGTATATTCTCTCAACTGTCTTCTCTTTGCTGTCCTTGATCCTTGCTCTTTTGTGAAGGAAATGTCACTTGACCCCTGTCTTTCAATTCTTCCATTCTTTCTATATGAAACTCAGCAATGAATCATGGGGCACTAAGTTACACAATTAATTCTGTTCTTATCTGAAATGGCTTATGCTATGAAAAAGTTACTCAAGATGAGAGAAAAATTTTCTAGTTTGCTGAGAATACACAAAAACATTTAAGTCTATTAGGAACATATATCTAGGCAGTGTTCACACATATTTAAGGGCAAAGAGAATGATTTTTAGGACCAGACATTTCCACAAATCAACATGATTACTGAGATGACTGTGTTAGTCTGTAGCATCAAATACAACCCTAAAAAACACTCTGGTGTCTCCCCTACCATAGCAAAAGTTTCTGATTGATTTTCTCTTAAAAGTAATAAAATAGAAACACTCTTCATATCAACAAATCTCCCATTTGAGTAAATGTCTCTGTTTTGTTTGGTTTTCTTTTTTTTTAATGTATGCATTTTAATACATAAGAGTGTTGGTGAAATTCTTACAAAACAATAATGACTGACTTCACCCTGCATAAGAGAACCTTTGGAAATATCTTCTACAGAGTCGCCATAGAAAAGGAGGACAGTCAACTCTCAATTATTTAGGAAGTGATCACCTGAAGAATCCGGTCAGGAAATTCTCTCTCTCCTACTACCAGCCTTCTTGGTCATGCCACTGCTCATTCATAGATTGAGAGGCGATTTGAAATGGAATGACATACCTATCAGTGTGGACGTCACTCACATCTTGGTGTGAGGACGTCCAAAGCTTCTGATGATGAGGATGTCTGGGGCTCACCTGTGAATTTTATATCTCAATGGAGAGTTGACAGTCGTTCACATATAGGAAATACAGCACACTGACCTTGGTCAGAATCAAACTAATTTAAGGCAATCCTGTTCCTCACAGACGTTGCTGGCATAAAGTGCAGGTCTCATAAGAAAAGTGACTCTGTAGAAGTGAGGATTTCCTACTTTACCCTTTCCTTCTTGATTTCTCTAGAAATAAATTCAGCATCTCTAATGAGAGTTAAATGGCAGGAGTGACAACAGCCTCAACTCTTCCCTTTAACAGTCTTATGTATCCTCAGGGATAAAAGAGACTCTTCCCGGAGAACTCTGGGTGACACTGTGCCCCGTGCAGCATTATCAGGCCAGTCTCCAGGTTGCTTCTCCCTGCCCAGATGACCTACTATGGACTAGGGAGAAAAAAGGATCCTATCACCAGTAAGATAAGGAGTTATGGCTTTAAGACTCACAGGCACCACAAGATAGGAGGAAAAATGGGATCATTTTATCTAACTTTTCTCTGACTCTGAGCAGTAAGCAATGGACAAAGTACTCTAAAAATCTGTTTTTGTCTTTGTTTCTTTTTCTTTTCGCTCAAAGAGCAGGTTTTGATTTTTGTATGCTTGTTTCTAAAAAGCCAGTATTATCAGAATATGGCACACTATGTAACAGTGAAATCGACCTGAAGGGTTCCCTTTCCTGTATTAACGTCCCCAACACAAATAGTGCTTTCCCAAAAGGGAAAAAAGCCTTTGAGTTCAAGTTCTATTTTGTTCTCAGTCCTTCAGAAAGCTGCTTACACAGGGGTCTTACGCCTTTATTTGGCTGAGGATATTACAGCCAATCACCACAGTTATCTTTCAAGAAAATCATCACTGAATAAATGAATAATCTTGGTACTCCCCAACGTAATTTTTATATAAAGACGACACTCATTAAAAATCAAGGCCCTAGAGTGTTAACCACTTACGTGGTAAACTGAACGCACCATATTATACCAGGTGTTTCCAAAGAGCAATTTGGCACAAGACAAAATTCAGAGAACATTTGACAGTATTAAAGAAAAATAATAATCAGTTAAAAGTTAATTAGTTTTATACTGAAAAGTCCCAAGTTTGTGCGAAAGGTACGGACAAAGTCAGCAACGGATTAATTCACGGTCCAGTCCCGCTGTGGGCCACAGTAGAGAAGAAAAGGGGAAAACAGGTCTGGTTCCTAATTTCCTCGTGAGTTGAGTGGAACACAAGGCCCAAGTTCACACATTTTGGAATACGTTGATCTAGATCCAAGTGGCCACTGCCATTCTAAAAAGGTTTTCCTCCTGGGAGCATCTATCCGTATCTTTTCTAATTTAGATGTTTCTCTATGATCAAAAACCATATAGTCTTTTCTGCAGTTCATTAGTCTGTTGCTGGTTGTTGTAAAGTCACTTGGGAAATAGTAAGTCCAAGACTTTGTATGCAAAGTCACCTTCTAAAAATCGCAGTGTTACTTTAAAGCATGTGTAGCAACCGTCCGGTCTCCCAATAAAATTATGTCTAACAATGGTTAGACAGTTAGAGTCACATTATTTTCAACTCAGAACACTTAATCTTACCCTTATCTAACCTTGCTTCCAGGCGATGACTTACAAAAAGTTAGGCTGGGGCAATGGGGTGTGCATGTCCAGTAGCCTTATGATAAGGCTTCACAACACACTGTGCTTATTCAGTGACACTGATGTTAATGAGGCCTGGTATCCACAGAACAGAGGTATGTTTGGCAACAGAGAGATTTTCCAAGGCCAGAAGTATTAGTTTACATCACAACATTAAAGCATAATACATTGTGGGCCTAAAAATTAAATTGTGTGTGTTCCAGCAGTAGGAACAGAAACAAAATAAATGCTTCCATATTTATATAAAAATGACAAAGTGAAAAGCAGAGAACACAGTGAAGAATGTCTGGCAGTTCCTTAAAATACAATTGTTAGTTGCTTCTATAGTCTCAGAGATAACAATTACACTATTTGAATGAGAGTAAGAGGAATTCAACTGGTTGAATTTGATCTGTCTCCTTACTCACAGGGAAAGAATTATTCTGATACTCCTTAAAGTGTTTGCTTTACAAAAAAAATAAAATTAAATTAAAATATTTTAAAATTCTAGTCTTTTAAAAACCTTAAAAAAAACAACACATTTTCAATACAGATGCTGAATTTGCGTGTCACGAGGGAAATACCACCTTTGGTCACTCACTAAGACAGCTGAAACGCTAACATCCTGGTCACGTGTTAACTGACCTGACATTTTTTGAGTAAAATATATCCAGTTAGCATTTTACAATAATAAATATGACTGGATGAAGTAATACATGAGAGGCAAGAGAAATGGAGAATTTGAAAAGAAGAACTGATCATTGTATGAGATAGAAAAATAAACATTTATAAAATAAAAATATGGCAAATGTTGTTGCCCATTTGCCTGATTTTCAAATAAAAATATACTGTATTTTTTTCTTTAAAGCTACCATAAAAAACTTTAAAACATGAAGCAAAATCACAGGGCAGACAAAGAAAAATATAGCATTACTGTAAATCAATAATACCTAAACTTTGGATATTGAAACCACCCTCTGGAATTTGATTTAAGGCTAAGATCTCCATTTGGTCTGCCCTTGTCTATTTAAATAAAGACTTTTTCTCATTCATTTCATTCTGGACATTCAAAGTCCTGTTATTCTTCCTTTCCCCAATTTTCCGAAATGACTACATTCGTAAGGGTTTTGTTTCTTTCTAGATTATCATTTTCCCAAAACTTAATTCTTAGATATCTTTTACTTAAGTTCATACAGTCCAAAAACTTTATGAAACTAAAGATCTTTCTCAAAATGAAAAACCCAAATCTGCTCTGAGAAACTAGTCTAAAAAGCTTCCTGAATATTGCCCAACTTTAAAGACTATCTCAAAAGATAAGGCAAACAGAAGCCAGAAAAGAATGGATTAACAATTTTTCTCAAGTCACCCACAGATTTCTTTCCTAAACAAACATCACACTAAAATGCCAAAAACGTCAGATTCATACAATGAAAAATAACAGGAAGTCAGGCTGAAAAGATATTATTTATATATATATAGCATGACTGATATTTATGTTAACTAACTAGTATGGGAAAAGAGGCATTTCCATGAGGTTAGAAGATGGAAAAAAATTCCATATTTCTTGAAGAGGGGTTTAAAGGTCTGGCACAAAAGGAATCCAATGCCCATGTGTCATTAACAAATGTGTAGAACCAAATAGTTGGATGAAGAACCCCTTTATCAACTTCATGCCAATTAATCTACTTATTGACAGATATACAAAATAATTTTGAGAGGTTGCCAACAAATGCTGCTATGATCAATCTTACAGCTAGAGAAAATGATGGCAGCATCACGTATATAAACATCTTTCCATTTCCATTCCCCTCGGCTTTATAAGTAAATGTAAATAAGAGAAGGGATACAAAATTTTTCATTTTCAGTTTTCCGATTTTCAGTTGATTTTGCACAGACTTTAGTTAAAACTTCACAGAATTAAATTTTTGCCAGTAAATACTAACAAATGGTCCAATGCCCAGAGGCTTCAGAAAGCCTTGCTATTGAGGAGGCAATGGCAGCGACGGTGTTAGTGAACGACATCTAGGCCAATCTTCCCACAAGGGCGTGTAAGGATACGTAAAACCTCTACAGTGCTGGTAGTCTGTTACATATTTCAACTGTTCGAGGTTTTTTTTTTTTTTTATATTTTATGGTTGTGATTTTTTTTTCTTTCCTTGAGTAGTAAAAAAAAAAAAAGCAAACGTCTCTGTCTTTTAATATATCATACACTAATGAACCAAAAAAAAGCTATTTCTTATATTCTTTTATTCTGCATTGCATCCAAACATTGTGTTACTTTGATCATTATCTCCACGAAATTCTAATTGCTAAATAAAGCCTATTCCCTAGATATCAATACTCCATACCTAACGAAAATGGCATTTTATAGAGCTCTTAGATACTATATCCCAGAAAGCATATGCAGCATAAAGGTGGCCAATATTCAGAAGCTAGATTTTCTTGTACTGCCCAAGTGATCAGGAATAACCAAAACATTTTAAATGAATGAAAATTATTTATGGTCTAAAAAACACTTGAGGATAAATCTGAGGAATACAAAATACAGGAGAAAAAAATAAGCATGGAATGCATTCTGTATCATCCAGTAATTTTGCTACAGTGAGTCCGTTTTCAAGGCAGATTCCTAGGTTTTTATGGCTTATAATGGAAACCTGAAGAGAGAAGGAAAAAAGAAGAAAAACGATGAAGGAAAAATCTCTGAGACACTGTTTTTCTCCCTGCTCAGGTAAAATAATTTACCTATATATATATATTTTTTAACATCTTTATTGGAGTATAATTGTTTTACAATGGTGTGTTAGTTTCTGCTTTATAACAAAGTGAATCAGTTATACATATACATATGTTCCCATATCTCTTCCCTCTTGCGTCTCCCTCCCTATCCCACCCCTCTAGGTGGTCACAAAGCACCGAGCTGATTTCCCTGTGCTATGCGACTGCTTCCCATTAGCTATCTATTTTATATTTAGTAGTGTATATATGTCCATGGCACTCTCTCACCCTGTCAGATCTTACCCTTCCCCCTCCCCATATCCCCAAGTCCATTCCCTAGTAGGTCTGTGTCTTTATTCCCGTCTTGCCACTAGGTTCTTCATGACTTTTTTTTTTTTTCCTTAGATTCCATATATATGTGTTAGCATACTGTATTTGTTTTTCTCTTTCTGACTTACTTCACTCTGTATGACAGACTCTAACTCCATCCACCTCACTACAAACACCTCCATTTCGTTTCTTTTTATGGCTGAGTAATATTCCATTGTATATATGTGCCACATCTTCTTTATCCATTCATCTGTTGATGGACACTTAAGTTGCTTCCATGTCCTGGCTATTGTAAATAGAGCTGCAGTGAACATTTTGGTACACGACTCTTTTTGAATTATGGTTTTCTCAGGGTATATGCCCAGTAGTGGGATTGCTGGGTCGTATGGTAGTTCTATTTTTAGTTTTTTAAGGAACCTCCATACTGTTCTCCATAGTGGCTGTATCAATTTACATTCCCACCAACAGTGCAAGAGTGTTCCCTTTTCTCCACACCCTCTCCAGCATTTATTGTTTCTAGATTTTTTGATGATGGCCATTCTGACTGGTGTGAGGTGATACCTCATTGTAGTTTTGATTTGCATTTCTCTAATGATTAGTGATGTTGAGCATTCTTTCATGTGTCTGTAGGCCATCTGTATATCTTCTTTGGAGAAATGTCTGTTTAGGTCTTCTGCCCATTTTTGGATTGGGTTGTTCGTTTTTTTGTTATTGAGCTGCATGAGCTGCTTGTAAATCTTGGAGATTAATCCTTTGTCAGTTGCTTCATTTGCAAATATTTTTTTTGCAAATATTTTAAATATTTTAATATTTTGCAAATATTTTAAATACCTATATTTATATGCATTTCAAGTGGTTCATATTTTGTTTGTTTTTGCTTGTAAGAATACAATTGGCTCTCCATATCTGCAGGTTCCCCATCCACCATGGACTGAAAATATTCAGAAAAAAAATTTCCAGAAAGTTCCAAAAAGCAGAACTTGAATTTGCCATATGTTTGCAAGTATTTACAGAGCATTTATACTGTATTACATATTGTAAGTAATCTAGAGATGATTTACAGTTTAGGGGAGGACGCATGGCAAATGCTATGCCATTTTATACAAGGGTCTTGAGTATCCGAGGATTCTGAGATCCTCAGGGGTCCTGGAGCCAATCTCCTGCAGATACCCAGGTTGTATTTACATTCAGAATCAATGTGTTATTTTAATATTATGTATCAAATGTATGTCAAGGACAGGAAGGCACCTCCTAAAAGTGATGCATGTATATAATTTGAGAAAGAACATTATGAACTTCCTCCAGTTAAACAAGGGATGGTAAAAAGGCCACCAATTGATGAAAATTGTAGTGTATGGGTTGTTTTGATAATATTCAACTAATCTCATCTTTTAAATAATGTTTTTTGTCTTAATGTCAACATTGGATGAATGACAGAATGATAGGGAAGCAGGAGAAGGAGAGCTTTTTAAAAAATACAGATGCCTGGCAAAACCCGCCCCCAGAAATTCTAATTTAATTAGTCTAGAGTGGCACCTGTGCAATGGTATCTTGTAATCACCGCAGAAAAGAAAATTTAAGTAAGTCTGGGAAGGCAATCATTAGATTTGGGAAAGGATAATGAAAACATCACCTAATAAATCTTCAAAAACTGTAAAAAAACCCAAACATCAATTGATAAGGCCTAATCTTTGCAAAGTCTGTTGCAATCTGCTTTCATATATTTTACTCATGTAATCCTGACAATGCTGATACCATTAAAATCACCTCCATTTTTAGATGAGCAAATTAATATGAGAAACTACATTTTCATCACTCATTTTATGACTGTCATAAAAATACATATAAGTGAATGAATATGGTTAGTAGAGGAACTAGACCCGATTATTCCTTTCATTTTAAAGATCTGGTCCAACTTACATCTCATATTTTTTCTTCATTTTCTTTGTCCCATTTTTCTTCCATGTGATGTGTTTTGTGTGATGTGTGTATGTATGTGCGTATTTTAATCTAATTAAGAGAATCATAGGCAGATGAGAAACAAGAGCCAAGACAGGAAAAGCCCAGTAGATCTAAGTGGGGGACAGAGTCACCCTTTAAGAATCTGATAAAAGCTATGAACGAACTCTCTCTGGACCCTTGAACAATGTGGGGTTTAGGGGTGCTGATTCTCTGCAGTTGAAAATCCATGTATAATTTATAGTTGGCCCTCTGTATACACATCTGCAGACTCAGCCAATATGGATGGTGTAGTACTGAAAGATTTATTACCGAAAAAAATCCATGTATAAATGAACCCCTGTGCAGTTCAAACCTGTGTTGTTCAAGGGTCAACTAACTGTACATAGAAAGTCCTATATTCAGCTTAAGGTGTTTGCTTTCTGTTTTTTAATCATTTTTGTTTGTTTTCCAATAAACGAAGACTACTATAATGATCTGCCAAGAGGAAGAATAACATATTTTTCCACTCTATTGATCTATAAGACAGCATCTGGCTTTTCCACCACAGCATGAGGATTATTAAAACGGACCTTAAACCTGACCATATATACTTTTCTTACCTTTATGAGAAGACTCTGACTTTGAGAAATGACGTGTGGAATTATGCTGGTTTGTAAAATGAGTGTAATCCAAATCTTCAGCCTCTGTCATGGTAGGTGGTAGTGGCCTGAAAAAAAGTTAGAATTTAAAGAGATACTCTAAGGCGTAATGACAACAATTCCACCTCTCACCGGATCACTTGGCAAAAACATTTTCAGTAGAAATACAAAGCCAGAATATTTTAGAATCCTCATGTTAGTTCCTGGCCAGTTACATGAACTTGGATAAATTATTTAATCTTACTGTTCCTTTGTTCTGATGCACATAATTCAATAAAAACAAATATTTTCTGAATGCCTAATATGTGTGAGGCATTGTGCTAAGGGCTAGAGAAACAAAGATTAATGTTATCACTGCCATTAATGAGAAGTATACTTTGTTTTGGTAGGTATTACGAAGAAAAAGAGAAAGAAAGGAAAGGATAGAAGGGAAGAAAGTAATTAAGGGAGAGAGGGTGGCAGGTAAGAAGGGAGGAAAGAGAGGGGACGCTTGCCAACATAGAAAATTTAGAGCAAAGTTCCTTAAACCACTAGGTGGCAGAGTAGAACTTAGAGAAGGAAAGGGCAGTAATATCAATACGTGTGCAACTTTTCATGTCAAAACAAGACAAACAGTAAAAAAAAATTGGGAAATTTTTAATACTTCAAACTTTGTATTATTTTACTTATATAACAGATTTTTGCAAACATTTGGCACTGATTAAGATAGAACAAAATCTCTCCCCTTTTTTGGTTGTTGTTTCCTAAAGGTGTGCTCAACGTTTGCGTTAAAGCATGGAACCAGATGACATTAAGACCTGCCAAATATACAGCCATGTTGTAGGATGCTTCGTGTAATTATATATGCAATATGGAAAACATAAATATTTTGAAGTTTGGAAAGTTATGGTCGGTTTGGGTATAATGGGTTCTGTCATATAAGAATAAGGACAAGTAAGTGTTCAAATTTCTCACCCTGACCCAAGCGGTAGGTATCTCCCTGGGTAGTCAGTGTCTGGAAGAGGTCAGCATCGGATGTAAATTTGTGTATACATTGAGGACTATGCTATGGGCTCTACAGAGACGATCTCAACTTTCAGGATGAGTTTGCATGGTAGCTCTCATCTACATATTTTAGAGTTAGATTAGGTTAGATCAGGTAAGTGATCTAAGTTCACACAGTTGTTTAGTGGTAGAGCCAGGGCTCAAACTCAACTGGACTTTGAAACCAGTGCTCTTAACTACTATACTATGCTCTGCTACATAGGTGTGTATTTTTATCATCAGCATTATCTACATTCAAGATTATACAAACACACACACACATACACACAAGCACACATACTCCTTATACTTTCAAATGGTATGTGGCATATGTTTTTATACTTTCATACATTTTTATACACATATGATAAATATGAGCATAACAAATAACGTGGCATTTTTCTTGTTTTTCTTTTTGAACCATTTGTTTACAAATATTAGAAATTAAATAAGTGCTTTCCTTTCATTATTCATGGATATTTATAACATTCGTCTTTAAAAAGTAACATAAGACTTGGCACGAACAGTTGAGACAAAGCAATCTGACTCCAGAATTAAGAAAGTTAACTAAAGAAGTAACTTAGGCTCAAGGAAACAGGATTGGTAATCAGGGTGGCAGGGTCTATTTTTTACTCTTTTTAACACCCTCATTAGGTGACTGGAAACTGGAGAAATACAAGCCAACTGGTACTGTCAAAAAAACTCTATGTTTATTGCCTCACCATCAACTCATCATCAAGGAAAGGGATGCTAAAGAGTGAAACAAAGTATAGGACACCAACGAATTCTCTAGGATCCCCCCTATAAGGATACACAAATCAATCTAGAATGCCCTCAGTTCTCTTGGTGTGCTGTTTTGTTCAATTTTTGATTACACGGAGAACAAATCTTGGCTTACTGCTTCCAGGGGTCCTACCAAATTATTTGTTGCACTGGAGACAGTTATTTCAGTTAAGGGTATTCATATCCAAAGTTGGAAAAATCCTGTTAATGAATAGTTTGTTTTACAGTTTTTGATGTATTAGGATTACTTGTTTCCAACTGCTCTTATGAAATGATGTGTATCTTTAAGCTAGTGATAAAGCCAAATATGCTTCAGAATTCACTCAAAATTCATTTCTTCAAGAAGCCCTCCTAGACACCTAGACTAGTTTAAGTGTCTCCTTATGCTCTGCTAACAACCTGTATTTTTCATCCTTAGCATTTAACACAATCATAACAGTTATTTGTATAATTATCTGTTTAGATTATAAATTTCGTAAGAGCAGGAAACAACTTTTTTTGACTGCTGCTTACTTTAGTTCTGGACAATTTATTAGGGTGCTCAATAAATACCTGATAAATGAGTAAAGGGAGACAAATATATTTCATTTTCATAAGAATACTGTAGGAACTAAATGAGATTTATAAAATCCTTAAGTTTTTCTAAGCGAAAAAGGCAAAAATAAAATACCATGTAGTATTATTAATATACAATCCTATAGTTAAAACAATTTGGAACTTGGGTTGAAACTTTTTCCAATTACAAAGAATTGGAATCAACTCAGATTGCCAACTGGTTCTCTATTTTTTTAGACTAGAAATCTTATAATAGAAAATGAAAATGACTTTTAACCATGACTGTTACACTGAAGTAAACGTCTTGAACGAGTAAGCTCCATGTTTCTCAATCCTTGAAACCATGTCTTTCTGTACAAATGGTTAACTCAACTTCCACCATGATTAAATGTGAAAGAGGAAACCACAGACTCTAACCAGAAAGCATACATTCTGATATTAATTGTGTAAGATACCTATAATAAGATAATAGGCTTTAAGTTTTAACTATGAAAATATAGGTTTCATAAAATTCTTACTCATTTTTGTTTTGCCATATATATAATCTTTCTGCAAAAGCTATTTAAAGACAAATATTCCTCTTAATTCAAAAAAGACTTCAGTTCTACTAGTCATAGGCCACTTTTCACTCATTTACAATAGCCATTTTTAACACAGGATCATTTGATTATTCATAATCAAATATATCAAATATTTTAAAGAGTACCTATAACATTCCAGAAACTTGTTTTCAACTTTAATAAATCCTTTAAATAGACATTCCAGACTGTTCTATCATATGCTGTCAAAGTTACTGGTGTTCTAAAAAGCCCACGGACTTCGAAGACTGCAAAATAACTAACTCTAAAGGTGATTTTAATTCCCTTTATTAAAAAAAGCATAATATGCCACACCTATTTACCTACTGAGAACAGTTTAGTTACTTCTTATTTTACTTGGCTGTTGCAGGGATGTAAATAAAGCTGAAGTATGTAGTTCTAAAATTTGCTTTAAAAGGCATTTGGCATGTGCATAACTAAAAGCTGGAAGAGGAACCAATTTTATACAATTAGACAAACTACACTACTGTTGCCCTAAAAGCTTTACAACCTGATATAATTTTCTGAAAGGTATTTATCTTCTGAAAGCCCACGGATTTAAAAGTAGAGTATGGCATTTTAAGGACACTATATTCTCTTTAAGGAAACAAGTCTGGTAGTTTAAGTGTGAGCAATGAGTGGCAACAACAGTGTATATTTTTCAGTGTGATAAAACTTATGTTTTAATAATTAATAAATATATTATTAATAATCAGGACCAAAATACACAGTTTCAATAATTTAGAGTTTTCAAAATATTAGATTTAGTGTTACTTTTGTCTTTTTCTATTTAATGTTCTCTCTTCCTCTTCCAATCAATTTCCCTTTGAAAAGCAGCAGAAAGAAATAAAGAAAAAATAAAGGTTGCTTCCCCAGAGACTTAAATGTTGAGAATCTGCAGTGGAAAAACAGCAGACCCTCCATAACCATGACCCAAGACTGCTTGAGAGAAGTCAGAAAGTATACATAGCATAGCCACAGCTATTTGATCTAGTGGGATTTAGAACAATCTGCAATGACTCAAATGAGTGTTTGCCTAGGACATTGAGACTCACACAGAAATGAATTTAGGTGTATGTAAATGTCATGCATACACTAATGTGACCATGAAACTCAGTAAAAATTTAAAACCTGAGATTTTACTTAGGAAAATGGTTAATCTCTTCCCTTCCTAGCTGAGGGCAGTCAATTCAGTGACTCCAGAGACAAGAACTTGGTCCTAACCAAAAGTACATCTTTCCTTCTATACCTCAGCTTCTGTAAAATTCTCCGTCTTCCTGATCTGACTTGTTCAACCCAATTAAAAACTGAAAACAAAGCTTGAAAATAACCCTGCAAGACTTGATACCACCTTACAACTGCAGATTTCTGGATCTCCTCTCCAAGGAACAAATGCTCTTTTCAGGCAGCCAACATCTCCTTACTCACCCCAAGGTCAAGTTCCTCACTCCCCTTTTCAGGTGTCATCTTACCGTGCTGGCCTGTCATTCTTAGAATGGTGAGGTTCATCACTCTCTTTTGACTTTGAGTATGCTGATTTCGCTGTCTTGGGCTATGGGGGAAAAACAAGAAAAGAAAAACACACACACATATGGAAAACAGCAAACAAACAGAGAAAGATTAGATTTATTAATTATCTAAATGATGTGAAACTCTCCTTTAGTAATTTCAGGTTACTTTCATCCAGTTGAGCAACTTAAAATATTTTTAAATACAGCCACTCGGAGACAAAAAAAAAATATCATCATGAAAGTGTGTTGCAGGTTTTCAGTACAGCCAGATGAGTGGGCTAAACACACACAAACACGATCCCCCATAGAGATGCGCTTGGCCACCCATTATTAACAAAACAGCTGCACAGCAGCTGACGAGAACTGTAACTGATCAGGACCCTATCGGGCCTTCCAGGGACAGACGCCCTCCCCCATATTCTCTGCCTTAGCTCCTCTCTGAAGTACCTAGGTAATAGTATCTGGTGCATATTTCCTGAGTGGTCTTACAGATGTGAAAACCCCCGCCAAATGGAAGATGTTAACTTCTTGATGACCATGAGCACACAGCCCCCAGGCCTTCTAAAAATGCTTTCCTGAAACCCACCGGGGAGTTAGGGCTTCTTGAGTACTAGCAGTCCCAGACTACTAGTATGAAGCCTTACAGTAAACGCTGCACTTTCCTTCCCCACAACCCGATGTCAGTAGAGTGGCTTTACTGCACATGGGTGAGCGGACCCAAGTTTGGTTCAGTAACAGAACTGGCGGACTCCCAGAGTCTGTGGAATCTAGCTTCATGCTCTTAAGCTTATTTCTGAACATCTGACTTAGGGATGCTAATTTTCAAGCTCAGAAACTAAGGCATATTCATGCCAACTTTTCCAGGAGAGAAACAATTCCAGCACCAGTTACAGAATCTAGAAATGACAGAAGTCCTGATACTGCTAGAAATGTGGTCTACCCCTTCTTCCTTTCCTGATTTGCAATCTTTAAAAATACCTACTCCCTCATAGTTAACAAAGAACCTGAGTAACTCCTGGTCAACTACTTATGGCTTAATTTACGTAACAGAAGCATTTGGGAACCCTTCCACCAAAATGAAATACGTCTGTTAGGAAAAATCCTGAATTACTAAGAGTGTACAGGAGGGAGATAAATTAAATAATTAACATGCAAATAATATTTTCATCTGCTTTCAGACTCACAACTAGGTAGCTGAGCAACAGGCAATAGTAGAGCGATACTGTTATCATGCTTTCTCTGTCTTTGTTTTCCTCAAAACATGCTGAGACTGTGGCAGGATCAGAGACCCAAGGGAGGATTTTGTTTGAGAGAGGGAGGGAAGGGGGGAGGGGAAGAACAGTGCTAAACATCAACCATATCATGGACACACACCCTGGCTGCATCCTTCCAGCCTAGTACAAACTCCCTCCCTAAAAGCCTTTACTATATGAATTCTCACCCCCGCTCCTCTTTTGCATTTTTCGGCCAGCTTGACCGTGTATTTGTTAGCTGTCTATAGTTTGTCTTCCTCTCTACATTACACATTATTCTGGGGAAAATCTATCTTTGTCTTTCCCTGTAAGTCCAGAGTGGTCCTTTGCACACAGTAGCTAATGAGTAAGATCTGTTCAACTAAACTTGCAATCACCATATACAACAATTAGATTACAGGAGAATGAACAGCAGTCGCTGACTATTTTGTCTACTATTTCTGATTAACGAGGAGATGCTTACAGTTCAAGCTCATGCTAGAGGGTTTCATAAGCAATGATTGCTGGTGATAAGAATGGCCGTCAGTCTGCCATGGGTCAAGCGATGTCAGAGGAAACAAGAGACAGCTGGCACATGATCAAGGAGGAAGGACAATATACGCAAACAGGGAAAGTTGAGAGAAGAAGAGAAGGGTACTGTGGAAATTTAAGAGCAAGTGAAAACACTACATTCTCCTGTAAGGCAAGCATAGTAAAACTAAGATTGCTCATGGCCAGAGGCACCTACCTGCATCTCAGTTGGTCTTAAAATGAAGGAAATGAGTTTTTCAACCTTAGCAGTAACTTTTTACATAGTTACTTTCAAGAATTCAATATGATTTTTCATGGTGAATCAACTTTTACAAGTCAGATTCACATATGCGATACAGATAATTTGTATACCCTAAATATATTTGTGAGCTTACCCTAAAAGAGGACTCCCCATTTCAGTTCTAATTGTATTTCTAATTAAAAACAAACAGACAGACCCTACCTTCCACTCGGGGTCATGCTTTCTTTTGTCCACAGAGGATTTCTCCCGTTCCCTGGCTTTCTTGTAAGCTTTCTTTTCTTCAGCCATTAGAAGTCTAGCGATTTCCTAAACAAAATCCAGTCAATATCATTGATTGCAAAGTTGCAGGTAGAAAATTGGGATAAATTGCAATAAAAACTGGGATATTTCCAAAGAATATCGGCTAAACAAATTAACTAACACGAACTCACCTCATCCTGAGCTACCTGAGCTGCTCTCATGTCCACCTGGGTAGCCTATGGTATAGAAAATACAAAAAAGTATAATTTAATTGGAATCTATGTTGTCCATTTAAAAAAAAAATCTTACATAAAAATAAATTGGTATTTGAAACTAGTGGTGATTAACACCCCTGAAGATGATAATCAGTTGGTATACTTTTGTTAGCCAGAGCAGGGTCTATTTTTATCAAATTCTACAGTGGATTCTTAGAGAATTATCAGAACTCAATAAAGGAGAGACAGGGATATGGAATTCTGTTGCTAATGCTTACGCAGTGAGTACAACTGGACACGTTATTCCTATTGTCTTGATTTTCCCACCCATAAAAAAGGTATCAGTTTCTTGACAGAGAGAGGACTATAATGTCCGTTATATAATATCAAGATTGATTCAATTCACAAAAACCCACTAATTCATCTAAAATTCTGTATTAAAGTTTGCTCACCAAAATTTCTTCTTCTTGCAGTTTTCTGGCAATTTCAGCATCATACCATTCCTGATTCCTGTTGGTCACTCGTGATGGAGTAGAGACCGCTTCTTTCATCACTCTGGGCTTCGTTCCTAGAAAAAACTCAGTGCAGTAAGGCTACTGAGTGTGTTTTCTGAAAAGTTGCAAAATTTATGATAAAGAAATTCTTCTTCAGTATCTAACAGTGACAATACTGCCTCCACTCTAAAATTCAACGTAGGGTGTGCTGGAAATAATTGTTTCCCCTAGGCATGCAAGAGGTGATACAGGTAATCCACACATTTAAAACAAAGTTACCCACCCAAACCTGCTTGGTAAAAACTGCCCTCTCACATAGCTTCTCCAGCAGTAGAAAATCATACAAGGAACTATAAGTGAGACTTTTGCAAAACAGGAAGTGAAAAAAGATTAAGTCCCTGAAATAAAAAGAATTTAGAGAAAAGCAAGTTATTAGGAGTTTTAAAGAGACTAAACTGTCAAGGCTGGAGGAGGTGAGAGGCTTTCCATCTTTCTACCTTGGCCCTGCACACCTTACTTCAGAGGGAACAGAAACAGCGTCACCTGGGAGTTATGTGACAGTCCCTATTAACCAATCTGTGGCCCTGCCGTGGCTTCTGCTCTTATGGCCTCCAAACCCACTTGCTTTAGAGCTTTCCCATAGCTCTGATCAGCTTAATGTTGCTAAATTTTAGGGAAGATGTAACATAAGTGAAATGTCAGAGGGCACAATGACCTTAGAGTTCTATTGTTCTGAGGAGAAAGGAACACGGGGACTGGTAGAGAATTTTGGCTTTTTACTTTGAAATTTTATAAGCAGCATATATTCCTTTTATAACTTTCAATTAAGTGGTAAATGCTAATGGTTATTCTAAAATTGTGGGTACTTCCTTCTTTGTATCCTTTATAAATTACAATTATTCAAAAATGTGACTGTATTACATTCAAAAATAATAAAAAATTTTAATGCAGTGAATAAGATTAACCATCTGGAATAGTGACTCTCAGTAAATGGATTACTAAAGGGAGAAAGAAACTTTACTCCTAGTTGCCTATTTCTTTACATTAGAGGTTCTCAATCATGTCTATATATTAGAATCACTTGGAGTACTTTACATACACATGAAAATTTTTGATCCAAACCCCTGAGATTCTAATATAAGTAGCCTGGGTGAGATCTGGCCTTTGTTAGTTTATTTTAAATCTTACCAGTTGATTCTTAATTGCAATTACCATTAGAACTACTAGTTTGGTGTATTATGTCCATCAAATTAACTGTACATGAAAATAATTTTTATCAAAATGCCTCAGCACATGATTCACTTCCTTTAAACAAAAGAGGAAAAAGGAAAGAAAAAAATACAACTAAATTCTGGGCAAATGAAGAGTTTAAATTATCTGGTGAAGCCTCTTTTTGAACTTTAAACCTAGCTTTGTGGTAAATCCAAAAGCCACAAACTCATCTGCCTTTCCACAAATAAAGACTATTAAACCTGGCTTTCTTACCTTCAGGTCTATTAGCACCTGATTACCCAGAATACAGAATCTACTTCAACTTCACATTATCTCTAGAGCTACTGAATCTTATGCTAAGCTGGGCTGGTTTTAACGCAGGTTTCTGAGTGGTCTGGGACAGTCAGGAAACAGTGGTATACTCACTCCCAAGAGTAGATAAACTCCTTGAGTTATGATTAGCTTAGTCATAACTAGAAGGGAAGATTTCAGGGAAAAATAAGTAAAATTAGATAGGGAGGTTGGCATTGGGAAAAGTCAGTGGACAAGATAGGTTGCTATACCATATGCCCTTCTACAGAAACGGCACTTCCACGAGCAACCCAAAGCCTAGCTGAGGACGACAGGGGAGATCACACTTATGCCCTGCTCTTTCAATTTTGCCATCTGGGAAAAGAAGTACAATGGAAATGTGCTCAGATTTGGAGAACTAAACTTTCTCCACTACTATGCCTCCTACTCTACACCACAAAATTAACTGAGAAAATATTTTGTTTTAATACCAATCAAAGATGCGTGGAAGACATTCAAATGAAATAGTCAAACAAAGAGTCTTATTTGGTTTGAAAGGTGTTAAGATTGTGACTTCTTGGCAGTTAAAAAGAGAATTACACATGGGAATTCCCTGGCGGTGCACTGGTTAGGACTCCGCACTTTCACTGCCAAGGGCTCGGGTTCAATCCCTGGTCAGGGAACTAAGATCCCGCAAGCCACGCGGCATGGCCAAGATAAAAAAAAAAAAAGAGAGAGAGAGAATGACATATAGATCGATGGAACAAAACAGAGAGCCCAGAAATAAGCCCATGCGTATATGTTCAATTAATTTATGGCAAAGAAGACAAGAATACACAATGGAGAAAGGACAGTCTCTTCAGTAAATAGTGCTGGGAAAACTGGACAGCCACATGCAAAACAGTGAAATTTGACCACCAACCTATACCATACACAAAAATTAATTCAAAATGGTTTAAAGACTTGAACATAAGACCCAAAACAACAAAGCTCCTAGAAGAAAACATTGGCAGTAAGCTTCCTGACGCTGGTTTTGGAGATGATTTTTTGGATTTGACACCAAAAGCAAACTCAACAAAAACAAAAATAAGCAAGTGGGACTACAACAAACTAAAAAACTTCTTCACAGCAAAGGAAACCATCAACAAAATAAAAAGGCAACCTACAGAATGGGAGAAAATATTCACTAATCACATATCTGATAAGGAGCTAACATCCAAAATATATAAAGAACTCATACAATTCAACAGCAAAAACACAATCTGATTAAAAAAATGGGCAGAGGATCTGAATAGACATTTTTCCAAAGAAGACATACAGATGGCCAACACATACAAAAAGGTGCTGAACATCACAAATCATTAGGGAAATGCAAATCAAAACCACAGTGAGGTATCACACCTCACTCTGGCTAGAATAACTATTATCAAAAAGACAAGAAATAACAAGTGTTGGCAAGGATGTGAAGAAAAGGAAACCCCTGTGCACTGCTGGTGGGAATGTAAATTGGTACAGCCACTATGAAAAACAGTACAAAAGTCCCTCAAAAAATTTTAAAAAGTTAGAACTACCATACAATCCAGTAATTTCACTTCTGGGAATTTATCTGAAGGAAATGAAAACACAAACTTGAAAAGACATATGCACCCTGTGCTTACTGAATTATTATTATTTACAATAGCCAAGACATGGAAACAATCTAAGTGTCCATTGATGGATGAATGGATAAAGAAAATGTTAGATACACACACACACACACACACACACACACACACACACACACACACACAGAGGAATATTATTCAGCCATAAAAAAGAATTAAATCTTGCCATTTATGACAACACGGGTGGACCCTGAGGGCATCACGGTAGGTGAAATAAGTCGGAAAGAGAAAGGCAAATACTGTACGATTTCACTTGTATGTGGAATCTAAAACAAAACAAAAAATCCTGAGCTCAGAGATACAAAGAATAGAATTGTGGTTGCCAGAGGGGGGGTGGGCAAAATGGGTGATGAGAGTCATAAGACACAAACTTCCAGTTATAAAATAAATAAGTCAAGGGGATGCAATGTACAGCATGGAGACTATAAGTACTGCATTGCATATCTGAAAGATGCTAAGAGGATAGATCCTAAAAGTTCTCATCACAAGAAAAAAAATTTGTAATTATGTATGGTGACGGATGTTAACTAGACTTATTGTGGTGATCATTTTGCAATATATACAAATATACACTTGAAAGTAATATAATGTTATATGTCAACTATACCCCAATAAAAGCAAACAGCTATATTTTGATGCAATATCTCTCTAGGTCAAATATTTAGAGGGAAAAAGAAGAGTTTATTTGAACTCTTGATATATCTTTGGAACTTGCATGCCTCATAAGTAGACAATTTCTACAGCCTGGAATACTAGATTTCTGGACTGACAGGACTGCCCATTAAATGCAGTATACTCCGTACCAAAGGTGAAAAGAGCTTTTGTAAGTATGTAATGAGGAACTTCAGATAGTACAGTGTAAGGCTGTCATTACAGAAAACAAAGATGCTCTAAAATCTTATTAAACATAGTTAATTCAAAGAAATTACCAAAATGGCTGCCTTCATTGTGGAAACCTAAACATAATTTGGAAACTAGCTTTCAAAACACCAGGTGAACCATACTTTCAAGAGTTCCACGTTCATTTCTTAATCAAATTCTTGCTTATCTTTTTCTGTTCATCATTCTCCAGTCTGAGGACACAAGAACCTCCCTCAATGAACACAAACAAAGCTTACCTTTCAAGACATTCTGATAAAATAAAACTGTTAAAAGTACTGGTACTCAAGATAAACTTATCCCAAACTATGGAATATGGTAATATGATGACACATGGATCCTGATACCATTCAAGAGTATTTTGTAATAAGCCATTCTGACACTTGGGGAATATCATAGCAGAATGGTGTTTAATGGCTCTGAGAGGTTTGAAGTTGACCGGCAGAAAATTAATAAGCTGTTGTAATTTAATAGCTCAATAGAGATGTTTACCCTCAAAGGTGGTATGGATTTACTGCCCTTTAGAAAATTAACCAATCTTATATTTAATTTAGCAATTTTATTCTGTGTTCCATTTTCAACTGATTATAAAACCATGTCCTGCAGATCAATGCTCTTAGAACTGGCTCTCTGTTGTCCTGCCAGTTTCTTTATTATTAAGTTAAATAAAACTTTGGTCTACGCTAACAACTTTAAGAACTGTGCTTTCACAACAGCAAGAATAGATACCAGTATCTAATAATTATACTTTAATGTATCTTCTGACCTATTCTGGGTAGGTGGGGGGGAGGGGCATCGCAAATTCAGCCGCCTACAGGGCCCACGTAGGTAAAGTTTGCAAAGTAAGTTGAATATAAAATGACAGATGCTAGCAGCTATGTTGTAGCCATTTTAGTAGCTGCCTAGTCACACTGTTTTTAAACCCTTATGCTATTAAAATAAAAGAAACAAAACATTTGCCTACAACTCCAGTACTAGGGCCTGTGAGTCAGTGTTTGTTTAATATTAGTTCCACCCTTTCTAAGCCTGTTTAAGATGCCCTCAAGTATACTAAAAGCCATAAAGATTTAACCAGCCCTCAGAGCACACTTAGAAGGTTGGAGTCACAGAATCAGAAATGTGGAGGTCGATGTAATCACCATTCCTCCCCGGTATCTTTTGGACTCCAACATGTCTTTCTAAATCTGGATCCAGTGTAACTTACTCATAAAGCCTCCTCCAGGTAGATTTTATCACTTCCTCCTCTACTGCCCCACAGCTCTTTGTTAAGAGTATATCAAATTTGCAATTGTTTGTCTATATATCCATCTTTTTGGCTTGACTCATGAAACTTCTGTGGCTCAGATCCAAGCATCCATCCCCAAACATAAAGCCTGAGGCAAGAATATTTGTGGCAGACACTCATCTGGCTTGCTGAACTGAATTTTCATTTTCTTTATCACCAAGTCCTTTAAAAACTTAAAGGACTAACGTGATAGGAAGAGATAACATGAAAGGAAGAACCAAAAGAATCAACCTGAACCTGCAATCTAGAAACCACTTTCCAGACCAGGAGTAGAGGTTGGCTGGGCAACAGTAATGGTTACAAGTAAGAACAGTCATCTCCTTGGTACTTTTTTCCCAATAATCCTCGCATCTCTGTAAAACTTCCATAAGAGCAAAACAGAACTAGGGAGATGAGTGTGGTCTAATTAAAACACCAGACAGGGCAGTACTATGACTTGCAGTGGTACAGCCATAGGGAAAACATCACAGCGGCAGTTTCCAGACAAGAATAGAGAGAACCGTTACTACGTCACTGACGGACTTCAGAGTTAGGCCTCATGGATGCCAGAAATTTGAGGCTTAAGACTAATGTTCACCTCGTTCTTATGTAAGTACCAAGAGCTTACCTCATATTGGCACTTCAGAACACCAACTGTAGAGTTAGAGTTGAAGATGGTTAAAGCACAGGAAGGAACTCAAGGCAATTGTTTTCAAACTTTAAGTACATAAGAATCACCTCCTGGTCTAAAACAAACCCGAATTGCCATGCTGCGCTCCAGAGATGATAACATATGTAAGACCCAGAAATCTGAATTTTTAGGAAATAGCCCAGCTGATTCTGATGAAAACAAACTTGAGGCTCACTATTTGAAAAACGCTATCTTAAGAGATTGCCTATCCCATCTCTCACTTTACAGCTGGGAAAGATGAGGTCAAGAAAATCCAGTACTTCCAGCCCCGCAGGTCTTCTAGTTAGGCAAATACTATGAAGGTGGTGTTACTAAACCTTCTGGGTTCACTGAATCAAAACCAGAAACTCAAGAGCATTGATTTGGTATCAGAATCTCTGATATATGGTCTTGGCAAATTAAAAATTGTATCTGGGATGGGTACCTCCACTGCAATCCGGAGCTGGAAGAATGTTGTAAGGAATGAGTGTATTCTCTTAGAAGGCAGAGATCTGAGATTAAGTAAATACCTTTTTGTAATATTTGGCCCAGGATTTATTTCCAAGCCAGGAGCACGAACCAGAGAGAAAGGACAGGTTGTTTACGATGCTTATTAAATACATTTGTTTGTATGTATATACATGATACCAGAACTTCCAACGAGGCTGCCCTTTATTACCTGCGTCACGGAGTTGGTGCCGTTCCTCGCTCTCTGAGAAGGGAGGAGCCCTGGGCCTGTGCTTCCTCTCTCTGTGCTCACCTTGCCCATGGTCGCTTCTATATACAGCTTCCTTGCAGTGAAGCCCCGCTTTCTGTGAGGCCTCGGGAGAAAGCTGGTCTTGGTGCCTGGACTGTTTTTCCCAATTCCGAGTTCGATGGCTGTGCTTAGCCTCCCAGTCTTCCGATTCAGTGCTCAGAAACACCTCACCACTGATCTTGGGGAGAGGAGGTCTTCGGGGCCTCTCGTGACCAGATCGTTTCCTTTCAGGCTGCTCAGTGCTAATTTGGGGATCGTCCCTCACTTTACCCAAGCTAGAGGATGAAAGAGGTTTCTCTGATGAACAATGCTCTTCCAGTTCTTCCAAGTTCTCCTGTGGATGTTTCGATTCCTCCTTTCTCTGCTTCACAGTCTTTTCCTCACTTTGGAGTCTATAAGACTTTGAGAATCCAGAACCCAACTCCCTTGCCCTCCTTGACCGTGGCTGGTCTGAGCGGAGGTGGAGGAATGTGAAAAATAGAAATGCAAGTTAACTTAATGAGAGTATGAACTCACTACAGGACAGAGGCAGGGCCCAAGTTTAACATATTTTAAAATGAAGAAGATGACTTTTTCAATTTAACAAACTGAAATGAAGGGATGAGCATTTGCTGGAATGGTCCATGCCTACATGAAGGATTCTGGGTACATAGCCAGAAAGGTAAAAAACTAAAATGAAAGTAAGTGAAAAAAAGTAAATCTGAAAGAAGAGCTTGATCATGATTAGCGAAGAGTTAACACATACTTTAATATTTGCCAATAACAAAAATTCTAGTCATTAAATGTTTAATTCTATTTATAAAACCAATTTGGAACTAGTATATGGGGGAAAAGTGAGAGTTGAGGGAGTCTTATAAAACAGAAAAAGAACTAACTTTGTGATTCCAGTCAGAGACTTTCAAATATTCTTATTGGAAATAACAATAAATCTATGTCAGAATATTGCTAACTTCTACTTAGGCCACTAGAGTGATGATCCACAGATTTTCGTGTTCCTCTGTCCTCTCCCCATAGGTGGCCAAAGCCAACACTCCCAGCCATGTTACAGTTCAGTGTGGAAGAAGAGGGAGTAAAGGAAAATTTTAAGTGAGTAAATGCCCGTATTATCTTCGGAAAACTCTGTTCCTAATCTTACTTGAAATTCTTCAGAGGGAAAAAAGTTAAAAAGAGATGTCATAACAGAATACATAAAAAGGAGTCACTTCCTAAATACATTTCAAAAAACTTTATGATATTGTTTTCTGGCTATAAAAATACAATATGTGCTAAATATACAAGTGCCTAAGTTTAACACAAACTGCAGAAACAGCACACAGATGGGTGCTTTTTTGTCAGGTCTCATTTAAGAACAAGCAAACTGTGAAAACAAAGGAAGTAAATTAACAATGCACATTGCAAGAGCATATTTATTTTAACATTTTCTAAGACTTTTACTTTAATTGGGAAGTAACAAAAAGAAATCCTAATTCCGTGGAAGATTGCTAAAATAGCCAAGATTCCCTGTTGGAATTAGTCACTTGCTGAACTGCTTTTGAAACAGCTACCGTAATTGGGTGGGATGCAGAAAAAATAAACGACCATAAATTTCCTTAGTTATTAGGGGTTTTGTTTGCTTGTTTTGGGTTTTTTGTTTTGGTTAAAGTGTGTTATTGTTATCTAATGAAGGAACAGAGGTAGGGGAGATGTGTTAAATGTATCTCTTATGCCATAAGCTTCCACTAAAAACTCCAAATTGTTTCCTCTTGAGCTTTCCAGAAGAAAAGAACATTTGCCTCAGAGATGACATCTAAATTAAAATCTGTCTTCTAAAAAGTCTGTAGGGGTATTTATCTTCATAATTTGTGGTAAAATTTATTTTTTACAAAAGCAGAAGTGAAACAGAACAATTACTCTCTGTAATAAAGTATCTACTCTTTTAACCAAACTGTTATTTTAGGAGTATCTTGACAGCTGAGAAAGAATCAATTCACTACTGCCGTGAATTAACATAATACTGACCAGCTACATAAATGGTGACCACAACTAGGAGACAATGGTTTAGTGTTAATACCTATGTTCCCACAGAAAATTGCAGGAGTGAAGCCTGCCTTTAAGCCCAAAAAGAGACAAGAAAGGTTTTGTTTTCAACATGGATGTGTCAAGTCATGACTGTTTTGTTTTTTATTTTTACTTCTTTCTAAAAAGTTAACAAATATTAGTAGTTTTACTTTAGGGAAGTGTGTTGCAAGAATTAGAACAGAGCTGTCACTACGTTTTCACAGAGTTGACAGGAAAAAATATTTATTGTGATCACTTGTGATATCTTTAAACCTGGGAAAGAAAAAAAAAAAAAAGACAGGTGTGGAGGAATCTGTCTGAATCTTTTAAAACCCAGTCCAGTTAAGGACTGAGACTTTTATGTTTCTTGAGACCAAGTTATTTGGCAAATATAATTAATTTCCTTATAGCCAATACATACATGCATATATATGTATATACGTATACATATATATACACCCACACATATGTTTGCATATATATATATGTTTGCATATATATGTATGCAAACATTTAATTTGTGTGCTTCCATGTTTGTCTTTCAAAATAAAATGATTTTTGTTTAAATAGACAAAATACTATGTAGTACACACATTACATTAATATATATATAAATAATAGTACTTTAGAGTTTATAAGTCTTCAGAAAAATTACATTGTTTAATCTTCTCAACATCCATGTGAAGGATTTATTTTTAGAATCTCCATTTTAGAGATGAGAAAAAGGCTTACAGTGATTACAGTAGACAACTTCCTTAACATTACAATTTTTCTAAGGAATGGATGAAACGTGAATCAAGGTCTAATGACTCCAAAGACCATGACTTAAAGTCTCTAATATGCTTGCAATACAGGTAAGTGGCTTTGAAAAAAAAACATGGATTCATAAATGAATAAGATATACCATTTCAGTCGATATAAATCTGACAGATGTTTTGGATAATTTAAGATTTGTAGAAAATCTATAAATGATTATTCTTAAAAGGTTAATTTATTAAAGTTTAAGTAAAATGAAAGCTAAAACGACCACTTCTGTAATGATTTGCTGTGATTATTATAAGACAGACAAAAATCATATTGCACGCAAAGAAGTACAATGAAAGAATATCCCTTATGTGTTGGGAAAGGACCACTGCAAAGAACACAAGGCTGCTTTGTAAATATGAGCTGGACTGCAATATGGTTTCTGTGGAACTCAACTTAGTCTAACTCAAAGGCATATAAATGAAGATCACGTGTTCAGCGATACATCGTCTCCCGACAACAACACAACTGAAGAGAAATTCCAACAGTACTTTACAGGCACATTCTCAGAAGGTCACTGTTTTCTCTAACCAATCCCCCCCAGCTCCAAAAAAGTAGCATATATGCCATTCTCCATAACTTTACAAAAGCAGTTAAATAGAGGTTTGTAAAAATTTTAGGTGTCCCTGAAAATCCACTGAATTCTTAACACAGTCTAGAGAGATGAATCAGTATGTCAGCACTCTGGTCAAAACCACCAGGTTTGAGTCCCAATTCAAGTTAGTATAAGGTTTTAATAGAGGAATGCTAAAATTAGTACTTTAGTGTACTTAATTTACTTACCACCCTAATGTTTTATGCCAGACCACATTTCTAAGATTTTAATTAAAGCTGACGAGTAACTCTTTACCTTCTGACCTCTAGTACAGAAAAATACGGCAATAATTTTTCTTTTTAAATGATGTATCACATTTGATTAGAAAAACCAGCATAAGAAAAATGGCTATCAAAAAAGAGCTGAGCATTTTACATATGGAAGAACAGCACACCAAGCAATAAGTAGAGAATCAACCTGCTTACTGATTGTGTTATAGAGCTGAGCTCTACTGATTAGGATAGATTTAGAACAATGTGACTGCAAGACTCAAACTATAATAATCCTATCACCTACATATATGTATCTTTCATTCTACTCATCAAAGACAAATACCTACTTACCTTTTATAATGAAATTATAGAAAAGCAATTGACAATTAATTTTCAAGGAACTTGGGGATTACTGACCTTAAAATCTTTACTCTCTAGAAGCTGCTTTTAGATTTTATTTAGCTGGTATCCTAAGTATGGTCTCCAAGCTGAACTACAATAAATACTGACACTAAAAACTATAGGAAATGTCTTTCCTTTGACAGATCTTTAAAAAGGACTGAACAATATTTGCCAATACTCATTTCCCAACACACTTTTAAGATAAAGAATCACCACCACCACAAGTGCCACCACCACACCATCACCACCACCACCACATTGCAAAAGCAAGCACTAGAGAAGGGATCTCTCTATCTCAGAAATTTTTCTATATGGTAATCAAATAGCAAAGAAAGCATCAAGAGCAAAAAATGAACAGAGAATCTTAAATTCAATTTTGTCATCAGCAGGCTAACCCATTGGCCTAGGTTTAAAAGATAAGAAGCATGGAAAAAAAGCTTTGGTATCCAGTAACTGATAAATCGTGTACCTCCTTTATTATTTGTGCCACTTTGCTGCTTCAAACAGTACTGCCCAGATTTCCTTGAGAAAGATCAAGCCCAGAGACTCATATACCACTTTTCCACACCCCAGTTTATGTGTTTAGAATGTAATACAACATTCCAAGTAGCAACAGTGCAAAAGAATGCATGCCAAATTTTCCTAAACTATATTCAAGTGTTAACAGCCATAAAAATGGCTCTGGTCATCCAACTAAAGAACAGATGAATTTATTAGATAAGATAAAATTCCACCACAAATCTAAAGGGGCCCTAGGGTCACTTTACAGACAAATTTAAAGGGGTGTCTTGCAACTGAGTCTAAGGATAGAGTAGGTCATGATGTAAGAACTTACCTCCATCTTCATAATAGTAACTATCACCATAAGCATTGGCTCCAGGGGACTCTGGAAAGTGTTTTTTTCGCTTTTTCTCTTCCTGTAACTCTTTTTCTTGCAAGAGTCGAGCTATGTCCTGCAAATACAAAGAAAAGGGAAATAAATATTACCAGAGAATGAACAAACTCCATACAGTGACCCTACAGGTCAATGGTCTGACATTCCACTGCCAGGCTTTTGTGGCTCTGCCTCCAGCTAGGCTCTCTAGACGTTCTGCTGTTAAGCTCATTCTGTCCAAATGCCACAGATGATTGCTCAATAGGAAGGGCACAAGATCCAGATGAGAGGGAAAGGTTTTTTTAATTGAGTTTAAATCTAACTCAACTTGAAGACATTCAAATGTAATGTTCTTAAAGCTGGTTATAGAACAGAATTTTTTAAATACATATTTATGGGCCCTTTTTCCAAGATGATGATTCACTAAGTCTGAATGAGGAAGAGTACCATAATCTCTAAACTTTTATAAACTGTATTTACAATGTAATTTAAAAACGTTTTTAAAAGAATTTTTCAGTTGATTCTGATTTAGCTTTGCATTAGAGGACCACTGTCTTAACTATCAATAAAAAAGAGAAAACAGTCTTCCTCCTGTCTCCCCTCTGCTCTATCTCCAGGCAAGTTTTTAGCAGTTACTGAGTGATGAATAATAACATTCTGACTGCGTCCCCTAAACGATTACCGCCCCCCATGAAAACAAAGGTATATACAAATAACTGCAATACAACTAAATTATAAATGCCTCAAAAAAGAGGGTAAAATGTCTATGGGAGCACAAAAGAGGGAATATTATTTCTACTCAAACGGATTAGTTCAAGGCTTTGCATTAATGTTAGGTTTTGAACAAAGAACTGGATTCCAACAGGCAAGGGAAGAACAGAGAACAACATCAGCAAAGTTATAAATATTTTAATGGGCGTCAATCTAGGGAACAACCAATAGTCCAATTAGAACTATGGATGTGGGGTGTTACAGAGAAAAGTGAGGCTAAAAAACCTCACCTGGATCATAGGCGCCCTTTACAGACAATCTTAAGAAGTCTGGCGTCTGTAATGTAAGGGATGAGGGGTTCCTAAAGGTTTTGAGCTAGAAAGTGACAATGTTCTGAATTTAAAGATTATTTCTATGAAAGGCCCAATAAAATAGCACATAGACTTTGTTCACGTACACTTTTTTGGAAAGAAGATCCCTAGCCATCATCAGATTCTTAAAGATCTTACAAATACGGCAACAATACTCACCGATGCAAACGGTAATAACAGCCATAGGTAGTTTGAGGGGCTAACTTCCTTATATGTACAATGAGGAATATAAGATGTGCTCAGATGTAAATGGTGCAAATTTTGAGGCAAGAATTAATCACTATTCTTCTTTTTGCAATTTTCTGAATAAGTCAAAGTGAAGAATATACTAAGACTGCAAGGCAAATAAAATTCATCTGAATGACTCAATTTCTCTTATATCAGTGTAGAAATAAGTTGGATACTAAGGCTAGGTAAATTAGCAAATGTTATCCATATACTAGGCTTTTAATGTTCACAAAAAAAAAGCCTTACAAATCTGACTTTATGTTAAGTACATGCCTAAATTCAAACTTATAAATATACTATTAACATATATCCTTTAACTGATTTCTATGCTGGAAATTTCTCATAAGTCTGTAAAATATATACATATATATTGATAAGTAAACCATGTAAAAGCACTCACAAAATACTGCAGCTCAGAATGAAAGGTAAAGAACACAATCCCACTTAAAACACAAGTATAATTTTCATGCAAAGAAATCTGAATATCTAATACTTTGATGGAAAAAATTCCCCTAAACCTAAAGAATATGATGATTTTCTTTTTCCCTTCCAGTTCAAGTCAGAGATGCTTTAGAGACACTGGGAGAGAAACATTAACTACTAAAATGGATTTCTTTGGGCCTGAATTCTTTATCTGTAAAATAAAAGGTCTGAACTACTCAACCTTAAAGTCAAATGTCTTGACACCCTAATGCACCATTTTAATAAATCTGGGAGTGTTACCAGGTGCCATTCCCTGTGCCAGGTTCATTGTATTTGATGTCTTGCAAAGCAATATACCAGTCAGTTAGGAAAAGAGAGAGGCGTGACAAGATAATTTATTCTCCCCAAAGTAACATCTGTTACAGAGTTTCCCAAATCCCTATTTATTTTACTGTAAAAGTAGGAAGAAAAATGTAAACACTTCCCTGAGTTGTCATGTTTACTAAGCACCCAACACTCATTTTCCTAAGTGGTTTGTTTTACTGAAAACAAAAAGTTTCCCTTGATATAACTGAATAAAAATATAAAGGAAAATTACCAGGTCCAACTGCCAGTAGAAATTATTCAACTGTACTCCAGGGACTTCATAATTGCTTTGCTGCTATTGAATTTAGTCCTAATGAATACATAGTAATAAGCCTTCTCAATGTGAAGAGCCAAAGATGAACCATAGAGAAACAAAGGTGATGCCCCTTTTGTACAATGCGTTAGCTAGTCAAAAGGAGGGCTCTTAACCAAGTAGAATAATAATAATCATAATGTGTCATGCACCTTAGCACCCAAACCTTTTGCTCTTCTAACCTCTCAGCTCTTTTCTGAGTAAGCTTCTTCTGTCTGAGAAGAACAAGAACAGCTAGCTAGACTTGAGGAGGGAAAGGATAAAGGAGGGAAAGGAAAATTGCTGCTGTATTATAAACCGTGGTTTAGCCCAAGTCAGTTTTCTTCCCTGCTTTCCAACATTACTGCACAATGGGTTTAGTTAGGTGATTTCAATATAAAAAAATTCCCCTGAAACAAGCTGAAGATGGCAATTATTAGTCACAATGCTTGGATGCAGCTTAGTCACCCCTGACATAAACAACCTCCTTAGTCTTCAGCTTCCTTCCTGTTAAAGGTTAGTCTAGAACAGCATTTCCCAAGCTCTGTTTCTGAGAACACTGGTATCAAAAGTTTCTCCAAAAAAACCAGAAAGCATTCAATAGAAAACATGTATTATATCTAACTCTTTAAACACATTAGCTCATTTTGACACTTGGATAAAAGAAAAGTAACCTGTTATCTTCCTGTAACCCAGGAATTTCCAAATTTATTTTGTGACGGATGCCTTTTTGTTACATAAAAAAATATAAACCTTATGAAACTAGTGTTCAATAAAACATAACTTGGGGGATAAAAATCTAAAAGAACTCATAAGCCCTTTTGAAGTCACACTCAATTATTTTTTAATTAATCAGGTAGACTTACTTTGGGTTAATATGTAGAAACAACTCTGTTGCATAGAAGACTTTCTAGTAAATACATTTATTGAAATAACACTCAACTCTGGAAAACTGGAAGCTGTGAGCATAAGTAAGGGCACAGGTAAGGATCCCTGGAATGCTAGAGGAAAGTTATTTTAAGAGAAACATAGATTTACTGATTCCCTTCAATGGGTCACACATTCTGCTAGAGACCTCCTATAGGGAAACAAGATACGTGGTCAATATCGTTAATGTTCCTATCTATTAAGTGCTAGAAGAAAAATGATTAACCTAATGTAAGACACGCAAAGATGAGTGCTCTAAGAGAAGCATTCATACAAACAAGGTGCAATGGAACCCAGAGGAACCCCGGGCATCTTTCTCAAGTAGAAGACAAATTACTGAACTGTGGTGCTGGATCCCTTAGGGTATTTTTATGGTTTATTTGATTTTATATCAGGGTTACTTCCCCCTTAAAGTTTTCACCTCTATCATACAATAGTACTGGGATTCAAAATGAGAAAATCTTGGGTATAAAGACAATCTAAAGGAGATCTGAAAATGTGATTGTCAAATGACTGTCAGAAGAACAAAAAAAAGGAAGCCATTCCATTAGATTGCTAAATTTCTTTTATTAACTAGCAATTAATATATTAACATCTAACTCAGTAGGGAACTCAAAGCAGGAATAAACCCAAAGGGTTACTCTATAAGACCAGAATAAGAGGGTAACACCAATTCCATTGTTATAAAAACATCAATATAACTAGGATAAAAAGAGAGAAGAATTTTCTCAACCAGAAGCCACCCACTCACTCCCCCTGTCTGGCTATATATGTATAAACCTATTTCTAAAGTGCCAAAACATAGGAAAAAATTTCAATTGCTAAAATTATTATTATCTGAGCTATTCTCTAGATATTACCACTTATATAAATATTTTTTTAGAACACAAATTTCTAATGACCTTAAGAATGCTTTGAAAAAGTACCATGGCTCACACTAGATTAATTTTTAATGTAAATTGGTTACTAAGTTTATCCCTGAACAGTTCACATTATAAATGGCTCCAAATTGTTGGACTAGTGCCACAGACTTTTCATAACATGGTTGGCCATGCTACTGTTTATTTACGCAAAAAACAAAAAAAAAAGGTTTTCGCTAAAATAGTTTCACATTCACATATATTTGGACCTAGGTTCAAAGACACACATATGTATACATTCACGCACAATTAGTTAAGAGTTTTATTTAAGAATAACTGAGTTAAATCAACCAAACACACATTTCTTGGCTTCATTAAACAACACTGACAAATGCTAAAGCTGTGACCAAAGAGAAAGATCCCAATAAAATTAATCCCCCCATATTAATCACAAACTCATACAGTCCAGTATTACCAAAGGCTACAAGCCCCTTCAACAAGGCACCAAGAGGAAGGAAGGAAGGAAGGAAGAGGGAAAGAGAGAAAAGAGGGAGGGAAAGGAAGGAGGGAGAGGCCACAATGCTGGTAAGAATACAAAAGACCTTTTTTAAACTTTTCTACATCTGTCTCCCCAGTGGAAATGCTACCTTCCTTACATCTGTGCTCTGTTAAAAAACACAATAAAATTATACCATAACAAAGCTAGACATGCTAATTCACCCACACAAAGTCATATAACTCTACTCATGAACAATGTTGTTCAGAAAAAAATCTGTCCCAAGAGGAAAGGGGCCTTGGATTCTACATCTGGTTGTTTTGGGGGACTATGAACTACCCAAGAGAGTTGACCCCAAAAATCTCTAAAAGAGATTTGGGTGAAAATCCAGAGAGGAATTTTCCACAGCCTTGCCGTTCAGTAAGAACTCATTAGCTAAGCAGACTCTACAAGGAAGCAGAAGAGCACGGGGCGGGGTGAGGAGGGGGAGAATTCAGATAGTTGATGAGTAACAGGCAATGCAAAGTTGGCCAGAAAAATTAGCACAGTTGTCTTAGTCTCCCCTATTAGGCACCCTGGACTAAAATAAATAAGCATTATCATACATCCTTCAACATCAAACTTTACTAATGCAGATTTTGTTTATTTAATATAACAACATACTAGTCAGCTGGAAGTCACATTTTTCTACAACAGAAGAACATCTTGGCAGGACAGCCATCTAATCTAAGGCATCAGTGAAAAGTCAAAAAAGTCTGAAAGCAGTTTTTTAAAGGCTAGTCTCACTAAACATCCACAACTGGATTTCTCATCTCTCATTCCACCTCACTGGGGAAGGGGGAACATTTCAGTAGGTCAAACAGTAGTGGAAGGCAATGTAGTAGGAGGGCAGTAAAGGCATAAACTCCTGAAGATCCCTCAGATCAGACCATACTAGAACACACCTAAGCCTGTGTATTGTTTCCCCTTTCTAATTTCACGCTTATCTCCCTATAAGAGAAATCAGAGTTATTGTAAGGGGCAGAATGGTGGGGAAAACACCTGGCAAGAAAGCAAAAAGGAAAGAGCAGCTATTAATTTAATATGTGGCAGAGACTTTATATACATAATTTTATTTAAACTTCACAACAGCCCTTTGGGGTAAGTATGGAGTTATCATGGACTTCTTCAATTTGGAACCTGAGGTTCTACATGGTTAAGTGAGATGCTGAAAGTCTCAGCTAAAAGTTAAATGGGTAAGATTCAAACCCAGGATAGTCTAACTCCAAAGTCTCTGTGTTCTATGTTGTGTCACAGTATATCCAGGTCAGAGGCAGTCAGTCAGGAGACTGAACTGTACAGACATTTCTCTGGCATCTTATTGTAGCTTGGGACCAGTAATTTACTTCTTCAAGACTTAATTTCTTCATCTGAGAAATGCAGTTATTCACTACACTACACACTTTATATAGTATAACAATGAGATTATTGTGATTGCTATTTAGATTCCACATGCGTAAAATAAAGTATTTTGGTTTCCCGAATACTGTTTTTCCCCCGAATGGGGTGGGGGGAGGGGGGGGGGAATTACAGGACACCAGTAGCATTTATAAGAAGCCAACTTCATTACTCTGTGATTTTTAAAATAGAAGCTTTCCTGTCTACAAAACATAATCCCTTCTTTCAGTTGCCAGTTTCATCTCCAAGGCAGTCTTGACTATAGAGATGCAACACATCCTGTAGTAAGAAAGAGCTCCTGTGTTGCCAACAGGAAGGATGAAAAGGAATCCTTAATTCCTACTTACAACTCTGATCATCACATAATCATGGTTTGTTTCTTAAAGAAATAGCTAAATACACTCACACCAGGCGTCTCACGCTCACCTGGCATTGAACAAGGAGTTCCAGAGGAACAAGGATGGCTCAGTGTAGGAACAGGAGATGCAGGCTGGTTCACTGATAACTCTGATTGTATCTATTTAATAGGGTGATCGTATGTGCCAGTTTGCCCAGGAGAGTCCCAGTTTATGTACTCATTAATAGCAACCCCTTTAACCCTGAAAAGTATTTCTGAATATGCAAAATACCATATGGTCGTTCTACTATCAAAAATAATAAATCATTTTTTCCTTATTAATCAAGACAATGGCCAAGAACAGCACAATAGGTGTAAAAAAAGCAGACAAAGAATCAATGCAAATTGAAAAGGAACCATCTGAAATGCTGAAAACATAACACAGAAGCAAGTGATCATTAAGTGCAAATTCAAGTCTTCTCACAAACCATATACTACTGCTAATTTTAGCCATTTTCAGCTTTAAAAACAACACAGTTTAAAAATATATACAGAATCAAACAGATCATTGTTTTGAGGCAGCGTATCACAGGAGAGTGAAACCATTAACAAAAAAGAATGAGAGCAATGAACAGTCCCTGACTCCTGTTCAGGCTACACTCAAGGTCTGCTCTCCCTAAAGTTGTGGGAATAACCCACAGACAGACACCCAGTATTGAGCTGAAGCGTCCCTTAAAAATTCATTTATACCAAGAACTTCAGACCATGATCTTATTCGGAAATAGGATCTTTGCAGATATAATTAAGAGGAGATCATACTGGATTAGGGTGGGTCCTCAATCCAATGACTGGTGTCCTTATAAGAAAACAAAAGGACAAAAAATATACAGGGAAGAAGGCCAAGTGACAATAAAGGTAGAGACTGAAACGATGCAACTACAAGCCAAGGAATGCCAGACAGCCAAGAGCCACCAGAAGCTAGGAGGAGGCAAAGAAGGGTCTTTCCTAATAGGTTGCATGGCCCTGCAAACATCTTAATTTCGATTTGCAGCCTTCAGAACTGTGAGAGAATAAAGTTCTATTGCCTTAAGCCACGTTTGTGGTAATTTGTTACAGCAGCCCTACGGAAACGAATTCACAATTTATGTCAAATTATCCATTATCATCTTTTAAGATTGCACCACTTAAATAACTGGTCAAAGGGCAATAAACAGTCGTTCATGGAGGGCGACACTTGGACTATGCACCCCAAAAGGGGAGAGTTTTGCTGCCCACCCAGCAACCCTACAGTGAGCCCGTGAATACAGAAAGTCACAGCTCTGGAGCTCAGCAGTCCTCCCCTGTGGGGTGGAGGGGCATTCACTAAGTTGTACCTCATCCTTCTTCTCCTGAATGCGTCGTCTCTCGGCCTCAATAGCCAGCTTCTCCTGAATCTCCTGAGCAATTTCACAGTCTTGTTGTTCACTAAAACACAAAGGTGAAAACAACATGAATAAAGAACATAAGGAGTGACTTTTTCCTGAACACAATTTCCTGAATACTCACTATGAGCCAGTGCATATTTTTATCTCACTTAATCTTCACAATAATGATGCAAAGAGGTTGATATTGTCATATCCTACAGATGAAAAAACTTGAGGCCCAGAGTAGTGGAATCATTTCCCTAAGATTGCAGAGAAAATAAGTGGTAGAATCAAAATGCAATACCCAGACACTACAATGGAAAGCTCCAGGCTTTTTCTATACTACCATGTCACCTCACCCTACTGGGGTCGCTTTACAGAGACAGGCATGTTCCCTCAAAGGAGATGTATACTATGAGAATAAGGTCCACAAATAACCTAATACGTACAGAGTATGCAGAAAAAAATTGGGAGTGAGTTCACTAAAATGTCAATAATACTGTGGCCACCTAAAGGTGGTGGTATGACTTTAAAATTATTTTTATAAAATTTTTAATTAGAGGCATTTTTTTTCAGTTTCAATAAAACTTTTAAAAAGGGGGGAAAAAAACCCAATGTATATTCCCTAGCTTTAGGTCCCAGGAGAAACCTCAGTGGCTGATGCCAGTTTTCTTAATACTCTGGCCACTAAAAAACCCAAATGTTGTAATACTGCTGCTACCACAGTTTTGTTTTGTTTTGGCATTTGTGCATTCAAAAAGATTCAAACAACACCTGCTATCATCCAGGCACCACGCTCAACACTGAGGATACGAAAATAAATAAATCTCCATCCTGCACTCGGAAGCCCACAGTACATTTTGGTGGGAGAAACAAGACAAATCATTTTGGTGGGAGAAATAGATCCTTTAAAACAGCACCTATGAAACAGTGGTTCCAACAGAAAATGGGGTTTGGATCTCTCAGAGATGGCTACAGGTACACAAGTCTTCTGGTTGCAGATTTTAAGAAAAGTCACTGGGCAGCTTATAACTCTAGAGTGTGACAGTGCTGGGAAGCCAGCCTTTACACAGCCTTTACAACCTTTAAGTGCAACTAGGAGAGAGATACAGGCATGTTTAGAGTTCACTATCTAAAAAGATGCTGGAGCAAAATTACAATCGTGGTTTATGTATGCAGTTCGTTTGCTACACAAATATTTCCTCTTATTCTCCCCCTGCCAGTTGAACTTAAAGTACTCAGTTAATCTAGTCTTGGTTGTATATTCCATGTTTAATGGCAGTCTTTTGTAACTGAAAAGTGTTGGGTGTGGGGGGCAATAGCCTAACTTCTCTGGAGGAATCGAAATCCATACATTCTATTCTAACAAAACTGAGGGGATGAAGACTATTCTCCTTTGTATAAAGAACTGGTCACTTTCAACATGTTTGGAAATAGGTGTAGATGAAAGTAGATGTGTGAGCACATGGGGGTATGTATGTATGTGTATAACGCACATACAGGACAGAAAGGGAGGAAGGGAATACAAGACAGAGAGCACAGGCCAGAAGCAGAAATGGCAAGCTTTTTTAGAATCAGTAGAAAAATCACTGGACAAGATGCCTGGAGACCTGATTTCCAGTCCTGCCACTGTTAACCAGTGAATCATGCCCTCTTATGTCGTCTTATCAGCTATAAAAGTTTTTGGACTTAATGACTTCATATTACAGGTCTAACATTCAAGGATTCTGAACCATTCAAACCACAGAATTGAAAATAAAAATCTACTCATTTTTTATTTCCATACCTTCTTTTCATTCACTTACTTTTTTTTTTTAAACTTACCAAAAAGTGTTTATTAATCTAGTTTTAAAAATATGGAATGCTTCACAAATTTGTGTGTCGCTTTGGCAAACGCTCAGAGTTATTTTTCCCTGAGTCCCTTAAAGGCAATGGCTATGTTTTATTCATATCTGTGCTCTCTGGTGCCTTTCATGGTGGCAGAGTTATTAGCAAGAGCCAGTAAGAATGTTTATGTACAAAATAAGGAAGCTGAATAAAATCATGAATGAAGTCCTCTCTGAAAATAATAAAATAGCAAAACCCTTCCTCAAAGGCAGCAAAAATAATAGGCTATCCTGTTTATTTAAACATGACAACTAAAGTAAATAGAAGGGTCCCTTCACTTCCTCCTTTACCCCTTCCTCCTCAAAACAATTTTGTGGTTAAATCCACCATTAGAGATTTAGGTATAGGAGCCTCTCTCATAGAAGAAATGTACTCTGTGAGCCTTTAAGACATTAAAAAGAATAAAAAGTCATTTTGCTGGAAGAGACTTTAGACATGATCTCTCCATTTAGGAGGAGACAGAGAAATAACTTTGGTCAGACACTAAAGTTATGAAGAGAACTACGGGTACCATTCAGAGCTTTCCAAAAGATTCTGCCTCTACTTAAAAAGCAAGGGGTTAAAAAACAAACAAACAAACAAACAAACAAAAAAAAGCAAGGGGTTTAGGACTTCCCTGTGGTCCAGTGGTTAGGACGTGGTGCTTTTACTGCTGGGGCACAGGTTTGATCCCTGGTCGGGGAACTAAGACCCCGCAAGCTGTGCGGCGCAGCCACAAAAAAAGAAAAGCCAGGGGTTCGAGGAAAATAGGAGTAGCAAACACTGCTAGGAAACAATAAAGGAACCCAACAGACCTCATAAAGTTCTTTGACATCCAGTATTTCACTGGATTCCCCACAAAAGCCCAGGAGGCAGAGGGGACAGGGATCATCTCCCCCCTGTACAGGTAAGGAAAACTGAGTCAGAGAGGTGGACCAAATGACTCAAAGTCATCAGTGAAGAGTGCTGAGTCCACACCAGAAACCACATGTCCCAAAACCTAGTAAAGTATTCCAACAACAAAGACAATTTTTTTAATTCAAAGGAAACTATGGGATAGTCACTGTAGGATTTGTAATCTAATAGTGAAAGGAATCAGAGGAACAGATGGAGGGAGAGTCCTCTTCCCTGCCCTGGTTGCTGACACCACAGAGAAAACCAGTCCGGGCATGATGCCCTCCCAATCTCCAAGTCCTCACAGGTCTTTGTAGCGCTTCTGCAGCTGAGCCTGAGCTTTCAGATCTTCCTCTTGAAGCTGCTTAGCCACCTGGAGATCATGCTGGACCAAACGGTTCCGCTGAACATTCGATGCCAAATGATGCTCAACTGGATAGTAAAATTGGAGAGAGGAATTATAAGGCTTTGGCTTATTAATGGTAAACCTGAGAATAAACTTAAGAAGAGCCTTTCCATTAAAAAGGGCTTCACATCCATCATTTCCTCTTATGCTCTAAATAACACTATATAATACGCAGCACAGGAGTTATTATTTTCATCTTTTCATTGCAGAAAAAGAGAATCAGAAAGGTTAAGTAATTTGTATTGGGCACAAGATAAAATAGTGGCAGTGCCAGGACTTCTACTCAAATAATCGAAAACCAGGGCCAGTGTTCTTTCTGCTCCACAAGTTGCCACCTTATTTATAAAATACTATTTCAATACTGAATTTTTATATTGACACACGAATTAATGATTCACAAATTACAAAGTCATACTTACGTACTTCTGTATAACACATATAACTTAGATTTACTTTTCATGAGTACATACATAAAAATTCAGAAAAATCTACAATCTAGACACTGCCCTCGCCTGGGAAAAGATGTTCAGGACTCCTAGGGGAAGGAACCCATCCCTCTGCCAGCCTTCTACACGCCCCCGATGCATGTATAACCACTATCTCCCTCCTACAGCACTAAGGCAAAGGAAATGGTTCAAGTCCCTCTTTTCCTCCGATACACCCAACAGTCTTCTCATCCCTAGCAGCTATCTGACTTCAAAACACCCAGAATTTCATTCTTCACTGAGGTGTCATTTGCCTAGACAGATCCCTCAGGATGGATGGGTGATATAGCCCGATGACTCTCTTTTCTCCCTGCCTCACCCTGAGAAATCTGCCTCAAGCTACCACTAAAAAAGAAAACTGAAGGAGCACGCAGAGGGCTATTACTCACTCTCTTGTTCCTGCAGGCTGTGGGCCAGGGTGTGGTCCTCCAGGACAGCAAAATCTCGGCACACTGCAGAGGATGAGGGAGAAGGGCAGACAGGAAGGCTCATTAGTAGAACTTTAACATAAAAAGAAAAAGATCCTGTTCAGGACTTCAAAGACTCCATCCTAATATTTTAGGATGATCAACTTTATAACTCGCAATGCACAAAACAGTGACTAGTTAGTATAAAGTTTTCATTCACAAAAACCCACATAGTACCTGCTCAGGGCCAAGAACAAGCTGTCACAAAATAATGGTTAGGTCCCTAGCCTAAGGAAATTAATCACAGAATCAGAACCCAGAGGCCCAGAAATTCTAATCCACTTCTATAAAAAGAGGGCAAGGACTGCTGTAATAATAAGAGACAAGAATGTTTCACATACTGCAGCTGAGAAAAATCTGAATTTTTGCATGGTCAGAGGAGTTAAGCCATCTGGGATTCAGAGGATCCTTTCCCAGAGACTTATGTGTATCCTGGTGCTCTTAAGGAAAAACACACCTTTATTAGTCCCTTAGGCAGGAGCAGATCTCTACTTTAAGTGTAGTCACATTCTTCAATGGGTCCACACCCTCAGACACGAGTTAGAACTGGTTCTCTAGGTCTCTCTAAATATAGAGCTGCCTAAAGAGAGCCTGCAAACCAAAAGACAGTGGGAACCTTGCAGGGTACCAGGCATATGCCCCTAACTTTGCCTCCATCTGGAGAGCCAGGCAAGAGCGTTTCCTGGACTACTTTCTTAGACACAAATAAGAAGAGATAGTCTTAAAGGTCCATTCCACCCCAAACTGTAATTTAAACTTCTGCTTCTTAAAACAAACATACATATGAAGGACTCTTATCATGAAAAATGCTGTTTTGTTTGTCTTAAGGACGTGTAGTTTAGGTGATATATCCTTACTCTATTCCAAACATGTACCTCACGTTAAAGAGGAAAGTTCCCAAAGCCTCAGACTATTGCAATGTGTAAGACTCATGAAACTGTCCTCTAGGGCTTACCAGAGTTTACAGATTTCTTTCTGCAGCTCTGACTTTGTCTGTGAAGACATTTAATTAAAACAGAATGAAAAGACATTCCTTTGCCATTCTTAGCGCTTATGTATGTTCACATACACATTCACACAGCCCTGTCCCTCGCTGAGAGATAATGCAACTAAAAAGCAGGCAGAGCTTGGAGACATCAAGATTACTCTGAAAAGGTTTTAAGATGGAAAAATCATTTCTGCCCCAAAATCATATTAAACCGAATATGACCTACTTAGCCCTGGCTCAAATGCAACTACAAAACCAGCAATTTCAATAGAAAGTCCTGTTCTTTTACATCCAATATATTCTCAGCAAATTCTAACAACTTGAGGCCGAGGTCAAAGTTCCCCAATATTTCACAGAATGAAAGTGCTTTCAAGAAGAGCTAGTTAAACCTCTTATTTAATAGGTGAGGAAAATAAGGGCCAGAAGGAAGAAAGGGCTTATTAAGGCTATATACATAGTTTGCCGGTGGCAAGGCTGGGAGTCAGTTTCTCAGCAAGCAAGAGCTGTTTCTGCTCCTGACAACCAGCCCTCCTGGACTCTGGTAAACCACAGTCGGAACAGACTGAAAGAAGATATTCTATACTGACCAACATGCATTCTCTAAAACACTTAGCTGGTTAACATTAATTAATTAAATGTCTAAGACACGTATGGATTTAGTTCATAGAAAACAAATATTCAGAATGAATATTTTAAAAAGTTTAAAAGCCACTTCAATTTATGTTATTAGAGCAGAAAGGTATGCCAAAACAATATATTCTATATGCTTTTAATATTATGCTGAATAAAATAAAAATTATAAAATTACTACAGTTTTCCATGTGGATAACCATGTGAATAACTGCAATAATTTCATGTTTTTTATTTCAGTCAGCATGACATTAAAAATATAATGTTTATGGATACATATACCTGTAGTAAAAATATATGTTTTTAATATCTGGCACTGACATAGTGACCCCTAGAGACACAAGCAAAGGGGCAGGTGTGCCTTTACCATATATATGCTGTTCCACTGCTTTACAAACTAGAGAAGACTGAAGGAAGTGAGGCAAAATATTAGCATCTATTAAATTTAGGTGATAGGTTCCTGGGTTTCTATATTTTCTGTGCTTTTTGTAATGTTTTACATATACTGCACTTAAATTCTACAGCTAAATAGAAAACCTTTTAAAATTCACATCTTTATTTCATCAGCAGCACATATAAACCATAAACATGATGATGCATTTGACATATCATGATACACCAAGGAATTTATGAATTTATGATTACCTTAATAATGACTCTTCTTAATCATTTCTTAATATGTAAAAAGCAAGGCTGAAGTATATTTAATTATTGTGATTTGACCCTGAATCTTATTACAGTAGAGGCTGAATTGGTACCCACAAAATATGGGTAAGGCCTGCGCTAGAAAAGAACCTAGAAGATCTTCCATGACTACAAAGATGTACACACACTCATACATGCACAGGGTTGTATTGTCAATCCACAGATTTAGCCCTTCAAAGTTTACTAAAAACTTCCAAATGTATCGTCTCATTTATGCAGAGATATTACTTACTTAATCCATAATTTCCTATGCATCCACTCTAGTTGCTTTCAAAGTCAGCCTCTGTATTCTTTGCAATGCTAATCTAATGCAAGCTGGGAAAATCACACCTCCAGCCACCTTGCAAATCAGTAACCAGTTTGGGAATTACAGAAAACAATTCTCAGCCAGGACAAGTTCAAAGCCAGGAGCTTTGCTCCTCCTCTAATCCACTCTACTTTGAAGCAAACGGCTATAAACAGTACTGAGACTAAACAGCATAAACTCATCTCACTACGTTTCCAGGCAGGCACATTTAAGAGGAACTACTGGACCCTGGGCTTTTATCCTGCCACTTCTCAAACTTTTTCCCTCCTATGTTCACTTTCATTCACCCTAATCTCAGGTTATCTTCTTGCCATTAAGCCAACCCCATCATTCTCCATTCCCATCCAGCCCTGCAATCTCTACACCTTCCACACAGTTAGTGCTGGATGTAGCATAAAGTAGGACTTCAGGAGATGCTCATTAATAGAAAAAATGAAGAAATACTGGTCAATAAAGTCAAAGAACAGAGTTCCACAGACAGGAGGAAAACAATGTTATGAATAGAATTAAGCTCTGTTGTTAATGACAGCATCACAGAGAGATGTAAAATTTTTCAGACATTCAAATAAAAACTAGAAACCTCTCCCTTTCTCATGAAAAGAACGGAGCTTTAGTGATTTTTAAAATCCAGATATGTACATATATACAGTGGATTAGTTTATATTAAGGCAAGCAAGTCTCAGGAATGGGAAGTAGGATTTATATATCTCCCACCTATTTTCCTTGAAGAGAAAGATGATTCTCATTCATCTGTGGACCCCCCTAAATAAACAAATGGCATAGTATGCACCTAGTAAACACAGTTATTCAACAAACATTTGCTGAATTCTATTATTAGGAGGAATAAGTCATTTACAAGCCATCAAGGAGGTGGAGTTGACAGAAAGGTAAATAAGCATAATTTAAAATTTAATAAAGGTTATAAAGACCTATAGAAAATTCCTTGAAGGCATAAAAGTGGAGCAGTTGTGCTTGTTATGAACTGGGGGTAGGTGTAAGGAGTGGGGGTGACTTGGCAGAGCTGTATCAGGAAACCTTAAAGAAGTTAACATACAAAACCAACCTCAAAGAAAGGTTAAAACTCCTAGGGCAGAAGTGGTAAGCGTTCTTAGCAGAGGGACCAATTAACTCTATACAAACTAGAAGATGAGTGAAGAAGTCATTCCTGTTTTGTCATTTTTTTACCCACATCCCCAAACTTTCTGAAAATAAATTGCTATGAAAACTTAGCAAGCGTCCTCCCACATAAAAATGCCTGGATTACTAATGCATTCACTAGAAACTATTTCTTTCAACTGTGTCTGTACTGCCCTTTACGTTCTGGTATAATTTTGTGAATTATTCTGTTTTAGTGTAAATGCTATTAGTAGCAGATGGAACACACACTCACTGCTTCGAGAGCTGGGTTTATGCTTACTTTCCTTTGTTCTGTACACATGGAAACGCCCTCTATGAATGAGGAAGATGTTCCAGACACACATTTTGTCTTGAAAAGTTTGGTAAGGACAGGCAACTGCAATTGACATTGATATAATACTTTGTAGATTACAATGCACTTTCACACTTATTCCTCCTAACTGTCTGAGGGTCTAAAGGTTTTATCAATATCCTCATTTTATTTATGAGGAAACTAGGCTCAGAGAAATAAACTGGCTTGACCAAGATAACCCAACAAATGAGCAAATGAACTGCAAACCAACCTGAACTCTTCTGGCCTCCAATATTTCTGCTCAAAGAACTCCTAGAAGAAATGGGTCTATGTTTAAGTATGTCAGAAAAGAGTGATATTATTAAATACTAATTAAAATAAGACAAATATGCATTAGGTTCTTTGAAATTGAGGATGAAATAAAATTTAGGTAAGGGTGGTACATGTGTTCAGAAGGTGGGTTCCAGGTCCTAAAACAGAGCAATAAAAATGGACATAGTTTACTTTGTCTCACTATCTCCCAAGAAGAAGTCTCTAGCTATCACGGTTGGCCTGTGTTCACTTCTGAAAAGCAAGGACAAAAAAATTTTGCACAGTATTTCATAGATGACCTATAAGAAAAACCCTAGGTAGTAACTGCAGTGGGAAAGTCCAAGGAAAATCTCCCTTTGGGATCTAACCACTTTCCCCCATCTCCATCCAAAATCAATGGCTTTTCTTCCCTTTGGTAAGAGAGTATTAATGAATTCAGACTAATGTGTCTCAGAGTTGTTAAAGACAATTTTAACTAAGAAATGATAACATAGGTAAAACCCCTAAGCCTTTGTCTGCCACCCTACAAGAGAAATGTCTCTCTAATCGATTAAAGAAGTCTCTTCCCTTTATTAAAAGCTTTAATAAAACTGCATCAGTAGAAGAGAAATGGGATGCAGGTAAACTGTGAATAGACCTCATTCTAATGCCAAATCTTCCACATTCTCAGCCCCAGCAAAGTTTATATACAGGGACTAAGATGACATCAACATCACCACCACTAATACCAACACCAAAACCAGTCTCCAACCCCATCACCACCATCATCAGTGGGAGCTTCTTAGAGATGCTCAGCTATGGAATGGAGACACTCTCCTAACCACCTGCCCCAATTATGAGCCCCAAAACAACAAACACAGCTTGGAGCCCCTGGTCCCTCTGACAACTGAAATTTCCCACTTTCAGGCAGAAAGATGAAAACAATGAGAATAATACCCAAGTAATGTTTGAGCAATTAATTTATTAGGGATAAAGGGTAACTGAAAGGTAACCTTTGATCCTTCTCTGACTTTTAGTGTCTATAATTTCCATCTTGTTGAAATGAACAAAACTGAAGTACAGTATGACAGAGGAAATAGAGTGGCACCTCATTTTGGCTGATGCTAAAGAGGTAAACAACACAGGTGTTCTATACTCATTTACTTTGTTCCTAGTTAAAGTAGCCAATGGGAGGGCTACTTTTCTGATCAAGTCTCCAAATGTCCTGTTCTTTCCAATATACTATGTTTACTCCATCCGTCTGGGAGATAGAAGAGGCTTCTGAGCAGAGATCTATAAAATAATTAAATCAGATCCACCTTCCTGTATTTATCGTCCTTAGTATAATTATCCCCCCTTACTAAACTACCCACAAAGTACACACAGACTTCTGCAATTCCTTTGTGAAAGACAAAGGCTTTCATTCCACATATTGCACAAATGATTGGGGCATCAAGTATCATTAACCACTGTTACAATTGTTTGGGGATTTTTATGATTATTGGTTTTGGTTTATGTTTTTCTTGGGTGGTTGGTGTGGGCGTGAAACACAGAGAATGGGGGAGTCTTGCAAGTCTGAGGGAAGTTTAGTCACCATTACACAGATGATGGGCATAAGAACCCTTTTCTACCTGCCAGCGGTTCCTCTGTACTCTCTAAAAAATTCATAATCAACCTTCAGAAACCTCATTCAAATGTTACTTCTCTATTAATCCAATCCTATAGGACACAGAACCAAAACCATCACAACTGATACTCTCACACACCCAGCAGATTTACTTATGCTTTTTTTCCCCCCAGTGATTTCACAACATGTAGTAAATATAACACTGGAGAACTAATCATATAAATACATGTACTCATTTGTTTCCCCATTATACATTCAAGATCCTGAAAGGTAGGAAAAATCTTATGGATCGTTTTCTCTCCAATATTTATCTCAATGCCTGGGATGATGACTTTCAAATAAATCCTTGTGGAAAGGAGGGCTCCTGAGAAAAATGATGACTAGTATAAATGATGCACCATGAAATCTTGCATTTCCACATTCTCCAGCTTACCTAAACAAAGCTAAGAAGCTGCACATCTACCCACAATGCCTTAAATGACAGTAAAGGGTTTCTGTTCCCAACACCCCAAATTTCAGATGTATTATAATGGAAAGGATAATTACCTGATAGACTCCTAGAACACCTAGAAAAGTTGTACACTCAGGCAGGTGGTCAATTCTTGGTTCCTTTAGATGACAATTAAGTACATCACTCAAAATGGCTCTGAAAGTTAGAATAACATGCCAAGGATCACATAGTTAAATATATGGCATTTCTAAGATTAGACCCCAGGGCTATGAAAAATGTCTGTATACATGACGACATGCTTATTAAGCTAAACAGCCTGACAGGGTACATAGGATGTATGTGGCATTTTAAAGCAGAATGCACTGTGTGCTAAGGTGCTGGCATGAATTTTCAGAATCTGGAGCTAGTCCCCTGAGCTATTTGTTTGATAAAACTGTCTCATGTCCTCAGAAGTCCTCTATAGTTGCAGGCTGCCAAATAGTCCTGAAAATTAGAAAATGTTAATAAATTAAGTGTAAGGAGAATGAAAAACAAGTCAAGGATGACAGAACCAAAAAAATAAATTAAATAAAAGTGGGAGGAGAGAAAAGTCCTGAGAAATCTAGTAACAGAAAGACATTTTCAGGGTTAATTATCCTTCCATCAACATTACAAAACGATAGAAAGCTACCCTTTTCATAAAAAGCTCCACAAAGACCAGAACAGTATAACCCAGGATTTTCTGCAAAGTTCTACCAAATATCTGATCTGCTAAAGTCACCACCTTGGTTAGAAGTCCAAAATGTCTTAGAGCATGAAGAGGCTTTAATCCAAAATACCTCTGAAAATAATAAAGGCCCTGGATGACAGGTTGGGTTCCCAAGTTTCCTCAAATATTTCTAAATTTCAGTCACTCTTCATAAAAAGGTGCTGATTCATCACTTTCTTAAAATTATAGAAATTGATTATCAGAAAGGGTCTGAGTAGTTGTTAAGTCCAGCTTTATCCTGTCCAAATAATCATCTGGACTCCTCATAAATATTTAACCACAGGAAGCCCACTTCCTTTCAACACAGTTCCCTTTCGGGTAACTATAAAATGGTCTGTGGAAGGACGAAACCTGCCAATCTATAGATATCATCCCTGGTCCTAGTTCCAGCCTCAGAGTGCACTCACATTCCCTACAGTGTATGTGGGTGTTTTGTACAAACCACTGGCACTCTTCGGTCTGTTGTTTCATACACACGATAGGTGACCATCCACATGGCATATTATATGGGCTATGCACAGGTGAAGTCCTGAAGGTACTCGCCATGATATGGGCAGAGCCCAGGGCTGATTTCTGAGCCTTTCTATAGTGTACACTGACTATAGCTGAAATACTTGATTTTTCAAGTTAAATTTTATTTAGAAAATACTAGAAAAGATAAACATCAAAATCCTAACATTGATCATGTACTGTAGGACTATAATGTAGCTTATTTTCCTTCTAAAACATTTCTATATTTTCCTATTTATCTACCATGAAATGGAATCTTATTATTTATAATCCCTTGTATAATATTTTATAATAAAAAAATACATGTTCTTAATCTAATTTAAGCATCTAAACAGTGAAGCAGCAAATATTTACCACAGGAAAAAATAAGTTGCAGTAGCAATGTTTATGGATTCAATTTAATTATACTGTTTCCTTAAGGTTAGAGAATAAGTTTTTTTGTTTGTTTGTTTTTAAGGAAAAATGTATGCTAACAAAAACAAAGTCTACGTAAGACCCCAAATTTGCATCTGATCTTCCTGAGAACCAAAGCAATCAGGGAAATATGAAAAGCTGTTCAGTTCTCATTATTGTAAAGGAGAAATAACACCAGTTCCTGACTGGAGAGAAATGTCTTACTAGTACCAAACACGAAAGCAAGTTCAGCCACCATGTTGGAACTTAAGTTGGAAACACTGAGTTATATAATGTACTCCTCAATAGTTCAAGCATGAGTTTTAAACATGTGTCTACATACACACAAACATATGCACACACCTTCAACAAAAGAACAAGACTGAGCTCACTAAGGAGACATTTTAAAAAGCAAAACAACTGATTTAATCCCAACATTTAACTCTGATGCAATTTATCAAAATAGGTTCCTGAGCTTTTTTTTTCCCCTAATGCCCCCAATTCAAAGTTAAATGAAAGCCCCAGTAACCCAAACCACTTGTTTGGCAAGGAGATATAGCTAACCACAGACACACTAGATTGCAGGCAAGTGGGTTTTGAAAACGCTGAGATAAGTCCTCAAATCAGAAGTACTACTTTAATATCACAGACCATCTGCATCATTATCAGAGACCACAGAGTAACTGGGTAACTTATTGGAAAAGTGAAAATGGCTAGGTCAGAAATTTCCATCTGACAGGGTAAAAGACTGAGGGTGAGAGGAATACTGAAAAAGGGAAGGAAGGTAGCAGGGTGGAAACAGCAGTTTTACTCATCCTGGTAGAACTGCTGGATAGAGATAAGACTTTCCATTAGGAAATAACTGACTCAAGTTTTCATAAATGATTAAAAATACCCACAGACACAAACAACCTCACAAGCTTCCTGGGCTACAGGCATAAACTTTATGGACTGGTGCTTTGAAGCCAAACCTTTTTGTGTTGGCAGTAACAGAAGAAAAAAGTTACCCAAGAAAAATTACAACTCTCCAAAACCCCAAGTGAGGTGCATTCACATGGTCCAATGTTGGATGGAACAGGCATTAGAAAAGACTGCCCTAAACTGAACCAAATCTGTATGTTCTATCCATCCATCATTATTCTATCCACTAGGGTCACAAAAATTTTTTTCACACTATATATGGTAGCCACTAGTCACACATAGCTATTTCTTTAAATTAACCAAAATTAAATTATAAAAATTCAGTTCCTCAGTCTCACTAAAAACATTTTCAGTGCTAAATAGCCTTATGGGGCTAGTGCTTACCATTTTGGACAGTGAGGGATACAGAGTATGTCCACCTTCACAAAAGTTCTGTTGGACCACACTGCCCTAAACAATAATCACAGTATGACAGAAAGGACAGTGTCAATTTAGACAACCGGACCACTCAGCAGCATTTAAAACCATTTTAATCGTGTGTGTGTGTGTGTGTGTGTGTGTGTGAGAGAGAGAGAGAATGCATATTTATATTTTAACCAACAGATATAACTCGCTTTGCCAGTATGGACAACCAAGGGTCCTGAATATATTTTTAGTCTTGTAGTAGCTACTGATTTAACTTCAGAGTGCATTATTTCTCCTATGCTTCTTTTTCCTCAGCCTTAAGGTGGTGGTAGTTTTGCTAACCTCAGCCAGTTGAAAAGAATTAAGAGTTGTTGTACATCTATCAAGTAACCACTGTGCAGATACAGTCACAGAAACAAAGTGAACAAATATCCTCTTGGAAGGGAAAGTGAGCTGTTAATTCAATATAGTTAAGGGAATTCGATTCTGTGAAATACAACTACTACTGAATAACCTACCAGATCTCTAATACCTTACAGATCATTTACCAAAGAACTGTGGATTCTCATTAGCAAATTATGCATTTGTGAATTTCAATTGGCTTGTAAAATTAAACTGATCATAATCAGAGGAGCCTTCTCCTAAATGTACTGTCTTTGGTGCCTTCCTTAAAGAACAATTACATTTTACATGGGTGTTCCACTTCAGAACAATTCAGGAATATATGAATTTACACAGCAGCTAAATACATAATTACTCTTACTATCATAAAAATGATTAAAAAGGAAGCACTCCTGCTTTAAAATGATTCAGTTGATTTCTAAATAGATTTATAAAATTTCATAATTAAACATAGAAAGATGACTATCAAAATTACACTTAGGAAAAAATGAAACTCTTAAACAGTGTTAGAATTGTGTAGTACACTGCACAGAGCATTGGTAATGAGATATTCAGTGAATACTTACTGCATACAGAGAGTGTTAGAGCTAGGATTAGAATCTAGGTAAGCGTACCAAGAGTACGCTTACCTAGATTCTAATCCTAGCTCTAACACTCACTAGATGAATAATCTTGAACAAATTAATATCACTTATATTTGCTCCCCTGTAATATGAGAGTAATAATAACAACTGTAAGTACTTAAGCATTGCAGGAAATTTTCTTTTTTAAAAAAAGTACTCACAAAATATTCTGACGGAGATAAACCTTCTATGTAGAAAACAATAGACCACTGATAACCACAGGAGTCCTCAAAAGGGTAAATACTCTTAGACAAGCAGTAGCAGACAATTTTTTCAAAGTAATTTTCCACTATGAATATCCTGGTAGTAAAAATTTATTTCTTTTATTTTCACCCCATGTATCCCTAAAGAACTCCAACCTTCTGTTCCTCTATTTGAATGGCACTTTTCCTGGCACTTAAGCCCTCAAATGGTTTGGCAGCCCTCAAATGGTTTGGTTTCTCTGTTTGCCTTAGCCTAGAAAGAAAAGCCACCCATCTCCTTAAACCTCTGTAGGGTAAACCCAGTCATGCCCATTAAAACCCAAAAGATCACATCAAGCCAACTTAAGTACAAGTTTACACCAAGGGAAGAAAAACCATTTTGGTTTATTGGCTTCATATGACAAGTTTCCTTAAGTACTAGCTACTGCAAGTTCTATTTATCTTTGAACTTTCAACTTCTCTTCTGCAAGTAGATACTTTAGCTAGCACTTTCTTTCTTATTAGGATTAGTAAACTCATTTCAATTTCAAAAGATTGAGAGTACAGTAATACTCAAAATTTTAAAAAAAACAAACTTAAAAAATTGCTCATGGGATAAGTTGGCATGGGAAAAATATTCTCTTACAATCTTGTTCCCATAAAGCAAATTGCAACACTCACAGTTCCACTGTGGTAACCATTTGTCAGAACTCTACACTCATTTCCAGTAATCTTGGATAATGTAAATCTGAAAGTATGGACATAAAATAAATGGACAAGTCTTGAGATTTCTGGAATTCTACTCTGATATGCTGCCGTATGCTCAATAATTGGTCACGTTTACTGACTAGATTGTGTTTTTCTAAAAGGTATCTTGAGATCATGGGTACATTCCTAGGATCAACTCAGTTTTTACACTTACTAGGGGAATGCCTCCCCAGAAGACCAGGAGAATTCTCTTACAAGCAGGCTTACATTAAAAGCAGATTTCGTCTCCTAGAAATACTCTATACAGAAGAAGGTAATGACCCAACAGAAAACTGGAAAAAACAAGCCTGTGTTCCAAAGCATAGCCAGAAACTTCCTAAGCAGATAACAGGGAGTTGTGCATCGATTTTAAGAAGGAATTCTGTCAACCACTTTGGTTCTCCATATAGTTCATCAGAGGGGATGAACTTTACTTTACTTTATTTCTTTTCTTTTTGAGAAGGAAACCTGTATTCACCTTAGTGGTATTTAAGTTAGATGTGAACATTTGATGGTTCTCTATTACCAAAGAAGGCTGGACACTCAGTTAGTGCTATGGGAAGAGAGAAGCAAAAACTGAAGTTTAGTAATAAACTCCAATAAGAACGAAGCTGAGATCTCTTCAATGATACAAAAGTGAACAGAGTACATAAAATGGCATCATGGTTCTGATTTGGATTTTGCCTAATGTTTAAAGAGTATTTCAGAGAAGAAAAAACAACTTTGGAGCTATACAGATCAGGATTCAAATATTGCTTTCTTATTGGCTAAAAGATCTTAGGCAAGTTATTTGATCTCTTTGAGCCTCAGGTTCCTCATCTGCAAAATGAGGATAAATGTTGTGAGGACTAAATTAGGTAAGTGAAGGGCCAAAGAAAACATCTGTCACTCAGTAAAAGGAAGTTCAATAAACGGAACTTCCAATTACTACTGGTATCATCAGAGTTAATGAATTCTTATAATTAGTTATTTTCTATTAAGTACTTCTTTTAGTCAGGTCTCACTAAGTCCCTGATTAACACAGACCTATCACTTCTGTAGTATAGAATCTATAATGGAATAAGCAATCACTACTTCCTCTTATGAATGTATGGAAATGTTTCCTGGCAAGGAATTACAATATAATCAACAGTTGACTACATTTCAATAGCTCTTTCTAACTTCATGTTTTCTCATGAGGGAGAACATGTTTCCTATACGTACGCATTGTGGGCCTGAGTTAAAAGGAAATCAATGTGTCTAGAATGTTTAATAAGCTCCACCACTCCAAACTTTTTTCAGTTGAACGTCCAGGATTAGAAAGCAAAGTAGAATTCTATGTGAAAGTCATGTAATTATAGTTTACTAAAATAGAAGAATCATCAAAGTATCACCATCAACAATGGTAGGAGAGTAGACTGTTGAGAAGAAGTTAAGCCATCAAAACCTAAACAAAATATTAACATGTAAATTTAAAATACAGGGCTTCCCTGGTGGCGCAGTGGTTGAGAATCTGCCTGCTAATGCAGGGGACACGGGTTCGAGCCCTGGTCTGGGAAGATCCCACATGCCACGGAGCAGCTGGGCCCGTGAGCCACAACTACTGAGCCTGCGCATCTGGAGCCTGTGCCCCGCAACGGGAGGGGCCGCGATAGTGAAAGGCCCGCGCACCGCGATGAAGAGCGGTCCCCGCACCGCGATGAAGAGTGGCCCCCGCTTGCCGCAACTAGAGAAAGCCCTCGCACGAACTGAAGACCCAACACAGCCAAAAATAAATAAATAAATAAAGTAGCTATAAAATTAAAAAAAATAAAAAATAAAAAAAATAAAATAAAATACAGCATGCCTAAAATCAGATGAATTTTCCTAATTTCTGTTCCTTGAATACGCTAGTAAAAGCTTTCTGCCAAATCCACATGGCACTTTGGTATCTTACTATGAGAAATGTAGATATCTCTTTCCCAATTTATAGAAATATAATGGCCTTATTGTAGCATATAAGGAACAAACAGGTTGAAGTACAAACAGCCCAGTTCTTCATTCCAGATACCAGTCAGAATTTTAGTTCTGGCTCTGTCAGCAGCTCACCAAGTGACCTTTGACAAGTCACTTTCCAAATCAGAACCTCAGTGTCCTGACCTATAAGGAAACAGTCCAAATTATTTTTAAGAGCTCCTCCAACTTAGATATAGGGTAGTATGAAATTTAGTTGATTCAGTATAAGTAATATATATTTGTCTCCTGGATACAAGCACATCATCTAAAACGTCATAACCACAGCTATGTAAAAGACCATCCATACAGGACGACTGTTATGCTAACTTTCTCCTGTACCAAATATTGCTTTCTTCATTGCTGTTGTTGGTTTTACTAGTTCTACCGTACAAAATGGCAAACATCTGCTTTTATCCGTCACATTTTATGTATAGTAGCCTTCACCACCAATAAATCTTAAAATAACCTTTTGCTCAATCTAGTGACTTATAAAAAGGTAGACTTATCCTGTCTCAACTAGCAGTTCTCACAGAGCCTTCAGTATCATGGTAAAATGAGACCATGTTATCATTCATTTACTGTCCGATGAACGCAACTGTGGACTGCACTATTTACTAAAAGGTTAACCTGGGGCCAGATGAACAGAGTACAGCCTGGGAAAGCGAACACCCTCAATATTCAGAAGTCTTCTTGAAGATCACCAAATTTAAGTTCAACTAGAATGTGGTCTAAATGCCTTGGATTTCTCCATGTATTGTTACTGAAACTGGCTTCAGTATAGTATATTTGGTTATCCTATAGTATATTTGGTTATCATGTAATTCCCCTGAAGAGGAAGTGAAAGAAAATCAGGGGCAGCCTGCATCTGTGAACAGGAAGACAAGCTGTCCAAATACCTTTCTGCTCTAGAGGATTGATTCACTTGTCTCACTTGTTTTTTAAGAATTCAAAGTCATTTTGATGATTTTAAAAAACTGCTATAATATCTACCTAGAAGTATAAATTGGTTTTTGTAGCACTGCATGTTTTTAAAACAGTGTTAACTTCTGATACACCATATGAAGCTGAAAGAGACTAAACAGTATGCCCTAATTTAGAAAACCATCCTAAATAAGTATGAAGTAAACATATCCACCCCCAAAGCAAAAATTCTTGAGCTCTTTTGCTCACGCTTTCCCACCCTCTCTTGATCATAAACCATACCAGGTTTATAATCTGTACATTCATGTTTTTCGTTTCCAATTCAAAGTATTCAGATTCTTCACAATCAGGAACTCTATAATCAAGAACTTAAAAAATACATGTTACATGTGACCTGTTTAGTTAAAACTTTTTAAGAACTTTGACCCCTTTACCTAAAAATAACTCTAAAGGAGAAAACAGTAAACGTAAAAATTCTGAATAGAATCCAACACCATCTAAGAAACTAATTGGATCTTTTAGTAACAGCAACAAAATGATACCATATCACAATCCTGGAAAATGTACACACTTGAACAGGGTCTTACTTAACTAAAATCAATCCATAAACAGGTAAGATCATTGCTTCCAAAGGAGCCTACTATGTCTTTTGGCCTTGAGTTAACCTTAACACCAATCAGTCCCCTACAGACATTTGATAGATGGGGAAATTTCATGCAACAAAAAGTAAAAGTGATTGCTTCTAATCCTCTATTCCTATCCCAGTGAATTCATGCAAACCATCATAGCTCTTATTCTAGTGTCATTAGTTCAGTTAGATCAGGTCCGTCTGCCCACTGAACATAAGCTGTCAGATACTCTGACAAGTTTTCTGGAGTATCTCCTATGTGTAAGGATCCCCAAGAAGTACTGAGATCAGTCAGCTACCAGTCTTGTCTTGATAGAGAGCTTGCAGACCAATACAGAGGATGAGACATGTTGCTTAAGGAAGTAAGTTAAAGAGATACACAGGAAAGAAACAGGGTAGACTTAGCAGAGAATCAGCATTTGAGTTGGGCCTGGGGAGGTGGTGAGAGGATGAGAGGATAGAAATACACTATATTTGGATAGTATAGAAGGAAATACCATGGAGAGGATTAGGGCTCAAATAACAATGGTCTGGAAAAAGGAAAAGTTGGAGTATTATAGGGTAACTTGAACAGTAATATCACTGAGGCTGAATGTGTAACACCGCATTTTTCAAAATACTTTCATATCCATTTCTTCAATTAACTCTCATGGAAAGTCCACATATTAGACATAGTAAATATTATCTCCAATAAACAGATAAGGAAACTGAAGCTTAGAGATACTGAGTGTTTTCTCTGAGTCCTTACATCAAATGAGTAGGAAAGATGAGATGTGAAACCAAGGCTTAACAAGTCCAGGTTCAAAGTACTTCCCCTTCCCAAAGAAGTCAGTCTGCTTAAGTTAAATTTTATACAAGCTTGCTTTCAATCTGGACAAATTATTTAATGTATCAGTAAACAAGAGCAAATACTGCAAAATAATTCTAGGAGGAGCTCAATTACTGAAAAGATACACAGCAGAAATGTACAGAGTAAAATGGTAGCCTCCTACTCTATTTAAGATGAAGAAAATGATAGTTATATTACATACTGACAAGTAAGTAGGAATCAGAAATGTGTGCATTTCTTACCTCCCTTCAACTGCACAAATCTTTTCAACACCCATTCTCCACATTCAGGGGGAATAAATGGGGAGAACCAATAAACAGGAAACAAAAAGAAAACTAACTAATTAAAAGTAGAATTTTCGGGGCTTCCCTGGTGGCTCAGTGGTTGAGAATCTGCCTGCCAATGCAGGGGACATGGGTTCGAGCCCTGGTCTGGGAAGATCCCACATGCCGCGGAGCAAATGGGCCCGTGAGCCACAACTACTGAGCCTGCGCGTCTGGAGCCTGTGCTCCGCAACAAGAGAGGCCACGATAGAGGCCCGTGCACCGCGATGAAGAGTGGCCCCCGCTTGCCACAACTAGAGAAAGCCCTCGCACAGAAACGAAGACCCAACACAGCCATAAAATAAAAATAAATAAATAAAAATAAATTTTGAAAAAAAAAAAAAAAAGTAGAATTTTCGGAAACCCACATATGAAGAGCTAAATGAAATCTTAATTATTCCTACTACCTCCAATTGAGCAGACTTCACTTAGTAATCAATTATGAAATAGAGAACACATTAAGAATCTCAAGACAGTCTACGGGAAACAGGTACCCTTCAGGTTTTAAGTGTCAACAAAAACTTTACATTTCATATCTAGAAAGGGTTTTTTAACAGGGCGCTCACTTAGTCATCATATCCAACTGCCTGTGGTATTTCAGCAATGTCTCTTGCAGTTGTGTGGTCACCAGCATACACCTATTCTGGTAAAATTATTAGAATCACCCTTTTTACTCACAAAGTGTCTGGGTTTGGCCTATAAATTATTTGGCAGCGCTGCCTTTAAGCCTCAGTAATTATCTTAATTTGGGGAGCTTGAGCGCCACTGCAACCAAGTTCCTGGAATTCGGGGATGTTAAAAGCACAGTAAACTGGAGTCTATCAATAATAGCCCCCTAACCATTTTCTAAACCTCCAGCTTGTCCCCTCCAATATACACACATAGCCAAAATGATCTTTCAAACATTAGCTCTGTGGAGTTTTAATGGGGTAACTACAAGGGGAAAAGAAAAGAAGAAATGCTTCATGGGTACACTAAAGCTCAATTTCAAATAATGAGGTCTGACCATGGAAAACTGGGAAAACAACAGAAGCAGACATGGCAAGTTAGAATCCAGCAATCACTGACAGGATAAGGAACCGTTTGTAAGCAAAGCCAGAAAGTGATCTGTAAATGCAGACACTGAGAGTGCACAGTCCTTTCCAAAATAGCTGCTGGCAGATGTCAGGCCAAACTCAACGTGCAGATGAGAGGATATGAATCTTAATCAAGTCTCTTGTTTCTCTTCCTCTACTTCTGGTTTCCCATCTAGACAATAAAAACGTTTTGAAAGTATTTGCCAACCCTAACATTCCGTATTTTGCCAAATTTCATAATATGAAAGACAAAGCTAATATTTTAAAGTATTTGGTGGGAAGTGCTACTCAAAAATTAGTGAATATAATACCTAAAGTGAATCATGGACTCCTCTCTATAGTCAACAGGCAAAAAAAATTGTTGATGGGGAGGCAATGAAGAGGGAAAGATATCCTTGTAAGTCATTCGTGCTTTTACTATATGCAGTTAAAAGTCCTGGAGTAATGTTAATGGAAAGTGACTCAGTCTTTATGACTCATTAGAAAAATAAAAGCCAAAAAAGTCCAGTGGGGACTCCCCTGGTGTTTGGTCACTGAGAAGCTGTATCAGGACTAGAAATGCTCATCACACACTAAGCCTTCAAAGTTTAGTGGTAAATCAACCTAGGTACTTCTGATACAAGTTTCCAAGAAGACAAAGTGACACTTCGTTCATGCAAATGTTCGTAACATGTTTTGAAGAGAGCCAGTAACAAGTAACGAGCTAAGAATCATAAGCAAACTTTTTAGAAGTTGAACTTGTTTACTCATGCACTTCACTCATGAAAGCCCCACAGATCCTTACTCAGAACTGGCATATGGATTATTCTTACTTTACGTAAGATTTCTACCTTGATAATCAATTGTGAAGTCCCTAGAAATTTATATGGAGAGCACATTTTCTTCTTAAAAAAAAGTAAAATAAAAATCAGGATGTAAGCCTGTATTTTTAAAAGTCACTACAAAAATAAAACATGCTACATGAGTTCAGCCAATAATAGTCCCCAACAGCGCACCACTATAATAAGAAAAGTTTTGATAAATGTTCATACTGATAACTGAAATATCAAAAAAGATTAAATAGGGAAGTTTTTTAAACGGTTTCACTGAAATGGTCCCAAAGAAATTATTGTTTTTCCACAATGTAGCAGATAGTAAAGAAGTTAATCTTTGCTAATCATAGTCTCTGTTATAATGACTCACTCATCTCAGCCTTCACAGCATGAATGCAGCCACAGACAATATGTAAACAAATGAGCAAAGTTATGTGCCAATAAAACTTTAGGCATTGAAATTTGAATTTCATACCATTTTTACCTGTCACAAAACATTCTTCTTCCTCTTTTTTTTTAATCATTAAAAAATGTAAAGACTATCTTTAGCTCACTGGTATAAAAACAAGCGGTGGCCCATAGGCCATAGTTTGCAAACCCCTATCTTAGAGGAACTAATTTCAATTACTAAAAGGAAAAAAAAAAATGCTGCCCATTCTTTAACCCTGATAAAGAAATGAGTTGCCATTGCAAAAGCTTAAAAAATCAGAGTAGGATAGGATCCATTCCTGCATTAGGGTGGCCACAGTATTCTTAGTCATATGTTCCAAATGTCCATTGTAAGTCCAAGAGTATAATCTAGGTATAAAAAACTACAGATTCCTGGGACCATCTCCAAGAGATTCAGCTGATATCAAGTAGGGCAGGAATATGTTTATAGCAAAGCTCCCCACATCATCCTAATGTTGCACCAAGGTTTAAAGACCACCGACATCTTCAAAATATTTATCTGACAAAAGACTTGAATTCAGAATATGTAAAGAACCCTCAAAACTCAATAAAAAGAAAACAGTCTGATTTTTTTTTTAAAGGCAAAGCTTAGAACACACACTCCTTCGACAAACGATATGAGAATAGGAAATAAGCACAAGAAAAGAGGCTCCAATCATTAGTCATTAGAGAAATGCAAGTTAAAGCCACATAAGATAATATTACACTGTTAAAATGCAGATCACACAGCTACGAAACAACAAAACCAGAATTTAAACCCTTAAAAAAAATAGTTAAAAATTAAAAAAAATATATCTTGACAATGTAAAGTGCAGACAAGGATGCAGAGCCATTGGAGCTCACATACATTGCTTGTGGGGATGCAAAATGGTACAGGCCACTTTGAAAAAGTTTGGCAGTTTCTTATAAAGCTAAACATACATTCACCATATGACCCAGTAATCCTACCCTAGGTGCTTACCCAAGAGAAATGAAAACATGTTCACCTCAGAAAGAACCTGTATACAAATGTTTACAGAGACTATTTATAACCACCAAAAGTGAAGACACCCCAATGTTCGTCAACCAGTGAATGGATAAGCAAAAGGTGGTACAGCCACACACCGGAACTCAGCAATAAAAAAAGAACAAAATTACTGATACACACATGATATCAGATGTATTATGCTAAGCGAAAGAAGCCACACTCAAAAAGCAACTTATTGGATGATCCCATGTATATGACATTTTTGTAAAGGCCAAACTATAGGGACAGAAAACACATCAGCGGTTGGTGGAGGTGGGGAAAAGGGTGGAACAGTCTGGGGGTTATGTTAACTGTTCTGTATCTTGATTGCTGTGGTGGGTACAAGACTATACATTTGTCAAAACTCAGAACTACATACTAAGAAGGATGAGTTTTTACTGTACGTGAATTATACATCAATGAATTTGACTAAAAAGAAAAAAACACTGATATAGAACAAGCAAGACTGGTTTTACATTGGTTCTGGTTTATCAGAAAGTTTTCAATGCTTTTATGTCAGTGTATGGTTACCAACTATCATGTGAAGACCTACATATCTTAATGTGTGTGTGTTTATGTGTTTTAATGATAATAATGACCAAAAAAATAGTTCTTTTGAGTATGCGTGTTTGTCGTGTCCTTTTAAAAGTAGTATCTAGGAACTCTTTTTTACTGGTTTCTAAATTCAAACTTCTGGGAATAAATAGTCTAAATAATCCCCAAGGTATATAAGACCAATGATCCTTTGTAGATCTTATTTAGGATCTAGGGTATCCTAATTTTACAGGTTTGAAGCACAGGACACTTTTAAATAGGTCATCAATTAAAAACATTAATCCAACAGCCCTTCCAGTGGCTACATCTGAAACTGCAAATGTAGCTGTGATAAGGTTTATTTTTTCCCCTTATAGGTCAGGGTAGTTAACTTTAAAATACACTCCTGTACTTAGAGAACTGGAATTTCAAGCAGAGTTTACTTAAGTTTTGTGGTATCACACTGCTTTTTGTTACTGAGGCAAAAATTCATTTATCTCAATCAAAACTCCTATGTTCCTGAAAAGAACTAGAGAAAAGACAATAGCCTATGGCTTTCTTTATTTCCCTAATATGTTTAAACTTCTTAAAATGTCCAAGCCTCTAAACATTAGCCCCTTCAGCTGAGTGTACCAGAGAAGAAATGCATTTTCTAGGTAGAAAAAAACACTGAGGCAGGAGTATGACCTCCTGTAGTTCACCCAGTAATTCATTTGCTGAATCGAAATAAAAACCTAAAAAAAAAAAAAGCTTTTAATTAAAAAATAAAATGAAACCTATGTTAACTCATTAACATTCATATCAAACATTATCCCTAAAATAAGTTGAGAAAAATCTCTGGAATTGTTTTGTCATTCATTATTTTTATCCACTGTTTTAAATGACAGTATTAATGAAATACATGAGGAATGATTCTTAGGCATCTACAGAATAATTTAAAAGAAAGAGAAGAAGAGGGAGAGGGAACAAAGGAAGAGAGAGGAAGGGAGGAGACAGGAAAGGAAGGGGAAGGTGGGAAAGGAGAGAGCAGGGAAGACTGAGCTGTGTGAATACTCGGTTTTGAACTTTTCTAATTCTAGGCCCCATGTGACAATTTTTAGATACTTAGCCTCAGCGGTTTGATACAACTCACTTTCCCATCCTGGCTCTAATCTGGCTGGCCTAGATCAGTGGTTTTTAATACTTTCTACTCTGAGATCCTTTTTTTAAAATAGCAATTAACTTTACAGTTTCCCACAAGGGAGAAGTTGTCCTTTATGTAGTTGTTAGTTTAAAAAAAAAAAAAAAAAAGCATTTCTCAAATCATTAAGATAATCTTTATTTTACAATTAACAGCTAATTTCATTTTTTAAAAATCACTGATTCATTTAAGAAGGTACTGCATACCTGCACATAGCAATAAACTGAAAGATGTTTTTTTCCCTTATGTGAGAGGCATTCTGGGTGCACGTATGGAATCTCAAGGGTTCTTTACGACAACTCGTTGAACTCTACAGGACTGCCTCTCCACCACAGCAAAGATCAGAGAAGAAAAAAAATTAGAAAAATAGATTAAAAATTTTTATAAATTTAATAGTGGCACTAAGATACATGATGCCCATGGTTAAAAGGCATTATCTCTGCCCTTGAAGAGCTTATGCTCTGAGGACCTTCCTGGTAGCACAGTGGTTAAGAATCCGCCTGCTAATGCAGGGGACACGGGTCGAGTCCTGGTCCGGGAAGGTCCCACACGCCGTGGAGCAACTAAGCCCGTGCACCACAACCACTGAGCCCGCCTGCCACAACTACTGAAGCCCGTGCGCCTAGAACCCGTGCTCCACAACAAGAGAAGCCGCTGCAATGAGAAGCCCGCGCACAGCAACAAAGAGTAGCCCCCGCTCGCTGCAACCACAGAGAGCCTGCACGCAGCAACAAAGACCCAACACGGCCAAAAATAAATTTAAACAAATAAATTTATAAAATAAATAAATAAAATAAAATACAAAAAAAAGAGCTTATGCTCTGAGAAGGAATATGAAATTATGCCAGAGATAGGATTCCTAAACTAAAAGGGAGCGTCTAGTATTCATGATTTACTCATTCATTCATTCACACATTCAAATATTTGCTGAATCTTTCTTTGCTGGCTATGTGAAAGACCTGAAGCCAGATGAGGGTAAAGAAAAGAAGACACAAACCTCCTAACTCAAGATCTAGCCGTGGTCTCATTAAAAGACAATAACAACAACAAAAAACTGCTGTGGAATTTTCAAGAAAACCGAAAGTGAGTTTGCCCTGGAGCCAGATAATGCACCTCTCAGAGACCAACATCACATAAGATACCTAGTGTGCATGTGATATGCTTTAGATCTCTGGGACTACTTGGTTAACTTACTGCACCAGACATAATTTTTTATCTTTCCCCTTAAAGTTCTGGATTTATGCCATTAATTTAATTTACCCCATTATGCCACTGGGGTGTCCTGGACCGAAAATGAATCAGTGCTTTCTAGGCATATTTCTGAAACTGTATTAACTTTTGTCTTTCACTAAAGAAAAAGGATTTGCTCTCAGAATAGCTAGCTACCTTTATTTCAAGAAATGTCTCTACCAAGTGCACCAATTTCAGATGCTAATCATGACTGCACTCAGGTGCACACGTGCCTGCACACACACAGAGTTAACTAACTTTGGAGACGGTGGAAACTTCCAGTTGAAGGACAGTAAGGATATATAACACGTAATAAAATTTCTTACTGCTGAAAGGAAAGAAAAAAGGTTAGCCCTGGTAGAAGATGGGAGGGTTGATACACAAGTGCTCAATGGCTAGAAGTGGGAAAACACTAATGACTAAAAAACTGCAAAGGACTTAATAAACTTTAAAGGGTCTAGAAATGGCTTTGATGGACAGGCTACAGCACTCAGACCAAAACTTGAAGATAATGTGAAACCTCTGTTAGATGGGGGAAAGGGCAAGATTAGTGATTGGTGAGCAATTAAAACTAAGTAGAGAGATGGGAATCAGACTGGAGAGAGCAAAAACAAAGTGGGGAGTCTGGATTGCAGTTTCAGAAAGAAGATTCAGAGTAGAAGCTAAAATTTACCAAAACTCTAAGCTTGTTAACTAATGAAAAGGGCTCTTTTTTTGGCGGTGGGGAAGCTCTGATCTAAACTAAAAAACTTTCGGAATATTGTTGGAACCTTTGTCTATTTGAGAATACCTTTGTCTAGCGTTCACAAATTGCATGATGCATTTGAGTTACACATCTACTGATAAAAAAGTGGCTGAGAATTTTTTCAAATCTTGTTGCAGAGAACCTCAAACGTTTCAGAAGAAATAAAGCATTACTACTAAACAATGGTAACAGTATTTCCATTACAAAAAGTATTCAGATGTTCCAAATATGTTTTTAAACCAGAAATAATAATGTGTGTTGACATTTAGTTAGACTTAATTCTTTTCACTGCAAAAGAACTCACACATGTCCCTTTGTCTCCTATTTTAAGAGAGATTTCCCAACGTAAAAATACTGCTGTAGTTATTTTTTTCAAAGGTCTGTCCAAATGATGAATATCTTTGGCCATCTTAAAACTAAATAAGCAAGCATTCGATTTTAACCTAGAAAAAACAAGTTTTCAAATAGTCTCTTTCCCTGATGTCAGCTGCTACCCATGACCTCCGTTGAGAAGTTCACAACAAAAGTCCCAGGGCTCCCCATTCCCTCCTAAGAAAAGGGCAGTGGGAAGGGACAGACATCCACGGCATTATTCTTCTCAATCTCTATTGGAATCTACCCCATGATCCCAAATTGTAATTGTATATAAAGGTTTAGATTGATAGGAGAAGTAGAGGAGACAGATTTTTAAAACTGGAGTTTAAAAATCTGTGCCAGAATATTAAGCAAATTGTTACTAAACTTTCTTTTCAAACTGAGTTGGAGTTTCAGTATTAAGAAGTCTCAATGTCTGTGTATGTTTTACCCAATCATGGACACCAACTTTATTTTCTTTAATTAGGGTCCAGAAACATCATTACGGAGCAACTGGCCATAATTAAGAGTTATATTAGGGAAAGATACACTTTATTCGATGTGAATACTTCCCAGATCAAAAACCACACCACCATTAGCACATTCCTAGTATAGTGTATCACTTCCTTTGATGATCTTTGAACTAGAAAAATCAGATGCTTACAAAGACAATAATCTCAACAATTTCGGACCACCTTCAAAGTAAATCAATACTTAATTCTAACTTAATGAAACAGCCACATAAATTTCCTTACCACTTTTCCACATCATGTAAACCCGACTGCCAAACACCATGTTGTGCAAAATAAAAGCAATCCAAATGTGTTAAACTCCGGAGTTTAGCAATGGAAAAATTTTGCATTTACAGATGGGAAGTGTTTGTTGAAACCCTTAAGAAAGAATATACTAGAATAAACCATTCATGTCTTGGTTAGAAACCAGAAGACCTAAGAGTAATATAAATGCATACACAGAAAGTGAGTTTCAAGTTTGTTTCAGGTCACTGACATACAGGGAGCTGGGTAAAATCTTAGCACTATATGACTAATACTTTACATATTAAGGTTGTGTTTGAACTCCAATTCTCATCCAACTCCTCACCCACCCCCAAGGAAGCACTACACACTACACAAGGATCACTTTTTCTCTAGAGACATCCAATACACACACACACACACACACACACACACACACACACACACACACACACACACACACACACTCTCCCTCTCTCTCTCTCTCTCTCTTACCAGAAAGGTTAAGGACAATCTCAAAGACCTGGACTTTCAAAGTGTAAATTTGCCTTTCCTATCACTCAGGCTCCAGACTTGACAGTGTTAAGAAAAGTTCATTTACATATGAATGCCAGAATCTTCACCAAAGCCAGGTTAGGAACTGAAAGGTTGAAAAATACTATTTGATATAAATCTCAGGCCTAAGCTCTAACATCCTTCAGGAACAACACGACAGGCCCAGCCCGATTAAAAATTCTACATAAAATCAGCAACACTGTCTCCTAGTGTTCGGAACTCTGGGACATAAAGCAGTCAAGCTTTCTTCGAATTCTGGGGTCAGCCTGAGCACCCACAAGCGCCTTTGAATCAAATCAGGTTGACAATGAAACACGCAGTTCCAAGAAAGCAAAGATTCTTATTTTCAATTCCATATTCCCAAGACAACTAAGACCACAAGAGTCAGCTGAAACAAATAACATCCACTACAAAGACAATCTCTGCAAGCCCGGAGAGCACTCTGGGACTTCCATGCTTCCCAGGGTCAAAATAACAGCCAAAGATCACTAAAGATTAAGGCAATCCAGCACCCAAGATCTCAGCTGAAAAAAAACAAAAAAAATACTAGGTCTGGATGAAGACGAGGAACAAGAAGTCAGTGGGATCCTTGCTAGAAGCCAAGCCAGACCAATACTAATCAATCTTGATTTTTCTGGACCTCAGTATACGGAGCCAGTAAAAATCAAGGTCACAGTGAGTCCCCTGCTCCCCCTCGCTTAGTGCTTTTTATGAGAAAATGCGTATTTATAGCAGCTTCCCATCCGCTGCTCGCGCTGGGCAGTGCCCAGACTAAACTTTTAAACCTGGAGGAAGGTGGGAAAGTCAGCCAGCCAGACGCAGGGCTAGGAAAAGTAGACAGAAGGAGGGAAAGAGTCAAGTTTCAAAACAAAGGCTCCACAAGGAACTGAACGTCAACCCCTCCCCACTTCCTAGCCTTCAAGTTAGCCAGGCTGGGCCTGAATTTTTAGGAACAGAAATAAGTCAGATGTACCCAGCTCTGGAGCATTCACTAAGGGCATTTCTCTTCCCGAGAACCTTTGCACAACCACTTTTGATGAGGGTGGTGCTGACCTCTCTCCCACAATCTCCTTTCGTAGGAGAAAACTGAGGCTCAGAACGAAAGTGACTTGCCCAAGGTCCCACAGCAGAGCCTGAATTCAATTCCCTCCCGGCCAGGGCGGGCCGGCACCAGCTGAGCGCCGAGCGAGCGCCGCTGGGGCCGCCGAGACGCCGCCGCCGCCGGGAGGGACGCTGGGCTGGGAGCCGGAGGGGCCCCGGCGCGCGCTCCACGGCCCGGCCCCTACCTTCCTTGACTCCCGGCAGCTTGGATTGGTCGATGCTGACTTCAGCCATGTTGGCCCGGGCTCCGGACGGCCCTTCGCCTCCCGCTTCCCGGCGGCCGTCGGCACCGAGCTCGGCCCGGCGCGCAGCAGGAGCAGCAGCAGCGCCCGACCCGGCGCCAAGTCCGGCCGGCAGCGCGCGCGGGCCCGGAGGACAGAGCGGGCCGCCGGGCAAGGACTGGCGACAAAGGCGGCGGGAGACGGGCCCCGGCGCAGCAGGCTGGCGGCCCAGCTGCCCCGCCGCAGCCACCTGCTCCCGCGCCCCCGGCCCTGATCGATACCAAATACCCAGAGCCCGGAAATGGACCCGGGCCGGCCAGTACGGAGGGAGAGAGGAGACAGAAAGGCCGGCGGGCGGGCCCGGGTGGGGAGGGGGAGGGGGAGGGGGAGGGGGAGGGGAACTGCAGGTCTGTAACCGCAATTGCGAGTGGCTGGCGAGTGCAGATCGGCTCCCGCGGCCGCCTCCCTGCTGTCTCCTTTGTGCCGAGTGACGCGCGCCCGAGGCTGGGGCCCGGCGGTGCCCCCGCCCCCGCGCCCTGCCTCCCTCCCGACGGAGGGTCGCGTCTGTCGGTGGGGGGCTTTGTGTCCTGAAGGCTTCCTCAAAAAGGCCGCACGGGTCCCCCAGAACACAGTCGTTACTGTCGCCGGTGTAGTCCCCATGCTGTGAGCTGTTTCCACAGGATGCTTTGCTGTGAGACTGGCTCTCTCTCGGGCACTCTTTGCCTCCTGGGATTAGAGGAAAGATAATACATGGGCGTTAAAAAAAACCTCTACTACAACTTACAGAACTAAAGAGCAGCTGATCAAAATCTGGGCTAGTTAGGAGACGAGAGTGCTCACAACCAGCCGGGGGAACTGAGTCATTCATTCATCAGAAATGCATGAATGTCTACCAAGTGTGATTTTAGGTTCTGAGGGTGGTAACAACGTGTGTCAGACATCTCTCTCTTCTGGCATGTCACACATTGGTCTATAATTGTGACATTTTTATCTCCCCGAAATAGACAGCATCTCCTGTCTGCATCTCCTGGCAACAGAATTCTCCCTCCCTATGGGAAGCCCTCCTCAGGAGGGCCCTCCTCTCACAAGCTTGTACAACCGAAGAACCTCTCCACCATCAGCAAGCTTCCTCCCTCATCCAATACATTCATCTAAGGATGGGTGTGTGACCAAGACAGGTCAAGCAGAATACTTCTCTGGGGTTATTATATAAAGAAGGACAGATAAGCATTCTGTTTCTTGTGGGGAGGGTTTGCTCTTCCTAGTAGACGGTGAAGCCAAACTGAAGACACGAGCAAAGATAAGAAGACATAGAGATGAAGGGGGTGTGTTCTGATGTTACCACAATAGCAAACCAGCTGGTTCCTGGAGCAGCTGGGATTCCTGCTGCTCTGGATTCTGGGATTTACCCCCAGCATCCTCTCAATTTAAGCTAGTAATTTTACTATCTTAAACTAGTAAAAGTTGATTTTCTGTCACTCACAGCTCAGAGTCACAGTATGAGAGGCCACATGTAGGAGGTTTCATTTGGACTTGACATTGCCTAAGGCCACAGAAAAATTAAGAAAGATTTTCTAGGCCAGAGGGTGGCAAACCGTGGCCCATAGGCCAAATCCAGCCCACTGGATTTGAATGACTGCTTTTTATGTGTTTAAATGATTACATTTAAGTGGTTATAGAAATACAACATAATATTTTCAATTTTGCCTCTTAGGACTCAAATTATAAAATATTTACTCTTGGACCATTTTCAGAAAAGGTTAGACAACCCTATTACTAGGCAGAAAGAACACCCAGTAAATTAAATGTGTAAATAGAAAGGAAGTACTATTAGAAAGGTAGTTTTGTGAGGATTTTTAACTTGCCTGCCTCCTGTGACTTTTTTTTTTAACTTCCTGTGGTCATAGAGAATATTTGTAATAGCAGTATTGTCTGTTTCCCTCCCCAAAACTCATTGTCTTCACTGCTCTGTCATGCTCTGCCCTCGGAGGCTGACATTTATGAATATATCACCAGGGCTTCCTTGCCCTGTGGCTTCTTCCTTTTGAGTTAGACCAACGCACAGCACTGGCAGAAGATCAAAAAAGGGAGGAGAGAAATATCAGGGTGTGTATTACACTCCTTTCCTTTATGCTAGGCCAAAATTTTGGTCATACTGTGTCCCTCTGACTACAATGCCTGTCTAGAGCCCTCCTTCCTATTGTTCCAGCTCTCATGGGTCTCTAATAATACCATTTCTTTCCAGTGCCCCTTCAGGCCTAGGATAGTAATGGCTTCACTACTGTTCCCCTAACCATACCCACGCCTTTGTAAGTAGTCCCTGCATTTTATTCTTTCCAGTTAAACCGTTTTGTGTGTGATTTCTGTTTCTTGCCTAGACTCTGACTAATATGGTTAAGATATGCCAAAGGGTCATTGCTTTGTTTTCCTTAAAAATATCTACATTTCTTATGATCTTCATAAGATCATAAGCCATATTCATCTATTCATATGATCTCCACTTCCTAGTCTCTCATTCTTTCTTGAACCTATTCCAATCATACTTTTTAGCCTCACCGCTCCAAAAACAGCTGTTTTTATTAGAATTAACGATGACCTCCATATTGCCAAATCCAGTGGTCAATTCTCAGCCCTCCTCTTATTGGCTAACTATTACCATGTAATAAATATGATTCTATTCATCTTCTTGAAACATTTTTTTTTTTGGTTTTTGTATTTTTGCTTATCTCATTTAGCTCCCAAGACAGTTCTACACCACTAGCCACTTTGTTCAAAAATGATCCAAGCCAATGAAAGCTTATTTTGAGGGTTCTTCTGGATAGTGGTACCTGCCAGTTATTGGAGATAGTTATAGGCTAGCAGCTCCACCCAAACTGTTTCTACTAGGTTATAAAAAAAGTATGTCCAAATTCATATATATACACGTTTATTAGCAAATAGGTACAGAGTCATAAAACCTGCTCTGAAAACTGAATACAGTCCCAATTCCTTATCCTTTTATAGGCTCTAACTACACAGTCCATAAAAGATTTGTGCAAACACAGACATTATTTTGGAATCATGCGTTGGGTATCGTTGCACAGACTAAAGGCTGAAAGGCTCTCTTGGTTCTTATACCCTCTTCAAACAAGAGTGGAGAATTTCTTTAAAATATTTCAGTCAATCCACCTATCTACATATTTCAAATGCCCCCGATTTTAAGTGCATTTCTAATATTCATTAAATTATGCTATAAAAGTTCTCTTATTAATCTAAGATTTTTAAAAATAGCTTAAGTTCTCATAATTTTCTTTAGAGTGTAGCCTTCTGGTAAAATCCTAGGTTACAACACCTGCAGTTTGTATTCCTAGTTAGGCAACTGACCACCCCTAGAATGTACACCAAAACTACACACACACACACACACACACACACACACACACACACACACACACTCCTATATCACATTCTTTGGAGGTTCCTCCCAATTTCCTAGACCTTTACTTTATTTATTTATTTTTTTGGTGGCCACGCCATAAGGCATGCAGGATCTTAGTTCCTGGACCAGGAATCAAACCCAAGCCCCCTGCAGTGGAAGCATGGTGTCCTAACCACTGAACCGCCAGGGAAGTCCCTTCCTAGACCTGTAAATGCTGGAGTGTTTCAGACAGCACTTCAGTTCTCAAACTATTCCTTCCTAACTATTCTTACTACTTTGGGTAATTCATTCAGTCTCTTTGCTTTAATTATTAACTCTTGGGTAAATGAAATATGGAACCATTTTGACTGACAATTAATATGGTTCAACCTAATATTCTGACAACTCCAAAATTTATATTTTCATCACAAACTCTCCCATGAGTTCCATATTCATGTATCCTACTGCATATGTTTCATATTCATTCAAAGGTTTAATTGGCTGTGGTGTCAAATACTGTTGAAAAAATTAGGGCAACAAGGACTGGAAAAGAGGACTTTTGATTTGACATTTAGGTTATTCACAAGGAAAGAGCAATTGTAGAGTTGAGAGCCAGTAACCAGATTACAAAGTTTAAAAAATGAATGAGGGTGTATCAGTAAAGATGGTGGATTGAACCTATGTATCTAATTCATTCTCTCCTGAAAACCCACTAAAGCCACACTCCCATTGAAATATCAGTCAATTTTTAATTTTTTTATTGAGTTATAGTTTATGTACAATATTATATAAGTTACAGGTGTACAATGTAGTGATTCACAATTCTTATAGGTTATACTCTGTTTATAGTTATTATAAATATTGGCTATATCCCCCCTGTTGTACAATGTATCCTTGTAGCTTATTGTATACCTAATAGTTTGTAGCTCTTAATTCCCCACCCCTATGTGGCCCCTCCCCCCCACTGGTAACCTCTAGATTGTTCTCTATATCTGCAGAATCACCTACATTTTATAATACGTGTCAGAGAATGTCACTCCTTTGCACTTAAATCTCTAGTGGCATCTCATCTTTAGAATACAATCCAAAGTGCTTACCATAATCTACTAGAATCACCCCTACCACTCTGATTTCATTTCCTTCCTCTTGTACCCTAACTCACTGGCCTTCTCTCACCCTGACATCTTGCCCTTCCTCCTTGATTTTCCTCCTAGGCCGTGCATATTCTTGCGACAGGACCTTTCACTTAACTGGTCCCTCTTCCTGGAAAGCCTTCACCCCACCCGACCCCTTGCCAAACAACCTCATGATGTGCTCCCCCAATTTCATTCAAGTATCTATTCAAATGCCACCTTCTCAGAGAGACATTTCCTGACCTTATCTAAAATAGTAATCCAATCCCTGTCATTCCATATCTCGTCTTTTTTTCCTCTCCAAGTCAGTTATTCCTGCAGATATTATTTGTTTATATGTTTATTTATTATGTCTGTCCAGTCTAGTAAGAGGATTGGAACTTTGCCTATGTGAATTTTTACTGTATCCTAAGTACATAGAATAGTGTTGGCACATAATAGCTGTTCACAAATATGTACTGAATACATTGTTGAATAAAGCATTTGGTAAAGAAGTATTAAAGCAGATCATGACCGTGCTGATCAAACAATATTTTTTAAAGTAAATTTTTTTAATGTTTTTTTCAAAAATGAGTTTTAAGAAAAAAATCTAGACCTTACTAGATAGTAGACATCATTAAAAAAAATTTAGAGAAACAACTGGGTTAAAAAGACAGAAATCTCATTTTGCCAAGAGGAAACGTTAGCTTATATACCACCATGTCCTGAAGTCTAACTTTTGTTTACAGGGCATTTATTCGTTACATTTAAATACATTTCCAGTGTGAAAAAATAAGGAAAATAAAAAATAAGTATGGATACCACTGTCATTTGGGAGATTTTTCATGACTACCACGAGAGTGCAGGCAAGAGACAGTAATGAAGAAAGTGAGTCTTTATGGAGCCAGAGCAAGGGATTCTCATCCAAGAGACTTGGCAGGGACTAAGGTAGGATGTCAACAGGCTTCATATCCAGGGATATTAAGCACACTGGCATAGGTTCTGACTTGTGCAAGGAGGATCATGATCTAATACAGAGCTAAAGCAAGATTCAGCAGTGTGAGCTATGGTAAAAGGTTTCTAACCTCTGGGGGACAAATACCTTGTATTCTGGAGTTACTTTCATAAGTTCCACTAATTTATATATATATATATTAGGAATTATCTGCAAATTGCATAAATTATAAATCTCTCATAAAGCATATTTCTATTTTTTAAATGAACTCAAGTGCATTTGTGATTCATATACAAAAATTTATTTACAAATGTTACTAAGATCAGCATAAATTTCTGTGAGTATGTATTTTTTTCAACCAAAGGTGACTAAAAAAAATTATATATGGAGGAAGGTCTTAATTAAAAGGAGATCTTCAACCTGGAAAAGATTGGAATCCACTCTTAAAGATGAACCACACAGTCAGTTTTTCTCCAGGAGACCCATAATTTAGGAATCTTCTTTCCACATGTTATTTTCCCCATGATACCTATAACTAAAAGGGCTGGACTATAAATTCAAATTGAGAGAAGGAAACAGGATGAACCTGTGTAACTCAAGCTGTCAGCAGTGTAATGGTCTTAGTAGATTCTTGGGTAAACACATCTAGGGAATTCCTGTCCTATAACACATTTATGAGATTTTTCAATATTTTGCTTGGCTCTATGTGGAGAATGCTTGAAGTATGAAAGCTGTTCAGTTCTAGAGAGAGCTGTATTAAAGATATAAAAATATGAATGAGAAGTTTACACATTGATTACAGTGGCTACCTCTGAGTGGTGGGAGAAGGGGAAAGAATAAGGGATGCAGAAAACTGTGAGTAGTAGATTACATTTGCAAAATTGACCACAATATTGATTCCTATCACACATGCCCTCTTGCACTATGATGTTGTAGAGCTCCATCAAAACATAGAGTCTAATTTTCCTCGCATTGAATCTGGGCTGGATCTGTTACTACATTGACCAGTAAAACGCAGCAGAAGTAATATTCTGAAACTTGAAAGCTCTGGCATTAAGAAGACTAGGCAATTTCTGTTTTGATGCTCTGAAAGAAGTAAGGTGCCTTGTAAGAAATCTGACTATCCTAATATCTTCTTGCTGTGAGAAGCTCAACTAGCCATGTGGAGAGGCTATCTGTAAGGGAATAAAGATCCCCAGCCTGAACCCCTAGTGGAGCTCCCAATTGACAGCCAACACCAAGAGGATTGCCAAGCATTTTGGATATGGATCTTCAAAACCCAGCTGAGACATTCCAGATGAAGCCAGGTGGGACAGAGGTAAGCTGTCCTCACTGACCTGAGCCAATTTGTTGAATATTGAACAAAGAAATGAATGTTACTATTTAAAGCTAAGAAGCTGTAGAGTGGTATATTATATAGCAATAAATAACAAAAAAAAGTATGTTTCAGTTATATCTGTAAAGTTTCAGTTCTTTGAAAAGCCACATATTTGAGACAAATATGGAAAATGTTGACCTTGGTCTGTGTGTGGTGATACTTTCCATTTTTTTCTTTACGTGCAAAATATTACATATTTCATAATTCAAAATTTAAAAGCATATTTATACTTGCACTTCTTGCTAGGATAGAGTAAATAGTTCCAAACATGTCCTCCATCCATAAACAAGTATAAAGCTGGAGAAAATGTATGTGGCAATGTTGACAAGTCCTGGGCATTAGGGAGTATGATCCCTGAGAGAAGAGAAATACATGAAGTGAGCTCCCATGCTCTTATTAACTTTGTAGCTTGGACAATTTTCCAACTTTTATAAAGGGAGTGGAGTCCAAGCAGAGTCTCTCTGGGGAGGCATAAAATAGAGTACAGGGCTGCTGATACAATTAGAACTTTTGGGGTAGGGGACTGAAGAAGCAGGAGCTGCACACAGGAGTTCCCAAGTCCTTTGTCAAAGCCTGCACTGCATATCTGCCAGCTGAAACCCTATGAGGCCTAACAGAAAGCAGTTTCCACAGAATGGAGGATGGAATGGCCACTCTAGAGGGCACTAGATGCTGGGAAATGTTAAAGACCCACTCAGAGTGGAGAGACCTCATTAACATGTCTGGTATTCAGGTAAACTACCAAAGAGGCCATAAGTTTTGTGGATAGCCTACTTTCAAAGGATATTCTGTAGCTAACCTAACACAGCCTAAAACCAAGCTTTGACAGAAGAGCTTCTAGCAAATAACTGCCTGCCAAGACAAAACTCAACAATCATTAAAAAAAAAAAAGGCAATTTAATCCAGACTCCTTACAAAGTATCATTCAAAATATTTAGGAAAAAAAAAGTTTCCCCCCCAAAAATTACTAGGCATGTAAAGGAGTAGGAAAATGTGATGAATAATCAAGAAAAAAGCAATCAGAGGGGACAAACACCAAGATGACCCAGATGTTAAATTTAGCAGGCAAGGACATTAGGAGGCTATTTTTAGCTGTTATTAGAAATATTTTTAGGGACTTAAAGCAAGATATATGGTCATAATGAATAAACGACTAGAAACTCTCAGCGAAATAGAAATTACACAAAAAACAGTGAACAGATATAGAATTTTAGCAGATGAAAACCAAAAACATAAATGGAAATCCTGGAAACAAAAAGTACAATATGAAGTGAAAAAAAAGCACTGATGGACTTAATAATATTTTGGAGATGGCACATACAGACTCAGTGAACTTGAGAGCAGATGAATAGAAATTATTTCATATGAAAAAACAGAAAGCAGATTTTTTTTAAAAAGAGCCTCAGGTACCAGTAGAATAATACCATACTGTTTATAACACAGGTACATGAGGACCCAGGAGAGGAGAGAAAGATAATGAGGCAGGAAAAAAAAACAACCCTTGAGAAAATAATGGTTGAAAGTTTCCCAGATTTTATTTCAAAACCTCAGTCTACAGGTCCAAGAAGCTCAGGAAACCCCAAGAAGGAGAAATACACAGAAAAAGCACTTAGACCACTCTAGTCAAAATGGACGAAAACCACAAAGGAACAGAAAATCTTCAAAGCATCTAAAGAAAAATGGCATATTTTCTACAAGGGAAAAGTTATATAAATATTGCCTGACTTCTAACCAGAGAAAATACAGGCCAGAAAATAATAAAATTACGACTGTAAAGTGATAACAACAACAAATATCTGTCAAATGAGTATTCAATACCTTACAAAATTGTCCTTCAAAAATAAAAATAAAATAAAGATATTTTCTGAAAAATGAAAGCTCAGAAAATTTGTAACCACCATATCTACACTGCAAGAAATACTAAAAGAAGTTCAAGAGGCTGAAGGAAAGGATAACAAATGGAATTTCAGATTTAAAGGAAAGAAAGAAGGTCTAAATGTGAGGATAGATTTTCTGAAGACTAACTTCTTTTCTTTTTTTTCTTTGTTTCCCTAAAAGACAATTTATTGTTTAAAGCAAAAAAAAAAAAAAAAAAAAAAATCATTATAAGGTAGTGTTTATAAAGTGTGTAAAAGTAAGATTCATGACAACAGAAGCACAAACTAATGGATGCAAAAATGCAATTAAAGTGCTATGAGGTTTAGGTGTGGAAAGACTTGAATAAGCCAGGAGGAGAAAACATGACCCAATTTATTTTATGTGTCTTGCATAGCACTGAATACAAAACCTGATAGAGATATTATATGAAAAGAGCAATATAGACCAATATCCCTGATGAAGTTAGATGCAAAATTTCTCAACAAAATATTAGTAAATCAATAGAAATATACAAAAGGAATAACACATAAACACCAATTGAGGCTACTCCCAGGAATGTAAAATTAATTTTATATTTAAAAATCAGTCACTGTAATTCAACAGCTTGATCATCTCAATAGAAATGATCAAAAACAATTTTGACAAAATGGAACAGCAATTAATAATTTTAAGAAAATCAACTCTTACCAGACCAGGAATAGAAGGAAGCTTCCTCAATGTTATAAAAGGTATCTATGAAAAATAAAGAAGAAAAAAATAAAGAGCTTGGTGAAATATTGCACTGTTTTCTCCTAAGTTGGGAACAGTGAAAGGATATCAATTCTCCCTATTTTTATTCAACGTTTTACTGTGCAACACTCCACAGTGAAATAAGAAGGACAGAAAATAAAGTTCACTCAGATTGGAAAAAAAGTCAGCTTTATTTATATTTGATTTGATTGTTTACAAAGAAACTATTTAGAAGCAAAGCAACTATTGGAAGTAATACATTTAACAAAGGCATAGAGTACAACGTCAATATACAAAAATCAATTGTATTTTTATATACTAGCAACAATTAAAGAATAAAAAATTTTAAATCAGTTTCCTATAGCATCACCCCAAAAACAATAAGTAAGAAACAGTATCACATTCCAAAGGAATTGAAGAGATTTGAGCCACCATCAAATATCTAAAAGATGTAGCAATATTAGCCACCAGCATTTTTCTGATCCATTCATTTGTCTGACCTCTGTAAAAACCATGGATCATGGCAGATGATGGGAGACTGCTGTAACCTTAACCAGATTATAACTCCAATTATTGCTATCCTACGAGACATCAAGAACTGGTAAGTGTGAGATTTTACTCCACTTGCAAGCTAATAAGTTAGCCTGTCACAGTTTCTTGGACACTGGCAGAAAATAGGAGATTCCTGGGTTAGAGACAAAAATAGTGTATTATTTACAGAAATAGCAGTAGACAGAGTATCAATATTTGCACCAGTTCCCCAAACCCCAGTTCACACAGGATGATACAAAGACAACCAGGTGATTCCTTCACACTCAATGGGGTGTATTATAGGAAAGGAACCTCAAGCTTAAGGATCCTGAATCTTTTATAATGGGAAGTAAGCCTGGTTGACCTTTGCCTTGATGGGAGATACTGTCTTTCTTATACTGGACTGTAAATACACCTACTGTTGTCTCTGAAAGGGGATGCTTTCTCTATCTTCCAAGGCTGTTTACTATACAATCATCCTTTGAAAGATAGTTTAGAATAAAGAAAGTCGTGCTTTGTGACCACCTGGAGGGATGGGATAGGGACGGTGGGAGGGGGATGAGGGAGGGAGGAGATATGGGGATATATGTATATGTATGGCTGATTCACTTTATTGTGGGGCAGAAGCTAGCACACCATTGTGAAGCAATTTTACTCAATAAAGATGTTAAATAAAAAAAAGAAAGTCAGTGTCTCTGCTTACAAGTTACGCAGATATGTGGGATACCCATTGAGAATCGACTCCCAACAGCTGATTATTATCTTTATTAACCCAGTCTCTGACATTTGGTGTGCTCTTATCAAATTAACGATCCATTTAGCATAGAAGATCAAGCACAGTTTGCCTTTCCATGGTTATGTTAACTGTAATACTCTTTTGGAATCTAGTCCTCAAGTGTCTTGACCATGATGGTTGTTCTCACATTCTACAGAATACCCCAATGGTCTACTCTATAGATGACATCATTCTAATCATTCTAATTGGCCTGGTAAGCAAGAGTGAACAAGTATTCTCAATACTTTAGTAAGACACGTATATGCCAGAAAGTGGAAAGAAACCCTACAAAGATTCAGGAGTCATGTGTTTTGGGTCTGGTGATCTGGGGCACACTGAGTCCTTCCTTCTAAAGCAATGGTTATCAACCGGGGAAAATTTTTGCCCCCGAGAGACATTTGGCAATGTCTGGAGACATTTTTGGTTTTCAAAAATCAAGGTGAGTGGGTAGCATCTAGTGGGCATCAGGGGTAGAAGTCAGGGAAATAACTAAAGTGGGTAGAAGCCATGGAAACAACTAAACATGCTGCAATGCACAAGAAAGCCTCCTCCAACAAAGAAGTATTCAACCCTAATTCTCAGTAATGGCGAGATTGAGATTGCTTTAAATGAAAGTAATAAATATGATTTTGCCTCTTGCAACTCCTACATGACAAAAAGAGATATAGCACGTGTGAGCCCCTTTAAATTTTGGGGGTAACATTTATAGCAAATGGTAATACTACTGTGACCTTTAACTGTGACTTAGAGGCTGCACGTTTTGCATGTGGCCCTGTACAAGAGAGTGTTCTGTAGTGGGTCCATGTTGCAATTCAAGCTGCCCTGTTACTTGGAACATCTTTCTTTTTTTTTTTTTAATTTTTATTTATTTATTTATTTTTATTTTTGGCTGTGTTGGGTCTTCGTTTCTGTGCGAGGGCTTTCTCCAGTTGCGGCAAGCGGGGGCCACTCTTCATCGTGGTGCGTGGGCGTCTCACTATCGCGGCCTCTCTTGTTGCGGAGCACAGGCTCCAGATGCGCAGGCTCAGTAGTTGTGGCTCACGGGCCCAGTTGCCCCGCGGCATGTGGGATCTTCCCAGACCAGGGCTCGAACCCGTGTTCCCTGCATTGGCAGGCAGATTGTCAACCACTGCGCCACCAGGGAAGCCCTGGAACATCTTCATGTGGCTCCTCTTTACCTCTATCCCTGGCCCTAGCTTCCAAGCCACAGAGATTTTAGTAGTAGCTCTTGTCATACCCATGATGATAAAGGTCCAACTCTTTCTACTTCTCCCACAAACACAAATGAATGACCCCCTGCATAAGGTACTTGAGGCCGAAATCTCAGCCTCTGTACACCATTGCAGAATCTAATCTGGGAGACAGAGGTTTGGGTGAAGCAGAAGGGAATAGCTTTATTTCTTTGCCAGGCAAAGGGGGACACAGTGGGTTCCTGCCCTCAAAAACTACATGTCCTCACCTGGGTGGATTTGGTGAAGGGTTTTATAGCAATAGTTTGAGGGTGGGGTTGCTGACAAGATTAAGGTGTGAGCAGGGCCTGTACTCCCTAAATGTCATCTCAGGTGGGCAGTCTCCTAATCTTGATGAGCTTCTCTGGTCCTTTTAATCTTGCCTCAGGTGGTTTCTTGGCTGTTCCTACCTTGAAAGCAACTGTTCGAATCTGCACTTTGGAACTCAGGGAAGGTCATGGAGGCTGAAGTCTTGCCTACAAGAAATGGGGGACAAAAGGGCCTCTGTGCCCAGGAGCCTCACAAGGCCCCGCTCGGTTTCATACTGATTAACAGGGAGAAACAACTGCCATGGCTTACTGGTGAAATGAAGTTGAGGAGGCTCTAGCTTCCCTACTGGAAACCTTGGGGAATAACACAGCCTGAATGTTCAGGAGAGGGAGCGCTCCATGGAGTAGACCAATAAGATACAAGAGATAAGATGGAGGTAACAGAGAACCCTTTGCCCTACCAATCCACCAAGGACTCCTTTGAGGTGCAGTGATCCCTTGAAGAGAGTCCAGATATATCCTGCAGGACTCAGGTGAGTAATCGGAGACTGTGGCCAGCACAGCAGCACATTACTCTGTATTTGGTTTCCCTCTTTCCATGCCTTACTTTCCCTTTTCATATCGTGCTCCTTTGTACCATTCAGGAGGCAAATGGTACCTCTAAACTTCTTAGGGTTTTCGGCTGCGGCTCAGAATTAAATTGACATAAACAGATTAACAGGAGAAAAGCATAAAAGTGAATTTAATATGAGTTTTACATGACAGAGAGCCCTCATAAGTAACTGAAGACCCAATGAAGCAGCTAGATTTGAAAGCATATATATACTGAATTGGGCAAAGAGTAGTAAATCGTGAAAATGTGGCAAGGTAGTGGGGCTAGAACTAGGATAGTTCATTGGGTAGAAAAGTGACCAGAAAGATAAGTGTAGTTTAACAAGGTTTATTTTTATAGATTTCTCTCAGTGCTGAGAATGCTACTTTCCTCTTGGTATTAGGAGGGCATGTTCCATAAGTGGGTTTATCTCCTGCTTTCAGGAAGAAAAAGAGGAGGTCACAGTGCCCTTTCACCCGATTTATTTTCAGGTGTCTTTAGCTCAAAATAATCCTTATGTCAAAATGTTATATTTTAAGGTGGCATATTCTGTTACCCTTCAGTACCCTCCAATAAAACATCTGCATGTAATTTTGCCTCAGGTTTTCTTTTCTAAAGTACTCAGGCTAAAACACAGTATACTAGAATATGGAGTAAATGTAGTCAGCAAGGAGACTATAGGGATAGGTTGAGGCTAGACTATAGGGATAGGTTGAGGCTAGATATGGAGAGCCTTCAATGTCAAGCTTAGCATTCAAAGCAAGCTCAGGTTCCAAGAATCTATGATTCTGTATTCACACAGAGTGGTCGGAACAGAATTCTGCCTCAATAAATGACTCAGTGCCTGTCCAGGCATTCATTAGCTAATTAAACTGGGAAGTGAAGATTGCTGATTCTTTCTCTTCACGTAATTCCTATGAGTCTCTCGTTCATTTAATTTCATGGGTTGCACTCTCGTTCCTGTCAGTAGCCCATCTCTCATGTGCTGGAGAGGAAAGTTCTGCCAGAGGTGAAGCAAAGCTTCTTTAGGGAATTAGTTAATGAGAAATCTGCAGCAACTACAAGCATGAAATTTCCCCATGTTTACTGGAGGGGACTATTTGGTGCTCAAGCAGCTAAAGAACCCCAAAGCAGGTCTTTTGAACTATGATCAATATCTCCATGGTGCTTTAGGCAATTTCTGAAACTGCAATGGAGTCTAGTGGCTATTGTATGTTTCTGAATTGCATACAAGATAAAACAAGAATAGATATAAACTAACAAAATACGTGACAAGTAGATCCTTGCAGGACATTTGGTCCTGTCCAAAATGTCCATAAGACATTTGATCCATTAGATATTTGGTCTATGCCAAAATGTCCTTATATTTGCAGAACTATTTGATCCTGTCCAAAGCCATTTGGCACGGACCAAATATGCTGATGGATATTTTAGATAGCACCAAATGTCTACTAGCCCAGATAGATTATTTGCAAATTGTAAATGTGCTAGAGTTAAATCATCATTTTACCTAATCTATAGATGATGAAATCAGTGAGCAGGTTGAATATGTCTCTGAAGTTAATTTGTGCTCTTTATGTTTTTACAGCAATGTAGTTTTTTCTTTGTCTTATATGGTAAGTGAGGGAAAAGGTAAGCAATATACACATATCTTGTGTTTGTTGAGTTTCTGTACAATGGAGTTTTGAGGTTAAAAACAATATGTGAATATTATATTTTATTAGAGGTGTCTTAATTTGCTGTCTGCAGAAGCATACGTTGAGACAAGGATTCAAGTACAGGTAGTTTATTGGGGAGGAAATGCCAGAAGAGACAGATGGGGAGAGAAGAAGTGAGCCTAGGAAGGGAAGAAAGCCGATAGAGTATGTTATCAAGCAAGATACCATTGTGGACAACTGGACTATAATCTACTAGGGAATTTGGGATGATGGCGAAGAACATGCTTCAGAGTTTTCCCAATCAAGGCCAAGAAAGCCAACATAATTATTTTTCAAATCTCTTTCACTGGATGAAGGCTGTTTCAGGAGCTCTACTAGATTTCATTTTAAAGTCATCAGCTAAGTCTCTCTTCTGAAATATATCCTTCACCAAGTTGGACCTAAATGAGTATGTCCCATACTATTCTATGTCTGGCTACACAGAAAACTACAACTCCAGAGGGCTTGGGTGTGGGTCAATCCCATGTATATAATACTCCACAGACAATGAAGAGTTATTGATTGTACCATCAGCTTGAAATACTGGGAAGAATAGCGGATGAGGAAGAAGATAAAGAAATCAGGACTCACCAATTATCATGACATTTACAAGTGGTGCATCACAGATTGAACTTAGGCATTCTGAATCTTAGTAATAGGTTCTTACCATTATGGAACACAGCTTCTTGAATGATTTTATCCCTCATGTCTCTTGGCTCACTGATGGTTACATGGTTGGGGATAAATAGGTACTTGTGAAAAAACTGTGAGATTTTTTTAAAAAAGAGAATATGTTCCTAGATACTACTGTCCCAGTTCTTGTCTTAAATTTTCCCTCCCCAGAGACATTAATCTGTTCATGGGATGTAAGGGGTGCTTGATGAAGATGTCTCATAACAAAGCTAAGTATGAAGTTGAATCTCAGCAGTCAACAAAATTGATTGTTTCTCCATCCCCCAATTTCCAGGGACTCTTTTCCTCTCGACTCACATTTCCTAGCAAAGCTTCCAGTAGCGGCAATAATTCTGAGTTCATCCTGTTATAGTACTTAGTGGACTTAAGAACAGCTGAGCTAAAAAGTCATACACAGGCAGGAGTTACAAATTATACAAGTCAGGATAAAAGCTTCATAAATATTGATTCCACCTAATGGTTTGTGTCAAAGGAAGAAATCTCATTAAGATAATGGCATTTTCTCCCTAAATCACTGCTCTTTTCACTGAGGTTCTCTAGGTGTATTAAGTTCATCAAGAATTTAGTTAATAAAACTGAATTGTTCAATATCTAACTTCATCCATTACTTACTGTATTGACAACATAGAAGATTTCTCACAGTGAAATCTTGAAAAATATCGTGGTGCGAAATGAAAGGAAATTTATTGTTGACAAGGTAGCATTGTGAAACAGCCAAGACTGAGCAAAATGGGTTGTCCAAGCAAGCATATTTAAATGACTTTGTTTTCCATTCAACTCTTCAGGTCACCAGTTAGAATGAGACAAATTCTTTTGCTGGTTTGATGAAGGCTTATATAAATTCTTAAATTTGTTTAGCCACCCAAAAAGACTTCCTGGAATCCACCAAAAGGAGAGGAGATTGCTCAGTCAAGAAGAGGGAAGTGACATATTGTGGGTAAGCAGAAAGTCACTACTATATAAATGGAAGAAAAGGAATAATAAACTAGGACACACACACACACAAAATAGATTTACTGAGAAAAAAGAGTAACCATTCTAAGTTAAACAAAGCAGTGATGATTTCATAATTTAAATCAATGATTTTTTTGTGAGGCTACTGTGGATCCATTATTGTGTTCAGTATTACATTGGGTCTGAAAACGTATGACAAGAACCTTGAATTATCTTTTCTTTATGATGATTTTTGCATGCTACAAATAACTTATAAGAAAGTGTTCATTAGAGAAAGAAGAACAAAAAAACCCCCAAAGTTAGCAGAAGGAAAGAAATCATAAAGATCATATCAGAAATAAATGAAAAAGAAACGAAGGAAACAATAGCAAAGATTAATAAAACTAAAAGCTGGTTCTTTGAGAGGATAAACAAAATTGATAAACCATTAGCCAGACTCATCAAGAAAAGAAGGGGGAAGACTCAAATCAATAATGTTAGAAATGAAAAAGGAGAAGTAACAACTGACACTGCAGAAATACAAAGGATCATGAGAGATTACTACAAGCAACTATATGCCAATAAAATGGACAGCCTTGAAGAAATGGACAAATTCCAGAAAAGCACAAACTTCCGAGACTGAACCAGGAAGAAATAGAAAATATAAACAGACCAATCACAAGCACTGAAATTGAGACTATCATTTAAAAATTTCCAACAAACAAAAGCCCAGGACCAGATGGCTTCACAGGTGAATTCTATCAAACATTTAGAGAAGAGCTAATACATTTTCTTCTCAGATTCTTCCAAAATATAGCAGAGGGAGGAACACTCCCAAACTCATTCTACGAGGCCACCATCACCCTGATACCAAAACCAGAAAAAGATGTCACAAGAAAGAAAACAACAGGCCAATATTACTGATGAACATAGATGCAAAAATTCTCAACAAAATACTAGCAAACAGAATCGAACAGCACATTAAAAGGATCATACACCATGATCAAGTGGGATTTATCCCAGGAATGCAAGCATTCTTCAATACACACAAATCAATGTGAGACACCGTATTAACAAACTGAAGAATAAAAACAATATGATCATCTCAAGAGATGCAGAAAAAGCTTTCAACAAAATTCAACACCGATTTATGTTACAAACCCTCCAGAAAGTAGGCATAGAGGGAACTTACCTCAACATAATAAAGGCCATATATGACAAACCCACAGTCAACATCATTCTCAATGGTGAAAAACTGAAACCATTTCCACTAAGATCAGGAAAAAGACAAGGTTGCCCACTCCCACCACTGTTATTCAACATAGTTTTGGAAGTTTTAGCCACAGCAATCAGAGAAGACAAACAAATAAAAGGAATCCAAATCGGAAAAGAAAAAGTAAAGTTGTCACTGTTTGCAGATGACATGATACTATATCTAGAGAATCCTAAAGACGCTACCAGAAAAACACTAGAGCTAATCAATGATTTTGGTAAAGTAGCAGGATACAAAATTAATGCACAGAAATTACTTGCATTCCTATACACTAATAATGAAAAATCTGAAAGAGAAATTAAGGAAACACTCCCATTTACCATTGCAACAAAAAGAATAAAATACTTAGGAATAAACCTACCTAAGGAGACAAAAGACTTGTATGCAGAAAACTGTAGGACACTGATGAAAGAAATTAAAGATGATACAAACAGATGGAGAGATATACCATGTTCTTGGATTGGAACAATCAACATTGTGAAAATGACTATACTACCCAAAGCAATCTACAGATTCAATGTAATACTTATTAAACTACCAATGGCATTTTTCACAGAACTAGAACAAAAAAATTCACTATTTGTATGGAATCACAAAAGACCCCGAATAGCCAAAGCAATCTTGAGAAAGAAAAACGGAGCTGGAGGAATCAGGGTCCTGGACTTCAGACTATACTACAAAGCTACAGTAATCAAGACAGTATGGTACTGGCACAAAAACAGAAGTATAGATCAATGGAACAGGATAGAAAGCCCAGAGATAAACCCACGCACATATGGTCACCTCATCTTTGATAAAGAAGGCAAGACTATGCAATGGAGAAAAGACAGCCTCTTCAATAAGTGGTGCTGGGAAAACTGGACAGCTACATGTAGAAGAATGAAATTAGAACACTGCCTAACACCATACACAAAAATAAACTCAAAATATATTAAAGACCTAAATGTAAGGCCAGACACCATAAAACTCTTAGAGGAAAACATAGGCAGAACCCTCTATGACATAAATCACAGCAAGATCCTTTTTGACCCACCTCCTAGAGTAATGAAAATAAAAACAAAAATAAACAAATGGGACCTAATGAAACTTAAAAGCTTTTGCACAGCAAAGGAAACCATAAACAAGACGAAAAGACAACCCTCAGAATGGGAGAAAATATTTGCAAATGAAGCAACTGACAAAGGATTAATCTCCAAAATTTACAAGCAGCACATGCAGCTCAATATCTAAAAAACAAATAACCCAATCCAAAATTGGGCAGAAGACCTAAATAGACATTTGTCCAAAGAAGATGTACAGATTGCCAACAAACACATGAAAGGATGCTCAGCATCACTAATCATTAGAGAAATGCAAATCAAAACTACAATGAGGAATCACCTCACACCAGTCAGAATGGCCATCATCAAAAAATCTACAAACAATAAATGCTGGAGAGGGTGTGGAGAAAAGGGAACCCTCTTGCACTGTTGGTGGGAATGTAAATTGATACAGCCACTATGGAGAACAGTATGGAGGTTCCTTAAAGAACTAAAAATAGAACTACCATATGACCCAGCAATCCCCCTACTGGGCATATACCCTGAGAAAACCATAATTCAAAAAGAGTCATGTACCACAATGTTCATCGCAGCTCTGTTTACAATAGCCAGGACATGGAAGCAACCTAAGTGTCCATCGACAGATGAATGGATAAAGAAGGTGTGACACATATATAATGGAATATTACTCAGCCATAATAAGAAACAAAATTGAGTTATTTGTAGTGAGTTGGATGGACCTAGATTCTGTAATGCAGAGTGAAGTAAGTCAGAAAGCGAAAAACAAATACCGTATGCTAACACATATATGGAATCTAAAAAAAAAAAAAAAAGGTTCTGAAGAACCTAGGGGCAGGACGGGAATAAAGATGCAGACGTTGAGAATGGACGTGAGGACATGGGGAGGGGGAAGAGTAAGCTGGGACGAAGTGAGAGAGTGGCATGGACATATATATACTACCAAATGTAAAATAGATAGCTAGTGGGAAGCAGCCGCGTAGCACAGGGAGATCAGCTTGGTTCTTTGTGACCACTTAGAGGGGTGGGATAGTGAGGGTGGGAGGGAGACACAAGAGGGAGGAGATATGGGGATATATGTATATGTATAGCTGATTCAATTTGTTATAAAGCAGAAACTAACATACCATTGTAAAGCAATTATACTCCAATAAAGATGTTAAAAAAAAAAAGAGTGTTCAGCAGAATATTGCAACAGAATGTTTAAGGGGAAAGGATCTCAGACATAACTAATCTCAGCATCTTACATGGGGGAGACTGGAGCCCAGAGCTTGGAAGTCCCAATATTATATGGTAGAGCAAAATGTATTACTTTTTTTTTTCTAAGGTAGGTGACCAAAGCACATTTAACCTGGTTGGATAACACTGCAAATATTTCTTTAAATACATTTTATGATGAATAATGTTTTCTTAAAATTAATTTCTTAGTAAATAGAGATGGTTTAAATAAAGATAATGAATGGTGGTATAATTATTCATTTTAACCAGCATTTATAACCATTATGGAACACAGCTTCTTAATGCTTTTATCCCTCATATCTCTTGGCTCACTGATGGTTACCTGGTTGGGGATAAATAGGTACTTGTGAATTAACTGTGAGATTTTTTTTAAAAGAGAATATGTTCCTAGATACTTCTGTCCAAATTCTTGTCTTAAATTCTCCCTCCCCAGAGAAAATATGTGGAATGCATCATGCTAAATTTTTTATATCTCATATTTTGTCTCTTAATTCTTACCACAGGCTGGAAGATATATATTACAATGAAAAATAAGAATTACTATCCTTGTCCTCAAGCAAATCAGATTTAGAGGGCAATCCAGACAGTGACTTAAGGAGTAACCAGTATGATGCCACAAGTACAGTAACACATAGAATTATATTATACTATAAGTATATGGAAGAAGAAGCAATTTATTCTGCCTTAAGGAGTTCTTGGAATTCTTAATTGGAAAATACAATCTTGAACTTCTGATTTTTTTAAAGTAAGTTTCCCAGGTAGGTTAAATGAAGGATAAGGATCTGCTAGACAATGGGAACTGTGTGAACAAAAGAATGATCTCTTAAAAGTATTCTCCTATCTCCATGGCATAGTGAGGCAAGTTCTAAACCAGCTCTCAGAGTAAGAGAAAGGAAAAAGCTGAAATCAGGTTCAGAGAAGAGCAAATAGGACTCCTGAGATTAGTTCCTAATAAGAGTAAAGTCAGGAAAATGGCCAAACATAGATGAATTACTCTGAGTCAGACACTTATAACAGACAAAAACCTTTAGATTAATCTGCAGTCCAAATCCCAAAGTCACACACAAGGAGAAAAGGCAAAGAACTTATAGGGAAGCTCTTCATTTGAAGAGGTTCTCATAGAAAAATGCTTTTTGTTCCTGAACTCCGCTGGATGAATCCTTGATTCAGATTCTAAGTGAACTGCAGCATGCCTGCCAGTTTCCTTTTCTAACATCACTTGGTTTCCAACACTGTTCTTCCTCACAGATAATGACATTCTTTCTCAAGCATAGCAAACGCCATTATAGTTTATTGCCTGGTCTATATACACATTAAGGTGTTCATATATTATTAGTTAGTTTGCCTATTAATTCAAAGTCATGTTCGGTTTCCCTTCACCTCATGTGCTCAGTGCCAGCTATTTCCTCATTTAGGAGAAAAACAAAGAATACTATATGCCAGCCTTTGTCTTCTCTTGTCCTCTTTTCCTCTGGTCACGGAGAGTCTCAATTTGGAAATCTCAGCCCTGCCTAGTTTTAGAGATACTCATCCTTCCACCTTTCTTGAGATAGCCCTATTCTATGTCTAGAATAGTAAGGAGTCTTCTTCCCTCTAGCAGGTGGAGTTTGAATTAGTCAAACTAATGGAAAGCACCCAAGCACAAATAGGACTACAAATGGACTCATTCTTCTTATCTATTCATTTGTTTAATCATTAGATATTTTTTGGGAGACAATTGTGGGCCAGGATTTCTTCTGGTTGCTGGGGATATAGTTATGAATAAGGCAAACATAAATCTTACCAGCATATTGAATCTTATAGTGCAATGGAGACAGACAATGCACAAAAACATACATGAGTAATCGATTTAGAGTTAAGATAGGCACTATTCAGAAAAGTACGGCACACTGAGAGGCTGTGATGGGAGGACACACCTAGTCTGGAAAATCGGAGATTTTGCTGAGGAAGTGACGATTTTAACTGAGGCTTAAAAGGGAATGTGTGTGTGTGTATGTGTGTGTGTGTGTAAGTGGAGAGAGGAGAGTGTGCCTCCCTGCAGGTCCAAAGTCCTCGTGGCAGAAAGCAGTGACATTTTTGAAGAACTGAAAGAAGGTCATTGTGGCTGAACTGATTTAAGAGAAAGATGGGTCTGGACAAGATGGAAGATGTTGGTAGAGGCAGATAGTGCAGGACCTCATAGACTGTATTATGACTTTTGATCTTTGTCCTAAGTGTAATGAAAAAGACTGAAGGGTTTTAAGTAGGAGTATTACAGACGGGTATATGCAGTTCCAAAAGATTACTCTAAAAGCTTTCTGGAAAATGGATTGAAGGGGACAAAAGTGGATGTGAGGAGACTTGGTAATAAGGGTACTTCAGTAACGTAGGTGTGAGATAATAGCTTCTTAGTCTAGGGAGGTGGTATGAAAGATAGAAATGGAAAGATTTGAAAAAATACCTATGATGTTTAGACAGAACTTTGCAGTTGGTTGGAAAAATGGAAAGGAAGAGAAAGGAAGTGGTTTCTTGAATGAATAACTTGGTAAATGGCCCTGCTATTTACTCAGGTAGTAAACATTGGAAGAGAAGTGAAACATTAGAGTGAAAAATGAATGATTCACTTCTAGATGTGGTTGAGAAAATTGTAAGAAGTCCAGGTATGGTAGTCAAAAGCAAGGTGAGGTGAGAGGTATACATTTTTGAGTCACTGGTATGTAGATAATAATTAAAGTCATACAGTTCCTAGAAGAGATTGAAGCATGATGAGAAAAGAGATTCTAGAATCAAACCCTGAGCAAGTTCATCTTTAAAGGTCAGAGGAGGAGGAAATGGTAAAAGAAACTGAAGAAGAATGACAAGAAAAGTAGGAGAACACAAGGGAATTCTTCAATAAGAAGGGTGTGGTAACCAAGGAGATTCTGAAAAGATACCCAGGAAAAGGAAAACCTAAAGTGTTCACTGCATTTAGCAGCAATAAGATTATTGGGAAGGACTATTTCAGTGGAGTTGGGAAGAGGGAAGTGAAAGCAAGATTGAAATAGGCTAAAGTAAATATATGAGAAGAACTGGAGGCAGGAAATTACTTCAGGAAGTTTGGCCATGGTGGGGTAGAGAAGCTAGGAACTGTAGGTGGAAGATTATGTGAGTAGTCTCATAAAGTTTATTTGCTGTTTGTTTTAAGATGGGAGAGAAAAAAGGTTTGATTAAATGTTAGTGGCACATAGAGGTCCTGATACATGACAGAAGGATAGACTGTCTTTACAACTACCATCTCCATGGTAACTGAAAAAGGAAGGTGAGTTTAGAGACATTTGTTATAACCAAGGGCCCCTGTTGGCCAAGGAGTCTACTCTTTAAAATGAGGCCCAAACCTCTTTTTTTTTTTTTTTTTTAACAGTTTCTTCCTCTGATCTCAATTCTAAGAGTCTGGCTTCCTGCTGCTTATAACATCTTTAAGCTTAGAGAATCCTTTTTGTTACAGAGACACTGCTAATTTAATTTTGCATCCTCTAGTAGAGCCTGGATTTTGAACCCAGTTTCTCATCTCTTTCTGTTCCCATAGGCTATATTTCATATGATTTCTTGCTCAGTGATTTCACCTCAGTTGCAGTTCTGAATGCTGTTCTGTCTTGCATTAAGTGCTACAAGTGAAGAAGCATATATTCTAAGTTCCCAGTCTGGACCAGAATCTAAGCCCCTACTTAACTTCTACTCAGACACTTACTATGCTCTCAATCATTATCAAAAATGCTACTTGAAAACAGACTAAACTCCCACATTATATTGTGTTGGTGCCTAGAAATTCCTGCTGCCATGCTCATCCACTGGAGTAAAGTCTCTTCTGGATGTCAATTCTTGTTGGTGTTCAGTATTAGTTGTATATGTTATTATTACTATTACTCTCCCCTGGATTCTGCCAGAGAGGTCTTTGTATCTCATGACTCTTCTTGATAAATAAGTGACAAATATCTCAGTGTTTTGTTTCTAGATTTAAAACTTATATAATCAAATTCCAAACTACTGATAATCTTACAGAAATAAAAAAGGCATATAAAGGAATACTATGAAGACTTTTATGCCAACATTTAGATAACTTAGATGAAACGGGCAAATTCCTTGAAAAACACAGACTGCCAAAACCAAATCAAGAAGTAGAATAGACCTATAAGAAATAAGAAGATGGAAGTAGTATTTCGGAAAAAATCCCCACAAAAAAAGTCCAGGACCAGATGACTTCACTGTCAAATTCTATCAAATATTTAAGGAAGAATAAACACCAATCCTTCAGAAACTATTTTTTTTAATTAATTTTTATTGGAGTATAGTTGCTTTACAATGTTGTGTTAGATTCTGCTGTACAGCAAAGTGAATCAGCTATACGTATACATATATCCCCTCTATTTTGGATTTCCTTCCCATTTAGGTCACCACAGAGCATTGAATAGAGTTCCCTGTGCTGTATAGTAGGTTCTCATTAGTTATCTATTTTATATATAGTAGTGTAGATATCTTAATCCCAATCTCCTAATTCATTCCACCCCCTTCCCCCACTGGTATCCATAGTCCATTCTCTACATCTGTGTCTCTATTTCTGCTTTGCAAATAAGTTCATCTGTATCATTTTTCTGGGGTTCACATATAAGCAATATTATATGATATTTGTTTTTCTCTTTCTGACTTACTTCACTCTGTATGACAGTCTCTAATCCATTCACGCTTCTGCAAATTGCACAATTTCATTCCTTTTTATGGCCGAGTAATATTCCATTGTATATATGTACCACATCTTCTTTATCCATTCCTCTGTTGATGGACATTTAGGTTGCTTCCATGTCCTGGCTATTGTAAATAGTGCTACTATGAACATTGGGGTGCATGTATATTTTTGAATTATGGTTTTCTCAGGGTATATGCCCAGGAGTGGGATGGCTGGGTCATATGGCAGTTCTATTTTTAGGTTTTTAAGGAACCTCCATACTGTTCTCCATAGTGGCTGTATCAATTTGTATTCCCCACAACTGTGTAAGAGGGTTCCCTTTTCTCCACACCCTCTCCAGCATTTACTGTTTGTAGATCTTTTGATGATGGCCATTCTGACTGGTGTGAGGTGATACCTCATTTTAGTTTTGATTTGCATTTCTCTAATGATTAGTGATGTTGAGCATCTTTTCATGTGTTTGTTGACCATCTGTATGTCTTCTTTGGAGAAATGTCTATTTAGGTCTTCTGCCATTTTTTGAATAGGTTGTTGATTTTTTTGATATTGAGCTGCATGTGCTGTTTGTATATTTTGGAGATTAATCCTTTCTCAGTTGCTTTGTTTGCAAATATTTTCTCTAATTCTGAGGGCTGTCTTTTTGTCTTGTTTATAGTTTCCTTTGCTGTGCAATAGCTTTTAAGTTTCATTAGGTCCCATTTGTTTATTTTTGTTTTTATTTTCATTACTCTAGGAGGTGGGTCAAAACAGATTTCGCTGCAATTTATGTCAAAGAGTGTTCTGCCTATGTTTTCCTCTAAGAGTTTTATAGTATCTGGCCTTACATTTAGGTCTTTAATCCATTTTGAGCTTATTTTTGTATATGGTGTTAGGGAATGTTCTAATTTCATTCTTTTACATGTTGCTGTCCAGTTTTCCCAGCATCACTTATTAAAGAGACTGTCTTTTCTCCATTTTATATTCTTTCCTCGTTTGTCATAGATTAGGTGACCATAGGTGCATGTGTTTATCTCTGGGCTTTCTAACCTGTTCCATTGATCTATATTTCTGTTTTTGTGTCAGTGCCATACTGTCTTGATTACTGTAGCTTTATAGTATAATCTGAAGTCAGGGAGCCTGAATCCTCCATCTCCGTTTTTCTTTCTCAAGATTGCTTTGGCTATTTGGGGTCTCTTGTGCTTCCATATAAATTGTGAAAGTTTTTGTTCAGTTCTGTGAAGAATGCCATTGGTAATTTGATAGGGATTGCATTGAATCTGTAGATTGCTTTGGGTAGTATAGTCATTTTCACAATGCTGATTCTTCCCATCCAAGAACATGGTAGATCTCTCCATCTGTTTTTGTCATCATTGATTTCCTTCATCAGTGTCTTATAGATTTCTGAGTACAGGTCTTTTGCCTCCTTAGGTAGGTTTATCCCTAGGTAATTTATTCTATTTGTTGCAATGGCAAATGGGATTATTTCCTTAATTTCTCTTTTTGATCTTTCATTGTTAGTGTATAAGAATACAAGCAATTTCTGTGTATTAATTTTGTATCCTGCAACTTTACCAAATTCAATTATCTCTAGTAGTTTTCTGGTGGCATCTTTAGGATTTTCTATGTATAGTATCATGTCATCTGCAAATGGTGACAGTTTTACTTCTTCTTTTCCAATTTGGATCCCTTTTATTTCCTTTTCTTCTCTGATTGCCATGGCTAGGACTTCCAAAATTATGTTGAATAAAAGTGGTGAGAGTGGACATCCTTGTCTTGTTCCTGATCTTAGAGGAAACTGTTTCAGGTTTTCACCATTGAGAATAATGTTTGCTATGGGTTTGTCATATATGGCCTTTATTATGTTGAGGGTAGGTTGACTCTATGCCCACTTTCTGGAGAGTTTTTATCATAAATGGGTGTTGAATTTTGTTGAAAGCTTTTTCTGCATCTATTGAGATGATCATATGGTTTTTATTCTTCAGTTTGTTAATATGGTGTATCATATTGATTGATTTGCATACATTGAGGAATCCTTGCATCCCTGGGATAAATCCCACTTGATCATAGTGTATGATACTTTTAATGTGTTGTTAGATTCTGTTTGCTAGTATTTTGTTGAGGATTTTTGCATCTATGTTCACCAGTGATATCGGCCTGTAATTTTCATTTTTTTGCGTGATACCTTTGTCTGGTTTTGGTATCAGGGTGGTGGCCTTTTAGAATGAGCTTGGGAGTGTTCCTCCCTCTGCAATTTTTTGGAAGAGTTTGAGAAGGATAGGTGTTAGCTCTTCTCTAAATTTTTGACAGAATTCCCCTGTGAAGCCCTCTGGTCCTGGACTTTGTTTGCTGGAAGATTTTTAATCACAGGTTCAATTTCATTACTTGTTATTGGTTTGTTCATATTTTCTATTTCTTCCTGGTTCAGTTTTGGAAGGTTGTACCTTTCTAAGAATTTGTCTATTTCTTCCAGGTTGTCCATTTTATTAGCATAGAGTTGCTTGTAGTAGTCTCTTATGATGCCTTGTATTTCTGTGGTGTCAGTTGTAACTTCTCCTTTTTCATTTCTAATTTTATTGATTTGAGACCTCTCCCTTTTTTTCTTGATGAGTCTGGATAAAAGTTTATCAATTTTGTTTATCTTCTCAAAGAACCAGCTTGTAGTTTCATTGGTCTTTGCTATTGTTTTCTTCAATTATATTTCATTCATTTCTGCTCTGATCTTTATGATTTCTTTCCTTCTGCTAACGTTGGGTTTTGTTTGCTCTTCTTTCTCTACATGTTTTAGGTGTAAGGTTAGGTTTTTTATTTGTAATTTTTTGTTTGTTTGTTTCTTCAGGTGGGATTGTATTGCTATAAACTTTCCTCTTAGAACTGTTTTTGCTGCATCCCTTAGGTTTTGGGTTGCTGTGTTTTCTTTGTCATTTGTTTCTAGGTATTTTTTGATTTCCTCTTTGATTTCTTCAGTGATCTATTGGTTATTTGGTAGCATATTGTTTAGCCGCCCTGTGCTTGTATGTTTTACAGTTTTTTTCCTGTAATTGATTTCTAACCTCATAGCATTGTAGTTGGAAAATATGCTTGATACGATTTCAATTTTCTTAAATTTACCAAGGCTAGATTTGTGACACAAGATGTGATCTATCCTGGAGAATGTTCTGTGTGCACTTGAGAAGAAAGTGTATTCTGCTGCTTTCAGATGGTATGTCTTATAAATTTCAATTAAGACTACCTGGTCTAATATGTCATTTAAGGCTTGTGTTTCCTTATTAATTTTCTGTCTGGATAACCTGTCCTTTAGTGTAAGTGGGGTGTTAATGTCCCCTGCTATTATTGTGTTATTGTTGATTTCTCCCTTATGGCTGCTAGCATTTCCCTTATGTATTGAGGTGATCCTATGTTGGGTGCATAAATATTTACTATTGTTATATCTTCTTCTTGGATTGATCCCTTGATCATTATGTCATGTCCTTTCTTGTCTCTTGTAATGGTCTTTATTTTAAAGTCTATTTTGTCCGATATGAGTATTGCTACCCCAGCTTTCTTTTGTTTTCCATTTGCATGGAATAGCTTTTTCCACCCCCTCACTTTCAGTCTCTTTGTGTCCTTAGGTCTGAAGTGTGTCTCTTGTAGACAGCATATATACAGGTCTTGTTTTTGTATCCATTCAGCCAGTCTATTTTGGTTGGAGCATTTAATACACTTACATTTAATTAATTATCAATATGTATGTTCCTATTACCATTTTCTTAATTGTTTGGGGTTTGTTTTTGTAGGTCTTTTTCTTCTCTTGTGTTTCCCACCTAGAAAAGTTCCTTTAGCATTTGCTGTAAAGCTGGTTTGTTGGTGCTTAATTCTCTTAGCTTTTCCTTGTCTGTAAAACTTTTGATTTTTCCGTCCAATCTGAATGAAATCCTTGCCGGGTAGAGTCATCTTGGTTGTATGTTTTTCCCTTTTAACACTTAAATATATCTTGCCACTCCCTTCTGGCCTACAGAGTTTCTTCTGAAAAATTAGCTGATAACCTTATAGGGATTCCCTTGTTGCTTTTCCCTTGCTGCTCTTAATATTTTTTCTTTGTATTTAATTTTTGTTAGTTTGATTAATATGTGTCTTGGTGTGTTTCTCCTTGGTTTATCCTGTATGGGACTCTCTGTGCTTCCTGGACTTGGGTGACTATCTCCTTTCCCATGTTAGAGAAGATTTCAACTATAATCTCTTCAAATATTTTCTCAGATGCCTTCTCCTTCTCTTATTCTTCTTCTGGGACCCCTATAATTCGAATGTTGGTGTGTTTAGTTGTCCCAGAGGTCTCTGAGACTGTCCTCATTTCTTTTCATTCTTTTTTCTTTATTCTGCTCTATGGCAGTTATTTCCACCATTCTATGTTTCAGGTCACTAATCCATTCTTCCGCCTCAATTATTCTGCTATTGATTCCTTCTAGTGTATTTTTCTTTTCAGTTATTGGGTTATTCATCACTGTTTTTCTTTAGTTCTTCTAGGTCCTTGTTAAACATTTCTTGTGTCTTCTCAATCCATGCCTCCTTTCTATTTCAGAGATCTTGGATCATCTTTACTGTCATTACTCTGAATTCTTTTCCAGGTAGATGGCTTATTTCCTCTTCATTTATTTGGTCTTGTGGATTTTTACCTTGCTCCTTTGTCTGCAACATATTTCTCTGTCATCTTATTTTGCCTAATTTACTGTTTTTGTGGTCTCCTTTCTGCAGGCTGCAGGGTTGCAGTTCTTCTTGCTTCTGGTGTCTGCCTCCTTGTGGGTGGGGTTGGTCCAGGGGCTGGTGTAGGCTTGCTGGTGGGAGGGACTGGTGCCTGTGCTCTGGGGGGGGAGCTGAGTCTTGTCCCTCTGAAGGGCAGGGTCGCATCAGGTGGTGTGTTTTGGGGTGTCTGTGAGCTTAGTATGACTTTAGGCAGCCTGTCTGCTGATGGGTGGGGCTGTGTTCCTGTCTTGCTGGTTGTTTGGCATGAGGTGTCCAGCACTGGAACCTGTAGGCAGTTGGGTGGAGCCGGGTCTTGGTGTTGAGAAGGAGACCTCTGGTAGAGCGCACACCAATTAATATTCCCTGGGGCTGAGAATTCTCTGGAGGTCCAGCATCTTGGACTCAGTACTCTTACCCTGGAGGCTCAGGCCCAACCTCTGGCCAGGGAACCAAGACCCGGAAAGCTGCGTGGTGTGGCCAAAAAGAAAAGAAAAAAAAAAAAAGAAAGAAAACAAACAGGTAAACAAAACCCAAGACCTATGGTAACAGCAAAATCAAACAACAGCAGAAACAACAAAAAACGCAAAGAAAACAAAAAACAAGAGAACAGCCAAACAAACAGAGGAACTCCAAAACCAAAACAAGCAATAAAAACAAAATTAACAAAACCAAAAACAAAACAAAAACAAGAAGCAAACTAAAATAAACATAAAACAAACACAGAAAATGATCAAAAAAAGCAAAAAACAAAACAAAGACCAAAAACAAAAACAAGAACAAAACACAAAACAACAAAAAAGTAAAGTAAAAATAGAAAAATAAAAATCTAATAAAAATTTTTTAAAATAAAAAATAAATAAATAAAAATTTAAAACTAAAAAAAACCCCAAACCAACAACAGAACAAAATGAAACAAAACAAAACAAAATAATAATAGTAATAATAATATTTTCCTGAGGCCTCTGCTGTCAATATCCTTGCACCCACAATGAGCCACAGCTAACCCTCACATCCACTGGTGGCCCTTCAGTACCTCTAGGTCTCTGGAACTGTTATGAGCACTGTGGGGGCAGCGCAGACTCTAACCTCACCCAACTCCCATGTGTACTTGTCCCCCAAATCCACAGCTGCTAAAGCTAGACCAGTGTCAGTTGTGGGAGCACTTGTCGTCTATTCAAGTATTCCACAGACACAGGGTTTACCAAGCAGATCATGGGGATTTAATCCATGGCTTGTGCAGCTGCAGAGAGAGATTTCAGTTCCTCTTCCTTAGTTGCACAGCCCCTGGGGCTCAGCTTTGGCTTTGGCCCCACCTCTGCATGTGCACCACCCTCAGGCCTCTGTTCCCCACCCAGGCAAGAGGTGTCGAAAGCAGCAGCTGATTGGGGCACGTACTCACTCAGGCTGGGGAGGGATAAGGTGGGCACAACTGGGGTGTGTATGAAATGCCTGCGACAGACTGGCTGGAAGTTGCAACATACTGGGGAGCACTCACTCCATTGGGAGTGCCTCTCAGTGCCCGCGAAGGCAGGGGCTGGTAGGTCAGGAAGGGGGTCACAGTGACGGCCCTGCCCCTTGCACACCACTCAACAATGGCACCTCACTTCCAAGGCAGAACACGTTTCCTCTAGGAGCATTCCCAGCTGTGGAGCCCCTCACTCCCATCCCCTCAGGTTGTCTCTGCACAGCCAACAGTGGTCCTCTCCTTGGATCTGCTCTCGTAACCCCACACTTTAGCACTCAGCCCCTGACAGCACTGGTGGCTTCCCGTCTCAGACTGGGGTGCCCAGGTCTGATTCTGGAGGAGGCTTTGGCATGGGCCGCGCGTGCAAGCCTGCCAGAGCCTGTGCAGTCAGAGGAGGCCTTGGCTTGAGGGGTGGGTGAGGCTGCTCAGATGGGTGCCCCTCCCCATGCCCGTGGGGCTAGTGGGTGGAGGAGGGGGTTGCAATAGCGGCCCCACCCCTTACATGCCACTCAACAATGGCACCTTGCTTCGATAGTGGCCCCGGCTTCTTCCAAAAACTTTCTTGGTTGTGGAGCTCCTTACTCCTGTCCCTTCAGGCTGTCTCTCCACAGCCAACAGCTGTCCTCTGCCTGGGTCCACTCTCCAAATACTACTTTCCAGCACCCAGCACCCCTCCGCACCAGGAGACACATGACTTAGGCTGGGGGGTGTGCAGGGCTGTGGCATGGACCATATGCGCAGTTCTTACTTTGTCCTGCCTTCCACAGACCGGTTGCTGTGTTCCCCTCCGATCCCCTGAAGGTCCTTTGCTGTCCCAGCTGAATTCCCTGCTGTGAATGGGCTTTTCTGAGTGTGGGGACCTCTCCTCACTTTCACTTCCCCACCAGGGGTGCTGGTCCCTGCCCATTTCCTCTTTTCTTTTTTTTTCTTTCTTTCATCCCACCCAGTTGTGTGGGAATTTTTCTTGTACTTTTAGGTGTCTGAGATCTTCCACTAGTGTTCAGTAGGTCCTCTGTGAGAACAGTTCCATTTGTAGATGTATTCTTGATGTACTTGTGAGGAGAGGCAAATTTGCCTCCTCCTATTCTGCCATCTTGACTCCTCCCTCCAGAAAGTCTTAAAAAAGTGAAAGATAAAAGAACACTTCCCAATCAGTTCTATGATGCCAGTGTCATCTTGATACTAAAGGTGGACAATGACATAGCAAGAAAAGAAAATTACAGAACAATATCCCTTATAAATATAGGTGTAAAAACCTCAATAAACTACTAGCAAACTGAATCTAGTAACATATTCAAAGGAATCAAACACTATAAACAAATGGAATTTACCCCAGGAATACAAGTTTCATTGGACATACAAAAATCAATCAGTGTAATACACCACAGTAATAGAATAAAGAATAAAACCACATGATCATCTCAATAGGTGAGAAAAAACATTTGACAAAATCCAATACTCTGTTACAATAAAAACACTCAACAAACTAAGAGTTGAGGGACTTTCTTCAACCTGGTAAAGGGCATCTACAAAAAGTCCAGAACTAAGATCATACTTAAAGGTGAAAGATTGAAAACTTTTCCACCTAAGATCAGGAGCAAGATAAATAGATCTACTCTCACCATTTCTATTCAACATTGTATTGAAGGTTATAGCCAAAACAATTGGTAAGAAAAATGAATAAAGGCATCTAGATTAGAAAGGAAAGAGTAAAATTGTATTTGTGGATGACACGGTCTTCTAAATAGAAAATCTGCAGGAATCTGCAAAACAGACAAACAAGCAAACAAAAATGTTAGAGCTAATAAATGAGGTCAGCAAGTTTGCAAGAAACAAGATCATTATACAAACTCAATTGTATTTTATACTCTGGCAATGAACAATGCAAATATTAAGTTAAGAAAATAATTCCATTTACTATAGCAACACAAAGATAAACTACGTAGAAATAAATTGAATAAAATTAGTGTAAGACTTGTTCACTGAAAGCTACAAAACAACTTAGAAAGTAATTAAAGACCTAAATAGTTCGAAAGATATTCTTTGTTTATGGATTGAAAGACTTGACAGCAATATTTCCTAAACTGATCTACAAATTCAAGGCAATTCCTATCAGAATCCCAGTTGCCTTTTTTCACAGAAATAGGCAAGTTAATCCAAAAATTTATATAGAAATACAAGTGATCCAGAAAAAAAAGAAAAAAGTTGGAAGTCTCACACTTCTGGATTTCAAATCTTACTACAAAGCTACGTTAGTCAAGACAATGTAGTATAAATATAAGGATAGACAAATTGAATAATGAAATAGGATTAAGAATCCAGAAATAAAACCACATATCTATTGTCAATTGGTTTAGACAAAATGATGAGACCATTCAATGGGGAAATTTCAACAAATGGTGCTGGGACAACTAGATGTCCACATGCAAAAGAATAAGTCTGGACATTTTCCTCACATCATATGCAAAACTTAATGCAAAATGGGTCAAATGCCCACATTTTAGAGCTAGAACTATAAAACTCTAAAAGAACCCATAGTCATAAGTCTCCATGACTTTTGATCAGGCAATGGTTTCTTAGATACCATACTCAAAACACAAAACGATAAAAGAAAATATAAATAAGTTGGACTTTATCCAAATAAAAACTTTTGTGCTTCAAAGGACACTATCAACAAAGTGGAAAGACAATCGACAGAATACAAAATATGTTTGCAAAGTATATATCTGATAAGGAACTAGTATCCAAAATATGAAGAAGTCTTACAATTTAAGAATAAAAAGACAAATAACTTAATTTAAAAAAATTGTCAAGGTATTTGAATAGACATTTCTATTTAATTTTGACAAATAAAGCCCATTATGAACTCTTAAAAAAAATCCATGTACTCACTTGTCAGAATGCCAGAACCTCTGCTTTTGCCTTCTTCCTTCTGCCTGCTGTTTTCATTCACTCATTTAACTATATGTCAGGAATTTTACCAAGAACTAACAGGGTCAGAGAGGTCAAAATGAAATTGTTCAATTTTTCTACTTACTGGAAAGAGAGCCCAAGAGTTTAATAGAGTCAGAAAGTAATTATTCAAATGTGTTTGAGTCACCATATGGACCCTGACTCTTCCTGTCGCTCATTATGAGAAATAGATAAAGTGTATGTAAATCTTAAAGCTTTCTGTAAATTATAACTTGACAATGTCTTTGCTGACAAAATAGAAATGTTATGTATATGCTATAATTGAAATACAGTTTAAGTGATGAAAAAATTGCCCTTGAAATTGCAAAGTGAAAGTGTCATAAGTTTCTTAAAATTGGGGTCTCTGTTACTGGCACAATCACTTTTCATCTCTGTTTTTCCCCCCTTGTGGGCAAGAGACAACTTGGGTTAAGAGTGTGGCTTTGCAGTTGGGTAGGTCTAGGTTTCACTTCTGGCTCCACAACTTTCTCTCTTTGCTGGAAAAAGTGAAATACGACAATTACATAATTATTGAAGGACTGTGGTGGGAATTAAATAAGATACTGTATGTGAAGTGCTTAGGACAGGGCCTAACATGGGATGATTGCTCAATGAATGGCAGCAATAACCTTGCTATGTTACTGTGCATGCTAAAGGCTCCAGGAACAAATATGCTGACTTCATTTACCTGTTCAATACAATCAATAGTGAAAATTTGTTTTTCTTTGAACAATTAATTTGGCTATACACTCATGAGAAGAATTTAGTAGAATAATTTGATTATTAGGGAGAGAGGGATGAACGATTTAATGAAAGGGCTTTGTAAGCTTTTTTCCAAAGTGAATGGATGATCATGAAAAAGGAACTTATTTTTCATCACCTTGCCAACATCAACTAAGATATAACAGAAGAAAAGATTCAGACAATTGTATCAGATTTCCTGAAACAAACGTTTGTGGAACAAGTCATACATATAAGTTTGTCTAGAAACAAGTCACCAGTACCCAACCCTATCAGAGGAGGCAAGCCAATTATTTTGCCTCTTTTAAGAAGGCAAACCCCATAAGAAACGGGGTTCCTTGTTCTATATAACAAAATTAAAGAAAATCAGAACAATCTTATTTACATTTAAAAATATTTTTTTTTTAAATTAAGGAACCATGAGCTAAACGTGCCTTTAATATTGGCTCGCTCATGTTTAACTTTCTCATTTCATTGAATAATTTATTCTCAGGTCTTTCTTCATTTTGGAATATTAAATTTATCAGTATATTTTATATAAAATTTATCAGATTTATCATCTATATATTTTATATATGATTTTTCTTTTTTCTTTACTATTTAACTTGTAACTATTTTTCATCACATTTGTATATTCTTTGTTCATCAAATGATACTGATATACCATTTTCCATATTGATATAGTTTTTAGAAAATAGTTCAAAAAGCTAATCTAAATAACTTACTGAATAAACTATGATAGATAACATCAAGGTATACTTGAATGACAGAAACATGATAAACTTTTAAAATCAGGTTTCAAAGACAATGTTTATTCTTAACTTTTTAGGTTCAAGAAAAAACAGACATTTAAAGGGTCTCAACTATTCTTTTCACTTATTTAGCTTTATAACTAGCTATAACGTTGAAGAGCATTATCCCATTTTGCCTTTAAATTACCACACGTTTCAGTTATTATTTATTCACACAGCAACTATGTTTTCACTTATTTTTCCTTTAAGTCACTCTGATACTTGCAAATAGGAATAGAAATGACTATAACAATAACTGCTCTCAAAGTATTGACAATTTAATAGTGGAAGCAGACACGCAAACGCATAACTGTAATAAAAAGAATGGATATTTGAGTTGTGATAGATTTATCAACAAAGTGTTGCAGCAGTCCAAAGGAGGTTAAAAAAAAATTAGCAGGGGGAACTATACTCTTGTAATAACCTATAATGGAAAAGAATCTAAAAAATAATATATATGTATAACTGAATCACTTTTCTGTACACCTGAAACTAACACAACATTGTAAATCAACTGTATTTCAATAAAAATTAAAAAAAAATGTTATGGCCATAAGGGGAAAAAAGAGAGAGAGATCCAGAAGACTAAACAGAGCTGGTGGCATTTGATCAGAGGCTTGAGGACTGAGAAGGTAAAATGGTGGTGGGATGAAGAGTCCAGGCATACAGAAATATATCAGCAAAGTTCTGGAGTGTAGAAAGTGCAGGATATGTTCAGGAATTAGAAGCCTAATATAGCTCTGCACAAAGACATGTAGTGGAAAATGAGTCTGTGAAGAAAAAACAGTCCTGCCTATCAAACTAAGTAGTTTAGACTTTATTCAGAAAATTTATTAAAGCAGTGGGTGAAAAGTTTGGTTACTGCACCTCCTTAACATCATCATGTGCTGCAGTTCACGCACGTGGAACACAGTCAGTTTTAGAGCAAATACACCTTAAGTCTCTTGGGAGAAGGAGTAAATGCCAAGGCCATTGGTCATTATTGCATCTTCAGAGCCATAAAATTGGAACTATAGATATACTGAAAGACTGACTTAAAAAAGAAAACCAACACAATTAAAGCAAGTATTAGAGAGAGTAATTGATGGGACGTTTGCCAACTTTGAATTAGATTCAGCCTTAATTTTTAAAAGTGCTGCTTGCAGCAAAATGAAACCATCCTTCTCCAACAGAGTGAGATGTTAATGTTCCCATTATGATTCATTTCAAATTTGAGCTCTTCCCAGCTCAAATCTATTTGGTTGGTTAAAAATGAAGTGGTGCTTGCAGATAACATTACCATCCGGAAGACCACATCTGGCTCTAAATTACCCAAATGAAGGGCATTGTTCCCATTTCATTTTTATGTAAAGCTAACCCACAGGTCTCTAGTCCCAGTCTTTGCTTTATGCTGTGCATGTGTTTGAGTGCGTGTGCATGCATAAGAATGCATGCTTTTAGTGAAATGGGCAAGTATGAGATATATTGATTGGGTTCTTCTTGTCATTGACTGAGTAGCAAACCTGTCACTTCTCCAAGTAAGTGAATCATGTTGACAGGGTGCATCACATTTTATAAGGTTTTTTTTCCCTTTGTCCAGAGCATTTGTAGTTGAAGCACATTTGCCACCTTTTAAACGTGATCTCTGCAGCATTCCAGAGCCATTGAAATATTCGTCTTGACCTGGATAGTCAGTTTTTCTGCTAGCACAGAAGATTTTTAACATGAATAAGATCCTCTCAACCACTCTTTGTTTTGGACTCCTAACTTTATCTGTAATGATCTTTTTAGAATCGGTGCATGGGCTGCCATATTTTATCCAAGGTATGTACATATGAGTCTAAAATCCTACAGGTGGGTAAATAATCCTTATCTTCCTGTTTGCATTGCTTTGATTTTTCTACCACTATGGCAATAATGTTTTAAACATCAGTATGATTTAATCATCAAACAGCCCTTCAGTAGTTGCTGTTTTAAATTACATGTAATCTGCTGTTCTTCTCAAGTAAATTAATTTCAACTGACACTGTACTAAATTAATTTCAGCTACATTCTTTTTTTTCTAATCCAGGGGCATCTCTTTCTTATTTCTATTCCATGACCAAAGATGGGAATGTGTAAATAGTGATACAGTGCTATGCATATTTCAAAAATACATCTTGAGGAAAGAAAAATGAGATTTTCATCCAATGAGATTATTAATAAGTTACTTATGAAAGGAGAGTGGTTCCTAGTAGAACACATCAAGATAGAAACTTGTGTGTGAAGAGATTTGGGGAGAGTAATGCATGGGGAAATTTACATAGTACTTTAAGGAGGACGATGGTAACAGCCACATTACGCATTGACTGTATTTATCAGATTTCTAACGTACTTAGGGTACTTATGTTAAATGAAATAATTTAATTTGTGAAGTCTACAAACATGTGCCATGATAAAGTTAGTGAAAATAAGTTTCTGCTCTTGTAATATGGTAACTTGATCTTTCTTTAAAATTTTCAGTGCGTTCTGTAGTGGAAATAGCTTTTAATCTGGGAATCAGTGGAGGTAGATTAAAAATGCTGATTTATTAGGCAAACAACTTAACCTCATTGAAACTTTTATATATTTCTTTACATTTTAAAAATAGTAACTTAAAAATATTCCTTTAATATCTCTTCCAGTTTGAAACTCTGAGGTGATCTATCATCTAACTGTTCTCCTTGTCAGGAAGAGGGAGATAGCCTTTTACTTTTGTCTCACTTGGGGGAACCAAGACAGAATGTAATAAATTTTGTTTACACGACACTGGGTTGAGAAAAGGGATTAAGTTTCCCCTTTCAGATCTAATTCAACTTTACTAGACCATTTTGCCTCAAATGTGGTTTTAAAAGTCAATGAAAATTAGAGTAGTTCTTTTGACAGTGGAAATAAAATTGCAGAAACCCTTGTTATTTATTTATAGAGATTTTTCCCTTTGAAAAACAAATACAGGCCTGAGACCTAAATACAAGCCTGGGAATGAAAGATTCTGGATTTCATCCATGGCACTCACATTTTGTCTTTGGCCAGTCAAAATCATGGTACTTGGTAGGACTTCATTGTTTTTCCTGCGAAATAGTGGGATTTTCAGTGTTCTTAACACAGTGTATATGTGTGAGGAGGGAAACATCTCGCCATTCATAAAGGACTTTGCAAAATTAGGATGTTAGTGGTAACTGTAACTTCTGATATCATGTGTATATGAAATACAGAAAAATCCAACTCAAACATTTTGCTAGGTTATAATTAGATAACAACTCTGATCCCAGAATAGCACATATTCATATGTATATTTCATTGGCAACATACAGGAAAAGTTTCTTTCTGGGACTCCCTTTGATCTCAGTTTCATTATATATAAATGGAGAAGATTAGTTATTGGGAAGATTATTTTCTAATCTAAATTGTCGATGATTAGAGTGAGCTTCTCTCCATGTACACATTTTTCAAAGCAACTAAATGTTTGACTTATTTTAGTCTTTTAACACATTGTTTTCAAATAAGCATTTGTCTGCTAACAGAACACCAAGGGGTCACCATCTTTCTCTCTGTGTTAGACGCCATGCAAGACCAATGGCACAATCTGCCAGCTTTCATTTGCTTGGGGCCATACGAAAGCCTGCCTCAGTGGATAAGCCTGAAACTGGGCAAACTGCCTACCACAAAAGGTGGAGGAGTGAGTATCGTGACCAGAAAGGCTATGTCAATTTAATTTTTTTAGTATATTATCATTTGAGGGGTTTCCAGGTTTCTTTCTGGTAAAGTTTCTTGTCTATATCCCTTAAAAATCTTCACATTCAAATGACAAGCAAGGAGACAACTAAGTCTTTTAAGCTTCAGTATCTCAAGTAGTAATCAATCAGTTTTTTCCTGTGTATTTGCAAAAGTAATCACTCTCTCATGTCTGAGTAACTTTGCCATCATTTGTGCTAAAGTGGTATCTGCACTTGGGTATTTTTTTGTTCAAACATCTCCTTTATCAATACTAACTTTTAGTTCAAAGAAAGATGAAAAGTACATGCATTTTTTTTCTTTTAAAGCTGTATATGTTTTAATACTAAAAATAAAAACAAGAAATAAGACTTATTTGCTATTTTTCTTAGGCAATATCTTACTTAACTTTAGAAATAAAAAAATTTTAATTTCTTGAAAAAACTTTTTCCTCAGAGATTCTTACAAAAGGTGGTTTTCTTAAAAGTTAGTGACAAGAATTTTTGAGGACAGTCATGCAGGTGTAATTATTAGAAACCAAACTGGTAAAGAATGGTAAATATATTAATTGTCTTTTTAAAAAATGTTCCACTTAAATATGCAGAGAAGTGGGCTGTAAATTAAGCAAACAAAAGCTTCAGATCGTCACTTTTCTCCTACGTTACCTTTCTCCTAGTCTTATAAATTCCCTAAATTGAAGGCAATGAATCTGTTTCTTTTATCACAGTTCTCTTTCTGAAACAAATAATCATTATCACCTGGCTACACAATGATCCTTATTTTTTTCAATTAAAGCATTTTAAAGATTGTAATTTAACATTTTAATGAACAGCTATAATAAAAAATTACTACACTATTGCATAGTCATGTATTTCTCTTAAACTAAATTATCTCTGAGGGTCCTTGTTTAATTGATGTTAAGCAAAAATTCCATTGATAGTCTATTATTTTAACTACTCAAAGAAAAAAAAAAAAAAACCCAGAATTTCACAAATAATTTCTATGTCTGTGAAGTAATGGAAATTGAGGAACTTTGAAATTGAGGAAATTGAGCAACAATAAGTGTTTTTGGTCAATGTAGAAAATTTTGATGCTGCCACCTACCCCAAGTCATTTATTTTCTTTCTCAGCAAAGCTTTCATTCCTTTAATTAGCCACTTAGTTTCTTGAGTTCATTAATTGACAGTTTGTAGACACAGGGAAAGAGAAACAATTTAAAGGAAGAATCTAGCTAAATTATGAGCCATTTCTCTAACTGAAACCACAATATTCCCACTCCTAAATTTTAAACTCACTAATCTACCTTTTGTCCACACAGTATCAGTTATTATGAGGAGATAGAGGGAAGAATGATCCTATAGAAATTGTATCATAAAGGTTTGATTTTTTAGGCCACCTCACGAAGTTCATTTTGTTTATAACACACTAATTATTATTTTGTTTGCATTAAAATCTTGTTGACTCTTCATTTTTTATAGCTTGAATAAAGTCTATTGTCCTGACTTCTACTCCAGAATTAAAGTATTTATGAAAATTTGGGTGATTTTTCTGTTTTTAGAGTGCTGAGATAGCTGGGCATCTGACCAATGAGTAGGCTGGGAGGTAAATGGACAAAGATGGAAAGATATCAATATGGAAGAAGTAGGCACTGTCTTACCTCTTCCACAGGGTTGCCTTGGATGATTCAAAGGCAATTCCCAGAACACAAAAAGGCTCATATTGTAATGTGTATCAAATAAAATCTCAAAATCAAATGTTATTTTTTCTTTTAAAAACAAGTTTTAATTCATATTTCTTATGTTAAACACAATAGTAGAAAATTTTTAAAAAACGCAGATGAAAAAACAGAAAGTAAAATTTACCTGCAATTCTACTAACCAAGAAATAATTACAGGTAAAATTTAGTCTGTAACCTTCCAGGTACATTCTCTATCTCTGCCTCCTTCTCGCTCTCACAATCTCTCTTTGAGTGTTCACATACATTCAACGATTTTTAAAACAGCCCATCTTTTTCGATTACACATCTCTCTATACACATTTTATTGGTGAGTATACACATTGATAGTGCATATAGTGATTGACAGTGATTATAGTTACCTGTAAAACCTATTTAATCAGAAACATGTTCAGTGACACAGATTGAAAATGGAGGTTTCACTACATTGAGGTAATTATTACAGGAAATGAATTGTTTCCAGATAAAGAAGATACAGATCGCGAAGAACTATTGCTGGCTCTACTGAATAAAAATTTTGATTTCCAAAGACCTTCCAATATTGGTGAGTTAAGAATAAAGTCAAACTTTATTTATTCCATCTTCTGACCTATTCTTTCTACATGTTAATTTATATTAAATAAAATAATAATTACTAATTTTAATGCTGCATTGAAGGCTTAAATGTCTTTCTTATTTCGTATTCACGCTAAAAGCAATGGTGTTATTAAAAAATATTAAAATCTTATTTTGTTCAGTTTGAGAGTCCTAATGAGATCAGTAACTATCTAGTTACTCAATAGTTATCTTTAGTCGTATTTTCCTCTCACCTAAGCAACTCGCACTGGTACAGTTAATATTATTTTTTACTAAATGCTTCAAGAGTATCACTAAATGTTTCAAAACAGGTTTCCACTAGAAATTTCACAAGTTAACTGTGGTTTTGTGGCAGTTAAGTTAGCACTTTTTTTGCAATCAAATTCTTTCAATTTGGGAAATGGTTGGAGTAGAAACCATCGGGAAATTTAGGCTATACCAACTGAGAGTTTTTTTTCTTTGAAGAACAGGAGAATCTGATTTACAATTATGCATCAGACTGGTCTCCAAGAAATGACAAATGCCGTCAGAAACTTAGCAAGTCTAACCTGAGAGACAGTGTGGCAATATGATAATGTGGTACCCTCTCAGAAAACATCTGTTCTTATAAAAAAAATTGTCTATTCATGGGACAGTGTACCAGTTAAAACAATACCGTAATAAATACTTTAAAGATACAGGATTTTAAAATTAATAAGATATTTTCATTGAAGAAAATGAACACAATTATAAAAAAAAAAAGCTATACTCAAATTGTAAAGCCCAGAGGGAGTTGATATTAACATTTCTGGAAATTTCCTTCTTGATTGAATTATATAGATAAGATTTGTGTCCTGCTTTTTTTACTTAATATCATTTCATGAGAATTTCCCCATGTCAGTAAAATAGCTTATTTCTAAATAATAGTCCTTGTTAGAACTATGGTTTATTTTAAAAAAACTCTGTGCTTATTGATAGAAATTAGGTATTTGCTCATTACATTACTGATTATATTTCAATATTACAGGCATTGAAAAAATGCTTGGGCCTTTATATTAGGGACAGGTAGGTGATCTCAAATCATACAAAAAAGACCTTTGTCTTCCTTGAATGTATGACCTGAAATGAATTAAATATTACTTGCAATGTACATTTTTCATACGATAAATGTGTCTTGCAGATATAGAGCTGGCTAACAAATTGGAAGAACTTAACCAGGTGAGAATGTGAAGTACTTAAAATTTCAATTTTAATAATAACCAAAGACACTTTCTTTTGACATAATAGTTGTTAAAATTGTTAATACTCTATTATAAAACCTTTATTCCTGCTAGAGGAAGAGTGAAGTAATTCACTAGGAAAAAATAATCAAATTCTACTAAAAAATAAAGAAAACAGAACAAAGCCATAACTGAAGTGATCATGGGATAAAATGTCTAGAAATCTGGATTCTAGACCCAGCTCTCCAATTACCTATGAAACCATGGAAGAATTAAAATTCTCTGGACCTAAATCTCCTCATCTGTAAAATAGGAGGCTATAACTAGATTGGTGGTTTTCAAAAGTTATTATTATTTTTTAAAGTGGAAAATTTTTTTTCCAAACAAAATTGTATGTGGTCTCAGTAAATGAAATATATAAAAGTGGAGCTTCTCGGTTTGAAACAGCTAGTTTGGCGAGGGAGGGGCCCGAAGTGCTGCTTTCTTGACCTGCATTTGGCCTCGGTACAGAAAGCCCTTTGGCAACCTTATCCCCTGACTCCTTGCTATGAAGAACATTGGAAAATCATTGGATTAGATGATTTCTTAACTCTCTCAAACACAACTGCATGCAAATCCACTATTATACAAACTGTATGGCTGTTTGTGAGAAAGAATTATGCCCCATCAATTCTTAGTATCTAGGACACGGATGCATGCAGTAGCTCAGACTGACTTCTATTTTGATAGAGTTAGGTCTTTAGGGTTTAGGCAATCAGTGAGCTTGCAAAAAATTAACATGGCTTACACTCTGGGTGGAAACCCTAGGGCCTCAAAATACTTCTCACTTACTGCTAGAAGGGACAAATATTTCAGGAAATCCAAACATTCACATAACTCTTTGGAACTCCTTGAAAAGGACTGGTCATTATAGGTGACTTAATATCAAGACCAGCTACACGGGATGTGTTTACAGGCTCCCCATTAATGAACACTCAGACTTGACTTCCTTCACCGTAAACCTGTTTGTTCCTGATCACCTGTTAAGTCATGGACCTTTCCCAGCCAGTTTCTAAATGCAAGTTTCCTTTTATTTTTCTATTTAGTTCTTTTTGTTTATTTTCATTTATTACTTTTATTTCCTTTTATGTTCCTTTTTCCTCCTTCCTTTCTTCCATCTTTCCTTCTCCTTTTCTTTGTCTATCTTTCTTCTTCTTCAATAGAAAACAAAATTGCTGTTATTAAAGATTAATACTTTTCATATTTGATTTTTAACAGCTGGAAAAACTGAAAGAGCAGCTCATGGAGGCAAAGGATGCTGAGATGTCTTATGCTATAAGTGGTTTATCTTCTTCCCATCCTAATAAGCGAGGTAAGTTTGGTGGTAGAAATAGAGATTTGCTGGACCTTTCCATAGTCAGTATAGCCTAGGCTGTGATGTGTTACCAATTATCATCTAAATCTCAGAGACCTAATATAATAAAATCCAATCATAAAGTTCAATGCACATAGTACAACCCTCTTCTATTTTGTGGCTATATCATCTAGATTATTGCTGTAGCTTGACTACCACCAAGATTACCAAGACACAGGAAAGGATAGAGGATGCATCCTATCTCTCAACTGCCTCAGTTCAGAACTCAGTTTGGTGACATGCATCACTTCTACTGAAGTCCATTGTCTAGAATTAATCACTTGGGCTGCCACCAAAATATTGGCAAGACAGGCTAATAAATGTTAGAAAGCACGTATAGTACTTGGGGAGTACTGCCTCGACCACAGTCAATCCTTTGATCTTTTCTTAACCACATAGGCTATACTCAACCGTCTCCCATTAGAGACAACTCCAAACTCCTTTCACTGCTGCACCCAGAACAAAGAATAAGCCCTCCAGGAGATACTAATCTTTGTCAAATTCAATGTGGCTCCTCTTCATTCACAGACCTATCAGCTAAAAGGACAAAATTCAATAATTGGCAGAGGAACAGGGACTGGATAATCACAATCAATAATCTTATTCACAAAGGAAAAGAACAAGAGACACACAACATCAAGAATGCTGGCCTCCAGCAATTCTGAAATCCCACTGGGCAAATATTATAAAAGTTTCTTACCCTGGAGATGGAGAATGGTTCTTGATTAGGACCTGCTAGTGTGTAGGTGGAGTGCTTTGTCCACTGTGTTATTTCCCCTGGCTTCACCCTTTCTGAGGTTTTTGCTTTTTTGGCTTTTTCATTTTCATCCCTGGACACATCATATGGGCTCCTTGGGGGAATATTCCCTTCTTGAGGATTGCAAAGTTTTCTCAGGTCTCCTACTCTCACAAAGTTGGAGGCCCAAGGTTTATTTGGTCTTAAAGTGTCAAAGACTATTTTTATTCTAGGGTTTATGGTTGCTTTGCCAATGGTGTTCTTGTAACAATTTAGAAAGCTTCTCAGCTATTTGCTACACACAATCTTTTTAAAACAATTTTAACTCTTTTGCATTCTCATCCGCAACTGAGTTGCCTTGAAGACATCTGGAACATACTTTGAAGGCTATACATATAATCTGATTTGTGCCCTGAGCTCCTTATTCCAATTGATATTTACCTGGCATCACTCAGAGTCACTTTAAATCCCATTTTATAGTTTTGGGATCCAGAAAGAGCTCTTGCAATATTTCAAGATCTTGTATTTCTGAACTATCTCTATTTCTTTTTATTTATTTGCAAAGACACCATTTTCTTCTTAAGCTCACTATTTCTTGCAATACCTGGCTAAGTGTATCCAACAACAACCTAAAAATACTGCCAATATTCTGTTTTCCTAGTTTTTCTTCTAGAAATTCAAGAGGAACACAATCTGAACCTGAACTGTTGCAGATGTCAGTTTTACCACATACTATGTTACTTTGTAAAATGGCTCTTCCTGTTTCCAGCCTATGATATCAATTTCCTTGTCTGCCATTAATCAACTGCTGAGACTGTGCCATAACTTAAGTTCTTCTTAGAGTACCGCCCTCCTTCAAGTTTTCAAAGTGTATTTTGGGATAAATTAGGCAAAGCACATCAACAAAACAACCTTACAATCTCAGTGGTGTAACTTGGTTTAAGATTTATTTTGTGTTTACATGAAGCCTTAGGTACCTTGGTTATTTTCCTTCACTTTGTCCCTGCACCGTGTGTCCTTGTAGCAGGATAGGAAAAACATGGAGGTAAATGCACCCTTACCTGCCAAAATTAGGCACATGATCTCAAGCTAACTTAGCGGGGTTGGGGAAGCCCCTGGGGAATGTCGAGAAATGCAAGGAACAGTTGGAGAATCTTACCTCTACCATAGATATTTTGAGCTTCTTATGACATGTATAACAAAATCTTCCCAGTAATGATTTAAGTAAACCACTGAGTATATAAATTTGAGTTTAGGGAAGTAGCCCAGATTGGAGATCTAAATTTGACAGTTATCTGCATATCAATATTGCTTGGTATTGTGATGAGACTGTCTAGGGAATCACTCTAGACAGATATAAAACAGAAGATATCCAAGGCCAAGTCCCAGGCCACACCAAGGTTACAGACTGGGCAGATGAGAGAGAATTAGCAAAGGAGGCTGAGGAGGAACAGCTACCGAGGAAAAAGGCGACAAAGAAAAGAATGCCTCGGAAGTCAGATAAAAAAACTGTTTCCAGGAAGACACAGTTCAGCTGTTCTAAAGCTATGATAGGTCCAGTAAAATGAGAACTGAGATTTTCCATCTGAACAGCAATGGGTAGGGTTTTAATGGTTTTGACAAGAATTATCTGGTGGACTTATGGTTAAAGAGAATATGACAAAACAACAGGAATGACTAACAACAGACAACTCTTTTGAGGAACTTTGTCTAAAGGGTAGTAAAAATTGGGATATTAGAGTAGCTTGAGGGGGTCAAGGAAGCTTTGTGTTTGTTTGTTTTTAAGCAAGGAGATATTAAAACATATGTGTATGTAGAAGGAACAAAGTAAATATTTGTGGTGATAAACATATGAATTATATGCCCAGGTTAGGTGACAAAAACAACCCACATCATATCTGAAGTGTGGTGTTTATTGGCATAACTAGAAACAGTCCACCATAAATAGCAATGTATGATGGTAAAATGGACTCAGAGATTCAGCTTAAAGCAAGAGTATCTTACACTTACTGTGAATTATTGTAATTTGTTTAATTATTTAATATATAGTTGACAGACAGCTGCTAAATTCTTCCATTCATTAAAAATATAACTGTCCAACACCTAGCATCATGCTAAAAACGGGGATTACAAGAGTGAACCAGATAGACATCAAGAGACACCCGAATGCTGGCCAGGGTTTTCCTTCACATAAATGATAAATGATAAATAAACATTGAGGAGTTGGCTCTACTGGGGATACCATTCATGAAAATTCCCTTCAACTGGTCCAGAAAATTTCCAAACTATGTTCCAGCGCATACTTAATTGAGCTGCTCTTGTGGTATAAATCTGGGATATGTGTAGATTTCTTTTTCCTTCCAGACTGAGATATTCAAAGATATCCAAAGGGACAGAAAGGGACTTTCCAAAATACTATAAAAAGAAGATTGGATTAGAGGGCCAAGTTCTTCAGTTTACTGTCTGAAAATAAACTTCTGTTTGCATAGGATTTGAATGTGGTTTTGTTTAAAGAAAACGCTGGCTCTTTTAGGAATGAAAAGTAGACTCTGAGTGTTATCGTAACACTCTATGTGTTTGCGCTGATGAGCTCTAGGGTCACAGTTTACAGAATGAGTGGAGGTAGGGAGAGAAACCTAGGCAGGAAGATAGACTTTTATCATTTATGGCAAAGAGTGTCTTAACTCTACTGAGTTTTTCAACTCATTTTTATTGTGCATCCTATTAATCAATAGTGAATTGAAGACCCATCTCCCCAAGGTCTTCATTTTATAAACCATTTAGATTGAAGGAAATTAGAGCAATTTGTAATTAATTAGATGAAGCTAACGTAAGTTGGACAATTGATTGGGAACAACCCACAGAAGATTTAAAATGACTCATTCATTCATTTGAAGATTAAAATGCTGTTCAAATTGGTTTGATTTTTCTGAAACATCACTTTATGATCAGAATGTGAAGACTCAATGCGATGATCAAATTATTTAAATATCATTTGGTGGTCTGCAAAGTAAACTTTAAATTTTCTTCCTTCTTTTTTCTCCAGTAAATAGAAGCATATTTATCACTGATTTTACTTATGTGACTTCCTCTTTGGGACTTAACTTACCCCAACTCTTAAATAGAAGGGTGCGTCTTACTGTATTCGCTGAACTGCATTATATGCATTATAACGTAGAACAGTGCTGTCCAATAGAACTTTTTTTGATGATGTGACCATTCTCTAACTTGCACTTCCCATTACGGTAGTTACAGGCCACTAGGCATTATTGAGCACTTGAAAGTTGGCTAGTGTGATAGAGAAGCTGAATTTTCACATTTTATTTAATTTTAATTAATTTAAAGATCCACATGAGGCTAATAACTACCATTTGAACATTCGTTTTAGAAAACTTTCTCTCATACTCAGGCATACATAAACTATTTTATTCAAATGTATGTACCATTTAATCAAAAATCTTCCTAATAAAGACTTTGTTTTGTTTCTTTTTTAGCTTGCTTTTGGAAATACTGTGTCTAAAGTTTTTCCTCTGGATGCCAAAAAAGATAAGAACATTAGACAAAGTTATAAATCTACTCACTTTACTGCTTAAAGATTGTAGCTATCTCAAGCATAAAGAAACGGTGGCAGAAATTATCCAGCATATTACATGCTTAAAACTTATGTTGTGAATAAGGATGACAAATCAGTTGCACTTTTGAATGGCATGGGACTATCAGAATGGCTTTGTAGACCTGAAGTTGGGAGTGCTGTATCTATTGTATGCTTTTCATAAATTCGTTGTCTAAATATAGTTTTGTCCAGAGATGACTAGGCTGTTGAGCTATCAATTAAAATATTTTAGACAGTGTCTTGGAAAATTAAAGTAAATTATATTGTCTCAGTTTATATGAGAAATTATATTTTATTAAATTTATTTAAAATATTTTAGAAAATGTCTTGGAAAATTATATTATATTGTCTCAATTTATGGAAAATGTGCATCATTGCCCTCTCTCTTTTTTTGTGATTATGCTGGCTACTATCTCTTTTCTGTTCATTAGGACAATTGTCACTGAGACTACTACAACCAAATGAATACATTACTAGGAAGCAGAAATCTATTGTTTATCGAACTCTAGGAGAAAGAAGTATTAGATGTTTCAGAGACAGATATTAAGAAAATTTTCACACAGAACAATTTGCTTTTGGGTCCCTTAATTCTCATCTCTGCCTCCTCCACAATATCAGAAATTATTTGAGGCTCTCAGCACGTCTGTGAGAGACTAGACTCAGTGTACAAAAATTGTCAGGTAAAACAAAACAAAAACTCATTGGATTGTCCTTCATTTTTTTCCACCACGTCTTCACATCAAACTGTTCTCACTTACATCTCGTCTGAGCAAACTTATTTAATCAATTCAAGGCTGGGAATCCAATTTCATTTTTGTTTGCCACCTGTTGTGGCACAGAAACATAGTCGAAGTAACTTTATAATTAAAGAATATCAATGACTAGCTGGCCAGATGAGCCTACCGGCATTCCCTTACGTCACAGAACAGGGGAAATGCAGTTTATCTACATGATGTTAATTGTGTGGTGCTTAAAGATAAGACTATCTCATGAGCTAGAATGAACAATATTGCTTAAACTAAAAAAAAATTTAAAAATACATGAAACCGACCAAGTTGAGTAACATGCCTGCAGTGCTTTAAATACACTTGTTAGGAGCCTCTTAAATGTACATAAATATTAGTTGCTCAGTAATGCCTGAATGTTCCCACGTATTTACACCTGTTGTGAACACAAACATGATATTATCATAAAGAAAAACAAAACTCCTGTTTTCATCATCTCACGTTTATTAACTTTGGAGCAGTTGAACAATATTTACGCATTTGTAAACTTTAGGGGTAATGTCATTCAAAAAAGGTTTTGATACTTCTTCCTTTTAGAGAAAGTCATCTTTTTATAATTTGTTTCTTTTTATAATTTGCTTTAAGAAGTTTAATTCCCTAAAGATATCTGTAGATTAAAGGTAGAATTTACTAGATATTTTTTTGTGTGTGTGTAGCCAGGAATTAATATCCCCCATGAAAAACTGGTTATATAATTAATGCCAGAACTCAGAAATCCATATTCACAGTTTGCTCTATGAAGCTTTTCACAGGAACAAAGAAAAATAAAAAGTAATCTATTTCTTTGAAACTAAATGAAAAGTCCCTTTAAGCTGGTGACTTTCAATGAAATATAGCTGGATTTAGTAATATACAATGCGTTATACAAATAGATGAGATGACTCGTCATGTTCTTAACAGAAATTGTGTCTTAAATTTCCTGCTATGTTACAAGGATGCCTTATTTTAAACTAGAATACCGCTGACTTATTTTCTACTCTGTATAAAGTAGTGGTAAAAATTAAAATATGAAATAAAATAGTTATAAGTGGAGAAAACACTTTTCTTTTTTTCTTCATGTAAGTCGTGTATATACTATGAGACAAATGCATTACACATTAGAATAGAGTATAAATCGGTACACTGTGACTTCTTACTTTAGTTAAAATGGAGGCCATAAGCATAATTTTGAATTTAAAAATTAAAGAAGATAGGAAATCAATTTGTTTAATCCAACTTTAAATCTTCATCATGAGAAATTTTTAGGTTAAAGTAGGTTTTAATACCTTTTGTCAAAGCGTGAAGCAACAGCACCCAGTTGGATTAGCAGCTGACAAATACCCAAAGGGGAGAAAAAGGAAAGAAAGAGCTTCTAAGGAATTAGACATATTTCTATAATTCATCAGAAAGTTGGGAAATGTGGGCAAGAGCAATTATAACTTAAATAATTCTTTCAAATAGTGAGTCCTGCAGGATATCTGTCCATGTACCACTAACCTTCTGATGTAAGTTTATGAACAGAAATTGAAGAATCGGTGAGATTTCTCAAAATTCAGTTCTCTTTGCTAAGGCTCCTCTATTACAATTAAAAGAATCATTCATTTTCAGTTTTTTCCTAAACTTAAAGTTTTTCAGCAGTTAGAACATTTCCCCCCTCAAGGAGAAGTTATATACAAAATACCACTTTGTATTCTAAGTGCATATGTTCATCTCTATGTCTGAGTTTATTTTGTTATTTGGATCGTACGTTAATTCATTTTTAGTTAAAATCAACAACAACCCATTTCTCTCCTCTTCTTCTGATATGACTATACCTTCTCACCACAGTCTTCCTTTTTAGGCTAAAATAAACCTTTGCTCTGCTGACCGAACTTTTTTCTTCCCACATATCAGGTCTGTTTGACAGTGATTACTAGGGTTTAAAGAAGTGTTTTCAGAGGGTTTTTAAATTTCTGCTGACTTATGCTAAATCTCTGGTCCAAGGAATAAGTTATATTTATGTTTTGAAAGCATATCCAATGCACAATGGGCTTATGCGTCTAAATTACAAGAACAACACAGTTTTGCTGAGAGCTGAGCTTTCCAGAATACCAAAACTTATGCTTTCATAGGCCAATTAAAAACAATTTGAATCTTTTTAAAGAAATCATTCTCATATATTCTTCAATGCTTTATTAAACACAGTGTATGAAACAAATTAAATGGATTCTTAGATGAGTGATTAACAACAAAAAGACTGTTTATTGTAATGTGCTTAAATATACTGTGCTAAAATTAGGTGAACTTAACTGGCCCCAAGTGCTTTGGTGGTTTCCTACTTGGTGATTCTTTGACTTCCCCATACTTTCATCTGTTACTTCTGTGTGTAGTTGTTCTCATAATCAGCCACCGCTACTCTTAATTAACTATAAGTTGTAATTTAGAGAAATGGAAAGTTGTTAGGGGACATGAGATAGCCAAACTTGGCAAATGAGTAATATCCTTCATTTCCTAGTTCTAAGTCAATGTGCTCTTACCTGCAGTGTTTCTCAGTTCATTGAGAGAATAAAGTTTATGGGCTTAATTACTGCTGTTTTTTTCTGCTCAGAGACATTTTTCTCTTGTTTCTGGAACTGGGACTGTGTTTTATTTGGTTGAACTGGATTGACATATGAATATAAGAGAAGCCTAGTTTCATAATCATTACTCAAGAGCCTCACAGACAAAGGATACGAGAGAAGTAAAACTTCAAGAGAAACTATACAGCATTGTCTTTCCTTGTTCCCCAATGATGAACAAATGGATTGTACCTAAATTTTACTGAAAGAAATCAGTCTTCAGTTATTATTCTTCAATAATATATGTAAATGGTAAATGCACATAGAAAGCGTTTCACTGTATTGTGTTTCTTAGAAAAGTAAGGTTTGGGGCCAACTAGGTTGTTCATGAATAACTAAAATATATATTTAAAATATATCCATACATTGAAATTATCTGCACAATTTAATTGAAGTTACAACAATACTGTGATGGGATGAACTGAAGTTAAAGCTCTGGAAAGGATTATAGAAGGTTCCTTAGAAGTTTAATCATTAAGGAGTGTGAAGAACTTCACCGAAGCATCTTCCATATTTCTGTGACATTTCACCCAAGGAAGTTGTGTCTGCAAAAATGAAAGTTGAAAATGTTAAAGCTAATGTGAACTCTGTAGATAAGGGGAAATTCATCAACTTCAGTGGAGAAGAGCTAAAACTCTAATTACATGAGGTTTCATTATAGCTTTTACTTATGCACCATATTTTTATTGCAGAGACAATAATGCAAAATGATAATTTCAGATCAAAATTTATTAAAAAAGGATATTTTTAATGTAACAGCTAGGCGCTTATGCTGAAACCACACTTCCATTCTTCCGGTACCTCTATTTATTTTGAGTTTTCAGTCTTGGTTCAAAGGATGTTGCCATGACAAGTGAATGATAAAGAAAATCTGATTACTACTTCTATTGTTATATTAACATGTGATAATTATTGTACATTTTGCTCTTTTTAAAGGGTCCAACCATATACTGGTATTTAAACACAATATTTCTGTTATTTGAGAGTTACGTTAATTTATCTGAATGATAGTGTGTCAATATTGTTCTAAAATAAAAATTGTCAGTATAATACAGCAACGTTTGCCTCACATTATTAAGTCTTAAGGCATTTGGCAGCCGGGGTAGCACAATTGATGGTCATATTTCTATCACATTTCATCAAGTGGGCATCCTGATTTCAACGGCAGAGACCTAGAACTTGCTAATTGTATCTAGAGAAGTTATGAAACTTTACCACTCTTAATTCAAGTTGCTTAGAACTGAAGCCTATTAAAAACTCAAAACTTGGGTCCAATACATTAATGATCTGAGGAGGACATTGTGTAAAAATCAGATTATCTTCCTTTCCAAAATGCCTATCAGGGAAGAGATTAGCATTTGTTCTGGAAACTAAGTAACACATGGCAGCTGTATCTAGACTTGATTTCAAACCAAGAAAAACTTCCATGATTACTACCAGTTTCATTTTTAGTGTGAAGACTTATATTGAAATCCAGAAGGTGAAAACCCACAAATAAAATTGCTCCAAATGAGTGTACGTCAACTCCCACAGAAGTGAAACAAAGATTTTCATAAAGTCTGAGATACTGTTTCTGTTTCCTTAAGAAATGGTTAATCAGTGAAGTTAACAATAACAATTTAGCACACAGGTCTTATGGGTTATGAAGAGAACGTTGGCTTAGAAGTCCAGAGACTGGGTCCTATACCTTGCTTTGTCCAGAAGTCTGTAAAATTTTGGGCAAATCAATTTCCTCTCAAAGCCCGTGTTCTCATTCGTTTAAAAAAAAAAAAAAAGATTTAGGTTAAATGAGACGTTATGTTCTTGAATCTCAAAAGATTTAGCTGCGTGATTATGTGAACACTATTTAATGACTCAAGTTATCTATTAAATGATTCACATATTACATCTCCTGTTTAATTCAAGGGAATATTGTGACAATAAGAAATAACATAGCAAAAGTAATTTTGAAAAGTTGAATGGAAATCAGAAATATATTTTGATGGCTTTTACTATTCATAAATATAAAACATGAAACTTCACATGAGGAAGTCAAAAAATGTCTGAGAAATCTTGGTGATAGTAGCAGGAAGTAAGGAATAGAAACGATGGTTGAGCAGGTGAACACACAATGATTGAAAAAAGGAAGAGAAAATATGTGATGTTAAGTTCTTTTCTAAACATTTTTTTTGTGATATTACTCTCTTGAGGTTATAATAATAAGGACAGTGATTGTCATGATACTCTGTAAAGTCTGTTAAGTGAAGGACATAATATACTAATTTGGATTTCACTCAACAGTGACTCAGAAAACATTATGTTAATTCAACGGCCTTTTCGTAGTTTAGTAGCTCTCTGGAGTTTTTATGGTCTAAAACTTCATATAAAAATTTATAGGAAAAATGAGTTTCTTGTATGATTCTTTTTATCATAACCTGTTTTGGATGAATTCAGAAATACTAAAATGGGTGATAATCAAGGGTTGCAAAGGTGATAGGATACCTGTGGAAACCAACTGAACTTAATTATTTTAACCTCAGTGTCATAACGTTCTCAATACTTCAAGAAACTACAGGATTGTGGCCCTAATTTCAAGGAGTTACTTGATTTTTGATAGCAGTTAGTTCCTACTCAGATATAATGTGGTGATTGTTAACAGCCCCAAGAGTGACCATACTTGGTGTATCTCTAGATATAAAGACAGTCCAGTCTGAGTTTTGAAGATGGTGCTGCTCAAAAGGCAGTGATATTGGCTGTATTCAGTAAGTCCTCCCATTATTTATGGACATTCAGTAACTTCTTAACTTCATTGATCAACAACTCCACAGAGAAAAATATTTATTTTAAATAAGTCATTCTGAGAATGAGAAAGTCCAGGTAAAATATTGACTTTTCATTGTGGTTGAGGGTATTTGATGAGGAGAAAAAAATGACATGACAAATTAAAAGAGGATCAAGGCTAATGTGATTCTTTTGGGGCATCATTGGTCTGAGGATTATCTTGAGAAAAGCAGAAAGCAGAGTTTTCTCTCTGTAGCCTGAAATTGTCAAAGCAGTTCTGGGTTGTCTTATCTATTTGCAAGGAAGAATGCACCCTCTGTAAGCCCTATTGGGAGAAAATACATTGCCTAGATTTTATATGCAACAAATATTCAGTATTTAAAACATATAATATGTGTGATTAAATATATTGTTTAAAATATAAGCTAACAATTTAAGCTTTCTGGAATTGAATTATACTTGTATCAATTACTAGCTATGTGGCATTGTGGGTTAATTAATATATCTAAGCTTTCCACTTATTTGTATAATAATAATAATTATTGAGTGCTTAACACATGTCAGGCACAATTCTAAGTGCTTAATGTATATCAGTTCATTTATCCTCAGGACAATGCAATGTGGTAGAAATTATTATTATCCTCATTTTATGAAAGAGGTTTTTAGACTTTAAGCAAGTTGCCACAGCTAACAGATAAATGACCTGGGATTTGACCCAAAAAGCCTGAGCTCTCTACCTGGCACTTTTACCCCTTACACTGTACTGTTTCTCAAGATGTTGGGAGAGTAACAGTACTTACTTTATGGAACCTGATGAGTAAATTAAACAATGCATGTATAGCACTAGTATAGGACTCAGCACAGAGTTAATTTTCAGAACTGTAATATAAGCTGTTATCACTTGCACGTATTGTGTGTCCGATACATTCTGGGACTAGTACAAGAATCTAATTTAATCTCTACAATACCCTTATGTTACTATCTAAATGTACAAGCTGTAGAGAAATAAGGTATCTTGATGGAAATGAGATAATGAATGACAGAACCAGGATTTGGATTATATGTCCTGATTCCTTGGCTAATACCCTTTCTGCGACACCATTCTCTCTCCTGTGTTCATGATGATAATTCTGGTAATGTAGTTATTAGCAACAAAATTGTGTGTGTCACTAGAATGTGTCTTCTTCATAGTAGAGGGATTGCTACACATTTATCTATATTTATGAAAGTGATTTATTGTTTATTAGAATTTTAATCTTTGCATATTAATATTCAATAATTACATAGAAGTCTGTGAGAATAACTAAATCTTTTATTTTAGGGTGAAGTAGGTCTAGGAATGGTTTTTTTTAATGTCATTTAAATTATTTAGCATCTATATACTAATCAAGTACAGAAATGTTTGAAAAAGCGAATTTATAAGCTAAGGAATCAAAAGGGGGATTTACAAACCAAGATGGATCAGTTAGCCCATTGTGAAATGTTAATCAAAGCCTGCAGGTATTATATTTCTTCAAATTGTACTCACGATTGGAATCAATTAGCCTCTGGAATTTGAAAGCCGGTTTCTACCAATCCGATCCATGGGGATACCAAATCGCCTTTTTGGATGATTTACTACTTTCCTGAAACAAGCGAAAAAGAACATTTTTAAGCTAAAGTCCAAGTTATCAATCATTAGTTTTGCTCTTTTATTTCATGCAGATCTGGGGACTTTCTTCTGGAGTTGGAATAACTGTGATAGTTCTCATTCATCAGCACCCACTATGCATCAGACACTATCTCTTATCTATTCAACATCTGTTGAAGTAGGTTTGACTACCTCCATTTTATATCAGAGGATACTGAGGCTTAGAGAAATTAAATAACTTATCCAAAATCAAATAGCCCAAATGAAAAGCCAGGTCTTATCAACATAACAATCTGCTGAGTGTTTAGTTTGGGTAAGTCCCTTTCCCCTCTTCAGATTTGGGTGTATTCCTCTGTTAATTGAGGAAGATTGCACTAGGTCAGCGGTTTTCCCCAACCTCTCCCTTAGAATGGTTCTCCTGGGAAAGGAGGGGGAGGAAAGGATGCTGATGCCAAGACTGAATGTGGGGTAAGTGTGCCTCTCAGGTCTTCACTCAGATTTTACCTAGAGAAGCTTTGTATGTGATGGTCTATGTTTGTTATATGTACTCAAATATTGTTTGGGAAAAAAATACTTCATTATTAAAATAAATTTAAAAAAATCCTACAGGAGGCCTTACAGTTTGTATGTTCTATAAATTATCTCTTTAAAAAGAAACATTTTGGGGGCTTCCCTGGTGGCGCAGTGGTTGAGAATCCGCCTGCCAATGCAGGGGACACGGGTTCGAGCCCTGGTCTGGGAGGATCCCACATGCCACGGAGCAACTGGGCCCGTGAGCCACAACTACTGAGCCTGCGCGTCTGGAGCCTGTGCTCTGCAACAAGAGAGGCCGCGATAGTGAGAGGCCCGCGCACCGCGATGAAGAGTGGCCCCCGCTTGCCACAACTAGAGAAAGCCCTCGCACAGAAGCGAAGACCCAACACAGCCAAAAATAAATAAATAAATTAATTAATTAAAAAAAAAGAAACATTTTAATTTGATTTGTTATTGCCATCACTTAGTGCTATCAAGTCAAAATCCTAACAGAAGAGGTCCCAGAGCTGTGAATGCATAATATACACTGGCCTTGGAATTAAAAGACGTTTTCAGTCTTCCTAATGAAGATAGAAATCTACCCAGAGCACTTACCCCGAGCCACAGAGGTTTGGGGGTTTTTGTTCCGTTAGTTTTGGGTGTTTGTTCTTTTTTTTTTCTTTTTGGTGGCAACAGAAAAATAACTGCTAGCTCCTCTGAGAGCATGGCAAAATCCATATTCCTTTCATGAAAGGTCATCAGGTGCCATCTCAGTGGGGCGGGCCAGAGTCCCACCAAGGGAGTCCTGAGATCTTAAAACTGCATCATGATCTTTATGGATCAAATTAAGTTGCTGATTAGTTTAGAGTCAATTAAAAAAGAGTTTAAATGCCAGCCCCTGAGCATGGTGACAGCCCTGCTAGCTGGAGAAGCTAAGAAGGCTATGTAAATAAGTGATTTATCTCACAGCTGAAGGGAGTTGACTTACAGATTTGTTAGGCTTTTTATTGACATAATATACACACAGAAAAGAGGATAAGTATTTTCTAAGTGAACAACATGAGGCATATACAGATCATAAGCACAATAACTACCCAGATCAAGAAATAGAACATTACCAGCAGTCAAATAGTTTTGGAATAGGAAAGAGTCTTAAAGTTAATTCTCGCCCCAAATGTAAGAATTTCTGCTTCAGTTTTTGACCAGCAATGATAGAGCTCATCACTGGAAAATCTCAGTGATAAACTAATTACCTCTCAAGACAACTTCATCAATATTCAACAGCTTAAAGAGTTAAAAAAGGTTTGTTTCAGAGCATTTCCAATAGCTTCTTTTGTTCTTTCTAATTACTTGCATTATATTGTCAGTATTATACTACGTAATTTAAACACTAAAAATGAAAAAAAACTACAAAAAAAAAATCTACGTTTTTTTTTCCTATTATCATTTACTATGTACCTACTATGTATGATTCCTTTTGTAGCTGTCTTGGGATCAATAAGTCAGTAATAGTCTTTGTTTTCAAAAACCTATAATTAAGTACTGTCAGATTGACAAGGATTTTTTTTTGTAAGTGACATTTATTATATACTATAACTTTTTTTCATTTTTCCTTCTTTATAACACGTTTTTAAGGAAGTATTATGACAGCCCAACAAGGTACAATGTTAACTGGACTGGGGCTCTTATCACGGTGTTAAACTTGTTTGAATAACTCTTTCTCTCCTGTGTAACTTTTTATTATTTTTAATAACTCAGTACAGAACCGCTGGTTTCAGAAGTGGTTTTGCAGAGTTTTCCACCTTTGCCATCCTGTGAAATTTTGGATATCAGTGATGAGCAGACGCCTCCCGGACTGACTGAAGCACTGGAGAAACGGCATTACCTTTGCTTAAGATTGTACTGTCGTCTGAAGGAATGCCCTGGCAGTCCATGGTTAGGACTCTGCGCTCTCACTGCCGAGGGCCTGGGTTCGATCCCTGGTCTGGGAACTAAGATCCCACAACCTCTAATGCTGGGTGAGGATTAAATGAAAACTTCTAGAGTGTGGCTCAGGGCCTGGGTCACAGTAGGCGCTCAAATGCCTCTGCTACCATAACGCTGCAGGTTTCTTATTTTCTCCTATATTCACTTAGTATTTTATCTGAGAAGCTGCGCTAAGCACCGGGACCTCCAGGTTAAAACCTATTTCCTGCTCTTCAGCATGTCACTGCCTGCTTAAATAGTGTCACACGGGCTACAGCAGATGGGTGTGATGCCTATTTATCTAGGTAACTTTTTTCTAAAAATATTTTTACTGTCCACAAGCCCTGAGTTTTTACCCAAACCAAGGGAGCAGGCATCTGCAAATGCCTAGCAACTTTTCGAACCCACAAACGAGCCAGTTACATGACAAGGATTTAATATTATACGAATAGTAGAGGACAAAGTTCTCTCATTTTTCTTGATGCCAAGTTTTTGCCTTAACTACCAGGTCTTATCAATGTTCCTCATATCATTATTAGGTAAATAATTCATTTAAAAAGCTCTGAAAAGTATAGAGAACAATGGAAACATGAGGGACTTTTATTACTGTATCTTGCACATAGAAAATTTTATAAATATTGTTTAATTCTAATTAAAACAATTAATTTGAAGATAATTAATATTTATTTAATGCGTTCAATATGCCAGGTACTGTGCTTAGTGCTGTGTATACAAGGATGATAAAAATAGGAAGTGACCCTGATGGGGAGCTTACCCTCAAATGATATTGGTAGGAATAGACACATGTTATTATTATTCTTTTTTCTTTTTAATCTAATTCAGCCTTCTTTTCTGCTGATTCACATCTATCTTCCTTCTTGGGTTGGCCCTTCGTTTTGCTAGTCAATGTAGATAGCATTGTATATATGATCTTATAGGACTGTCTCTTAGACAACAGTATGACCAATACGGGAAAATCTGGGAAAAAAAAATACTTAGTGCTTATCCTTCACCTATCCATACCTCTGCCTCCATTCTTCAAGTTTCTGAAAATCACACCCTCCTAAGTGGTGCCTATTGTTTGCACTTCTGGATATCATGATAATAAATTGACTACATATTTTTCAACTTGACATTCAATTGGGAAACATATTGGGCTATAAAATTAGCATAGAGTGAATGGTCAAGAGTCATAGGAAACTTTGCATATCAGTTGTGCTTTAGGTCTTCTGATGTAATTATAAATAATGACTGCTGGAATAAAAAGAAAAATGTCTTCATGATATTTTAAAATAATTTTTATTCACATAAGTAGATTTACAGACTCCTCACTTAAGCAGTTATTTTCCTCGTGGTCAAAATAATGGTCACTCCTCCTCTGCCACAATAAAGGATGTCCGTGTCATAATCCATAGAATCTGTAAATCATTTACCTTACATAGCAAAAGGGACTTTGCAGATGGGATTAATAAAAACCTTGAGATGAGAAGATTATCCTAGATTATCTGGGTGGGCTCAGTGTAGTCAGAGGAGTCCTTAAAAGTGGACGATGCCTGAAGAAAAGTGGGTCAGGGAGCTGCAATCGGAGAAGGACCTAACCCACCATTGCTAGTCTGGAAGATGGAGGAGAAAGTCACAAATCAAGCAACGCTGTGGCCTCTAGACATCCTTAAAAGAAAACGAGGACCTACATCCTACAACCAAAAGGAACCGAATTCTGCCAACATCTTAAAATGAGCAGGAAATGAATTCTCCCCTAGAGCCTCCAAGAAGGAGCACAGCCTGCTAATCTCTTGACTTCCTCTGTATCCTGCTGGTAGACTAGGTGAAAGAGAAAGCCCTTAGCAGCATACAGAAGGAATTTTAGGGGTCACCCACTAGCTATCCATCAATCATATCAAAGTTGTCGAGAACAGGTGTCCCCAACCCCCAGGCCGTGGACCGGTATCCGTCCGGTCCGGGACCTGCTAGGAACTGGGCCGCACGGCAGGAGGTGAGGGGCGGGCCAGCTAGCGAAGCTTCGCCTGCTGTTCCCCATCGCTCCCCATCGCTCGCATTACTGCCTGAACCATCTCCACTGTGGGAAAATTGTCTTCCATGAAACTGGTCCCTGGTGCCAAAAATGTTGGGGACCGCTGGTCTAGAATGGTATTTGGTGAGGATATCCTGGACTTCTGACCTACACAATTGTAAGATAATATAATTTATGTTGGCTTAATTCCAGAAGTTTGTGGTAATTTATTGCCATAGAAATAAAAAAAAACTGAATACATTTGTCTGTATGATTTAGGGCTGAGTATAAATGGTTAATACGTAAAAACATTAAACTGATGTGATTTTTATTCCTTGAGCCCTTAAATTCCTTCATGGACAACTCCCCGTTATAACTCCAGGGAAGGGGTAAGGTAGAAGCCATCCCGGGATGGAGGAAAATGCTCAGGGAAAGTCCCAGACAAACAGAAGAAGAAGTGAGAAACCAGCCCCTTCCAGGTGTTCAAAGGACCGATGAGAAGAGGAAGGAAATGGCACCTGGGAAAAGAGTAGTGCCTCACATGTGAACTGACCTCCCAAAGCATCTGCAGAATGGACAGTGTCACAAAAAATAATCCTCTTACTTTTTTAAAGAGAAGTATGATGGTTTCATGCATCATTATAAATTAGAACAGAACATTTATTGGTCCATACTACCAATGTATATTTTCAAAAGTCAAGGTAAAATAAATGAAAATAACATTTTTTTCTTTCTTTACTATGGTTAATATACTTTTCCTGCTCAAGTAAACTAGAGGGAGTTGTGGTATGGTAAAAAGCACAAATAAACTCTTTTTCTCCTTCCTTCTTCCCTACTCTTTCCTTCCCTTCTTTCCCCCAGATTTGATCCAAAAAGTATTAGTAACCAGGGGATGTTGACTTGGATTCTATTTATTTCTTCTACTTACCAAAAAACAACAATACCTTAATAAGTTAAATAATTTCTACACAGTTTCTATCTATTCAGAAGTAAAATGGTAAACTAGTATTTCTCTTAACATTTTTGCTGATATGAAATATATAACCATACTACAATCTACAACACATTCACTGACAGTAATACACAGTGTATAAAACATAAATGTTAACATAGAAAAATATTTTTAAGACCAAAAGGGAAAACCGTACTTTCTGAGTATCTAGTCCCTCTTGTGACAAAATAACAGTATGACATGGCTTATATTATACATCCATTTAAAACAATCCACCTTTTCCATTCTAAAATATTCTGAAGGTAGTTTAAGGGTAAAGAATATCTATTAAAGTAATATAAGGAGGATGGATTATTTTAAATATAATTTTAAACTTCAGACTAAAATACAGACTTCCTGAGCCAAATAGGATTTTCTTTAAAATTTATATTCTTTGATAATTCAATTTCTAAAGATGTTCACCATTCTAAAACAACTGTTAGAAAACTTATATTTACACTTTTTATTTAGAATCACTTCATACATACCAAAGAGTCTATAAATTCACCTATGTTGAGTTTAAAAAAATAAAATAAACATCCCTATTGGTAGCACAAAGTTAAGAAATAAAATATTACCAGTACTTTAGTATTACCAGTACTTCACCTCCCAAGTTGAATCCCTCCCATGACTTCGTCCCAGAGGTAATCTGTAGGACGAATTTTGATCTAATATCTCCCTTTATTTTCTTTATAATCTATATGTTTTGTTCAAAAGTCTCTTGGTTAGTTTAGATGGCTCTAGAATTTTATTTGAAAGAAATGTGTGAATACTTCTTGACTTCTTTCAGCAAATATTGTGTTTTGAGATTTGTCCATGTTGTCATGGGTAGATGTAGTTCTTTTATGTTCAGTGTCATATGGTATTTCATTTTATGAATAATGAATATACAACAGCTTATTAATACATTTTACCATGGATGGGAATTTGAGGTATTTCTTTTTCTTTTTTTATCATTATTGTTATGTACTGTTCAGCTAGAAATTTTCTTACATGTTTGTAATGCACATTTAAGGATTTCTCTACAGTATACTTTTAGAAGTAGAATTGCTAGTTATGCCTATACTTAATTTTATTACATAGTTCCAGACTGTTTTCCAAAGTTGTTGTACCAATTTACACACCCAAGAGCAGTGTATGACAGTTCCTATTGTTTCAAATCTATGTCAACCTTCCCATTGTGGACTTTTAGTTTTGTCAATCTAGTACATTTGTTGTTGTATCTCATTGTGTTCTTAGTTTGCTTTCCGTGAATACTAATGAAGTTGCTCACCTTTCCCTTTGCTTATTGGCCACTTGGATTTCTTCTTTTGGAAGTACTTAAGTCTGCTGCCTGTTTTTCTATTGGTTTGTTTTTCTTTTAAATATTGATTTGTAGGAGAATTTCTTATACTCTGAATATTAGACCTTGTCAATTATGAGCAAATATCCTTTCCCATTTGTGGTTAATCTTCTTTATTGTGTCTTTTATGAAAATCTTTAATTTTGTTTTGAAATTTATCAATATTTTTACATTTTGTTCATTAAATCACCTCTAATGTTACAAAAATATTATCCTATGTTGCCCTAAAACCTCTTGCAGTTTTGCCTTTCACATTTATATTTTTAAACCTTTTAAAATTATTTGTTATTTATGGAGTGACATAAGGGTCATATTTCTCCTTTTTTTTTCTATATTCACACCTAATTATTCATAAATTTTGGATTCACCTTGTCAAGTTTCATGGGAAATCCTTTTGCAGTTTTACCTGGAATTGTATTGAATCTAAGGTATAAATCAAGTTGGAGAAAACTGAAATCTTTATAATATTAAATCTTACTATCCGAGATCAGTTATTTAGTTTATCTTTAATGCCTTTTCATATATTTTTATAATTTTCTCCATAAAGACCTTCAATAATTTATTGGATTTGTTGTTGCTTATCATTTAAGAATATATGTTGCAGGATTTTTTAATAGGAGTCCCTTATTTGGTTAAAAAAGGCCCCTTCTGTTACTAGTCCACTGGTGATTTAGATCATGAATAGATGTTTAATTTTATTGAATGCTATTTCTGCATCTTTTGAGATGATATGGCTTTATTTCTTCAATTTATTAGTTCTATTATTTGACTTTCTAAAGCAAATCAACACTGTACTGTATTTTTGTGATAAACCCAACATGATATTGGTGTATTATCTTTTTGATATATTTTTGGAATTGTTTTGTTGATTTTTTTGGTAGGAATTCATATCTATAATTATTAATGAAGTTGTCCTGTAATTTTCTTTTCTTGTTCTCTCCACACATGGTTTTGGTGTCCAGATAATGCTATTCTCATGAAATGAGTTGAGAACTGTACCTTCTTTTTTAGGTATCCTTTTGTTACTTACTTAATTATGTCATGGTCTGAGAATATGTTCTGTATGATAACCAAGCCTTTAAAAATTTTAAGGCTTATTTTGTGAACAGATACTTTGTTAATTTTAGTAGTTGTTTCATGTGAACTTAAACATTTTTTCCCCCAGTTGTAGGATACACAACAATTTTTATTGATCCTGCTTACTGTTTTGAGTTCCAAGGAAAGAAACTTAGGAATCAGAGTGTGGAGGGTGTTCCCTAAAAACAATAGTCTGATTTGCTGTTACATCTTAAAGGGACAATAAAATGCTTGGCCCCTTTCAAGAAGGGCATGCAGCTCTACCAACATTGAGTAACAGCAAAAAGGGAAAGTATAGTAATGGCTAACAGAGAATGTTCATTTAAATAGTTCAGTAATTTAGATGAGTAAAACACAGAATTAAATAAGTATACTTTAAAGCTTAGGTGAGTATAGTAGCCAGGCTCCAAGATAAACCCCAATAATTCTACTGTAATGCAGTCTCCTTCCACACTGAACAGGGCTGACCTCTGTAACCAATAGCATATTGTGGAAATGACTTCTAAAGCTAAGTAATGAAAATTATTGCAGCTTCTGCCTTGCTTTGTTGGATCACCCATTCTAGGGGAAGTCAATTGCCATTTCCTAAGTTCATCGCACAGCCCTATAGAGAGGTTTACATGGCAATGAACTAAGGCCTTCTGGCAACAGCTAGTGAGGGACTGAGACGTCCTGTCATCAGCATTAAGAGTGGGCCGTTTTGGAAATGGATATCCCCAGGCCCCATGTAGCCTTCAGATGACTGCAGCCCTGGCCAACTTCTTCACTGTAACTTTGGGAGAGACCCTGAACCAGAATCATCCATGCAAACTTTTCCTAGATTTTTTATGCACAGAAACTGAGTGAGAACATAAATGTTTACTATTGTCTTAAGCTGCTACGTTTTGGGTAACTTGTTTGCATAACAATAGAGATCTAATATGGTAAGATTCAAAGTGCTTTGGGATTCCACAAGAGAAGAGATCACAGCCAAGTCTGGGGGTTCCAGGAAGAACTTATGGGGCATATGAAAACAATAAAACAAATGTTGACCCCTAAGTCCTGCAATATTGGTTACCACAATTTAAAATTACAGAATTAATAAATGACTATAGGAAGTTAGATATAAATTTATGAGCTTGGAAAAACTGATGTATGAGACAGAGTAAAATGAAGGAGACTCAGCAAGTCCCTGTAAAGAATGAAAAGAGAAATCATTAAAGTCCACAGTCATGTTTAAATTTAAAAGAGACAATTAGGCCTTCAAATTCAAATTCCAGAATGTTCTGATGAAGGACCACATTAAGTCTGAGTGATGATGTAGTTTTTAAGGGCCAATACACAATGCCTTTTTTTCCTGAGTCCACCTTCAGAAGCAATACAGAAATAAGATATGAATGATCAATGTGGAGAAATCAAAATGTCATTTTGATCAAGCTGAATGTAGAATAAGACTTTAATTTGCATTTAAATGACTTTCTTACATCTCATTTGAGGATTAGATGGATTTACACAATTAGTCATAATTATCAAATAAAAACAGAAAGAAAAGGGATGAGCTAAACATGCTCAACTACTCCTCGCAAACTGACCTATGAAGTACGTGATTACTTCTCCTTTGAGAAGGAGTGAATTAAGTGGTGGGGCTTGGGGCCAGTCTTTCCTTAACTGGAGTTTCTCTACGTGGAAACACAAGGCTGAGAAATATGACTAAATAAATGGGATATGTTTAGAATGATGAAAGAAACTGCTACTTCATTAGCACACAGTTGACTTATGACTTTTGGAGTTCTGTCTCAAAAGTGGTAATTCAATGTTAAATAGATTCTATTAAACGTATGATGATGGTGCTGACTAGGCATAATGTCAGCTTCTGAAGTATTATCCCAAGGAAAGGGCCATACGAACAAGCATTCAGAAACAAACCAGGAGCACTGGAATGAAAAAATGAGATTTAAAGGGTTCACTGTAAAGTAACCCAGGCATGCTTGATTTGGAAACTACTGTAGAGCTGTAGGATTAGGCAGAAAGGATTTTCATTTGCTTGGCTCATGAGCCTCTTTGAGGGTCTGATGACACTCAAAACTTCTATCCAGCAAATGAATTTACACAAAAATGTCTTCTAGAATTTTCTTTTTGGGGGAGTAGGTAATGTACATTTCAAAGCCCATATATGGAATCAAGTATTATCCCTTTTAGGAGAAAGTTTAAAACCTTCATATATGAAGGGTAGAGAGAAAAGGTAAAGGAACTCTCTCTTTCCATGGAGTTGAGCTGGGGTGTAAGAGGCAAGCAGTAAAGAACAATTATTGGGAAAAATGACCCAAGATCAATGCTCAAGTGCATTTCCTATAGTACAGACAGGCTTTTAAATATGAGGAAGGAAACATGGAAATAGGGCACCACATTCTGAATCCTTTCTCTGTGTTCTTCACTATGAAATGGAGCCCATTTTGAAGTACCTCCTTTGGGTATTAACAATTACGTGCTGGAAAAAAGTAGCAAAAATCATGAGATACCTAGGTTGGTCTCAGCCTGCGACATTGCTTCACAATGAAGTAGAAAGGTGAAATGTTAGGATTTTCACCTTTAATCTTTGGCATGGTCATCAAGAAGTGCAATCATATCTGACAAATTGAAGTTGGAATTGCTATTCTCAACTTTAGTCTGAACCTTATGTCTGGCTTTGGATAGAAACACATATACCGTTGGTACAGTTTTTCAAAATGATTTATTTAATGTATGCATTCTAAGTGAATCTCACTTTTCCTGGCCTTGGACAAGTGCCTTATTCACATATAACTTTAATTTCTTTATCATAAGCAGCTTATTTCAGTGGAAAGTCATTGGACTTGGAGTTCAACAACTTGATGTTGTAGCTACATTATGCCAAGGAAATCATTTTATATCTGTGAAAATATACTAATAAAATGGGGCTAATATCTTCTTAGGGTGTTAGGAATAAAAAAAACCCCAGTGTATCAGAATGTTATAATTGGATTCTTTCTATCTCAGTTTTGGCTGTGGCCTAGAAAAGTTGAAGGGGGAAAAAAAAAAAAAAACTGTGGTACTTTCTCTTGCATTCCAAAGTAAGGTGCTAAAGTTATGCACTATTTGTAAAGGAGGTTGTTACAAACTAATTTCCTCAACCTTAATCCAATAAAAAGATTGATATTGAATAGGTAAAGAAGGAGAATTTCTCTGGAGCAAGTTTCTGGAGAATGGTGACATTTCCCTCTTCTTTCATATAGAGAAAGGGCTTCAAGAAAAGTTTGCATATACCCATTGAAGCAGGGTAGACCTCACAGAACAGACTATGAAATCTAAAGGGCAGGATGCTGTAAGAATTGGCTCGATGCCAGAGTGAAGAAGTGGTTATATAAGCAACAGCTTTACTTTCAGTGACCAGAGTCAAGGATGTGGGTTTTCTGTGGAACAGATGTAGAGCGAGCATGTGGGTAGAGTTGGCCTAGGTTAATTATAAAAGGAAACTTCCCTGAAGGGCTTTTGGCCAGGGGTTATGGGTGAGGCGGCCTCAGCAGGATGCTGCTGGTGGTGTCAAATGAAGAAACTGAGCTGGTAGGATGAAGGTGAAGAGCAAAACTGACCTGCTGAAAGAGAAGCATTGCTGGAGGCAAGGTATTTATGTCAGTGTTCCCTATGGGGGTTATGCAGTGACCCCACAAAACGGCCCATGGTGAGGAGTCATCTTTGAGCATTTACTGAGGCCAGAGAGCACAAAAGTCAAGTCATGATAGCATCAGTCAAGTAAGACTTTTCTTTACTTCTCTGCACCCACATCCCCAATACTGGAGGAAACATAAGGCAGCCCAGTGTGGTAGGGGAAGGGGTGAGGACAAACTGACCACAAACCTCTTCCCAGTGTAGCTTTCCAGCTTGAAAAGGAGAAACTTTAATAATATTCATAGTTTGGGCTAAAACATATTATTTTTATTATTTTAATTACTGAAATATGATTGTTTTTCTAGTAAAAGTGATGAGACGAATTTTTATCATTTCAGTGTGACCTGTAGGGTCATAGTACCTGCCTGTGTTTTTACCCAAGAGATAGGAAACAACTCCTACTGAATGGGTTTGAATGCATGTGGGTGAGGGATAAAGTTGCTTTTCTAATTATGTTCTATGGAGTCTTCTCTTTCAATTAAGCGGTTATAATAACAATGTTAGAGAGCAAAGTGTTTATTGACCTGAATCTATAGAATGTATATAACTGTACTGGGTGTCTTCCATCTGTTCTCCAGATACACTCTCTGACTTTTCTCACCCTACTTTCAGTCAAGGAAACTAACCTCTCTGGATCCCAGAAAAGTGCCTGTGCTCCCTGGCTTTGGTTTGGGACAGGCCTAATGGGCAGCCTTGGCAGAAGAGACTGGAAGGAGAGAGGAAGTGAAGTCAGAATAATTTTCCTCTCGCTGCCTCCTTGCAAGATCACTTTCTCCTAACTGAAGGTCACGGCTTCTCCCAAGGCAACTGACTCTTCAGACCAGGGTCCTGGGCTGTTGTGCCATCCATTATGATTTGTTTCTACCCAGCCTTTTGTAAATAGTCTTCCTGTGTCTAAATCCTTCTCAAATTTTCCTATTTCAAATGTTTCCTGTTTCCTGCCTGTTTCCTGCAGGAACCCCGAGTGACACAATGATATTACTTGCTTTGCTGACCTCAAAATATTAATGGGAGAATTAAAACAATAACAGTTGTGAAAATGATTATCCTAATTAAATTCAGATATAAAGTATTATTATTTTTGTTAATATTTTACAAGGCATTTTCAGTGTTGTGTGAAGAAGTGAGAGAAACCACCCTTTAGAAAAATTCCAATACCTTCTAATATTAAAGTGTCATTCAAATAGTAGATACGATTTTGCTAGGGATATGGTCATAGCTGCTTCCTTTTATTTTTCATAAGCTGAATGACCATTAACTTCAGGCTTTAAACAAGTGAACCGAATGAAGAAATATTTTGAACTTCAAAGCATAGTTGAGATAACTCTGCCCTGAGAATTAAAGTAACTTGCACATCCAATTGAAAATGAAGCTAGTGTCATATTCAGGTGAAAAAAATGTTAAATATGATATAAAATAGGAAACAACAGATGGTTCTTTGCTTCATTTTATGATGATCTGACATGGACTTTGCCCTGGTATTTTTTATGTTTGTTTGTTTTCTTTTTTCTTTTTCCCTAGCTGTTCATTCATTCTTCACATTTTCAAAAGCAGAGTTTAAAATTTTTCTTTTCTGAATATAGTAATTGAAAATAAAATAATGCATTTCATATGCGTGAGACAGAGTTTTAAAATCTGGGGTCATGTAATTCAAGGATCCATAAACATGGATGGGAAATGTTACACCTTTAGTCTCATTATCCTCTAATCGAAATATAGCATTTGTTTCAGTTATGAATGTAGAGAACAAATCACAATGGTGTTAGTAGTAAGTAAACCCTTGTCACAGTAGAAATCACAGATACATTCAGACGACGTTTTTATCATTACAGATACTTTGAAATTGTTTTTATGTTCAGCACTACTTGAATTTATTGTTATTTAGACATGTCTTTTAGATCTTATTTTATGCATTAATAAAGAAGCATATATGTTGCCATATTACAAATTCATTTTAAGTATTATGATAATTCTGTTTCTATATATTAGTAACCTATGAACTCATGACGTTTATCCATTTAAAAACAATATTCTGAGAAGGGGTCCACAGTGGCCCACGACACAGAAAGAGCTTATGAATTCCTAGATTTAGTGATGGGTGAAATCTTTGGGCTACAGTATGGAAAATGGATCTCAGACCTATAACCTTCTCTCGGTGAGTATGAGAAAATAGAAAATGCATGCCCCGAGAAGGAGAAAAATTGATGGCATATACATGAACATCACAAGTGTTTGTAAGCAACAAAGAAAGTGTTCTGTATACGTTCATGCATAGTAAGGTAACAAGATAATCCTGGCCTTGTGAATAATTCAAAAGCAAGTAAAGAAGTAGTAAAGCTATCTGGACTAAAGGACCAAAGGTCTTATCTCATATAATGTAATCAAAGAACAGCAAATAACATTATGTACAGCTCTCCCAAGCAAAATTACGATAATTTTTAGAAATCTTTTAATAAAATAGTTGCAAAACTCTAACCTGTATATTCTTGCTAGTAAATGTAGGAAAACACACATTTTAGTCCTGTGACTTTATCATATACATTTAAATGATTCTCAAATATCTTTGCAACAGATGATAGAAAAATTTAACATTTAATGTTGTTTGAGTTAGCATTATACTTCGAAAGAAATCTAAAATTATTTTTCAATTAAAACTCAAGAATGTGTATAGAAATATATTATGCAATATCTATTACTTATCTCCCATTGTTTTCCAAATCTCTAATAGACAGATTTAATGTTTGCTTTAAGACCAAGAACAGGAATTCCTGAATAAAAAAAGAATCCTGAAGGAAAATCTCACAGGAAGTGTTCATGGAATCTAATTCAAAGGGGGGTAAAACAGGGCTTCCCTGGTGGCGCAGTGGTTAAGAATCCGCCTGCCAGTGAAGGGCACACGGGTTCGTGCCCCGGTCCGGGAAGATCCCACATGCCGCGGAGCGGCTAGGCCCGTGAGCCACAACTACTGAGCCTGCGCGTCTGGAGCTTGTGCTCCGCAACAGGAGAGGCCACGACAGTGAGAGGCCCGCGCACCGCGATGAAGAGTGGCCCCCACTCTCCACAACGGGAGAAAGCCCTCGCACAGAAACGAAGACCCAACACAGCCAAAAATAAATAAATAAAAAAAAAAAAAAAAAAAAAAAGCTACGAAAAAAAAAAAGGGGGTAAAACATCCACTATCAAAAATAAAAGCATAAAAGACATAAATAAATTATATGTAAAAAAGAAAACTATTAATTTGTATATGTCATTCTAAATAAATGCTAAATAAAACAGTCCTGATATAGGAGGTCACCTTTGTTGTTAAGCCATAGAGTACAAAGGAGCAGAGTCTCTGTATTCTAACTGTAGTCATGAAACAAAATATAGAGTCTTGATTAGGGGAAGTCCTCAATTTTTCAAGCTCATGCGTAAACTTCTGTGCAAATGCATTAGCTGTCCTTAACACTTCCAACCTTCTGGAAGTAGTTGGAGGTGAAGGGAAAGGTAGAGAAAAAGGAAAAAGAAAATTGACCAGTTTTGACCTCTGAAGATCATTAATTACTAATATCCTTTCTTTATACAACACTCAATGGGACCATCACAATCTGGTTCCAGAGACACTTACTAAGATTATATAGGTTTTGTACTGCACAGTCCAGAGGGCAACAATATGAATGATTGCTGCTGAACCTACACCATGCTATTTAGTCATCCCAAGAACATGCCCTGAATGTTCAGGCCTTTAAGCCATCTCTTACCTGGCTTCCTTTTAACAGAATAATTTTTCTTAACCCAATTAACCTTTCAAAAATAGTACTAGTTATTTGGGTCAAAATTTGCTGTTATTACGGAATTCGGCAAATCATCTTTTTTCACCATTTTTGGAAAATTATTGAAAAAATACCCATAATTTCTTTAAATAGTGATTCTCTTCTACTTATCACCATTAAACTCTAATTAGATTAAATTGTATGTTATAATTTCTCATTCTGTTCTCCATACCTTTGTGATATATTCTGAGTCATTTTCTTAGCGTTATCATATGGTGAATGTATTTACTCTTCTGCCAGGTCTAATCTCTTGTTTATCTTATTGTTTAATTTCATTTCTTTAATTTGTGATGAAACATTTCAAACACGGGCGAAAATAGAATAGTATAATAGACTCCCATGTATGCATCATTCCAAGTCAACAATTACTGATTATGGTAGGTCTTGTTTCATTTATTCCATTCCCACTCCTGTATTATTTTGAAGCAAATCCCAGACAAATACTTACAACTAAATATTTAAATAACAATAAATCTAATTTTTAATGTAACCACAGTACCATTTTCATATTTAAAAGAGACAATAATTACTTAAAATCATTAAGTAGCCTCAGTGCACATTCACAATTGTCTCTTACACATGTTAATTTTTAAACAGACCATTGCTTGAATTACAACCCCCCAAAATTGTGACTAGTTAATAAGTCCCTTAAATCTACTTTGATCTTTTGGATCCCTTCCCTCCTCCATCTCTTGTTTTTCTTCAAATCTTTGTAAATTATTTATTGAAGAAACTAGGTTATTTATTCTGCTGTTTTCTACAGTCTGAATTGCTGTTTGCTTCCCTATAATGTTTCTGAAGTCATTTCTTTGTCTTCTATATTTCCTGGAAATTGGCAGGTAGAAGTAGAGGCAAGACATTTTTTTTTTTTCAATTCTGTTATATGGGTAGTGTTGAGTTCTTCCATCAGGGAGCATATAATGACTCACTGTTTTTCCTCTTGTGATGCTAGCAGAAACTGACAATCATTGTCGAAAGCCATCATTTCATTAGGGTTTGCAAAATAGAGACATTCTAATACTACCACTCCTTCTTCATTTATTAGCTGGAATAATTCTATAAAGGAGAATTTCTACATCTACTAATTCTATTGTTTCTTCATTGCTTTAGCTGTACAGATTCTATAAAGAGAAAATTCCACGTTTTCCCTTCTTCTCCATGTCTGCAAGCAACTATTTGTTGTAATATCCTTTTATTCTCAGTTAATAGCTATGAAGCAATCAAAAACTCATTCTAAATTTCATATGCTCCCTCTACTGTCCCTGAATTGCTTGATACTTTGCTGTATCTATATTGTCAGACTGCATAACTATAACACATGGCACTCTTTTTTTTTTTGGAACCATCATCACACTTTAATTCTAAAGTTACGTTCACACCAATTCTTATGATGTTACTTCTCCAGTCATTTTGATTGTTTGAAGAATTTCATCCAGTAGCTTCCTCAGGAAGTACTCATGAGAACAATATTCCATAATTTTTTACACACTTATAATAGTTTATTTTTAGCCTTTATATGTGAAAATCTGTTCAAATGACTAAGTGCTTGCCAATTTCCTTTTCTTCCAAGCCAAGCTATGTTAGATAGACTATATCTCCTAATATAGTATCTATGACACTTCCTAAAGAAATTGTTATGATGGAATCTCAATGTAGATTATATATATTTATAAGATTTATGTAATAAATATTTGGTGTATATGCTATGTATGCTATTATAAATTCATATATAAATATTTACATAAATGTTTACATGTTGACTTTCAAATTATTTTATAGACTGTATTGCAAGATCCAGGAATCAAAGAAATACTATTTATTAGAAGGCACAATATTTTCTCCACTTGACCTTTGGCTTTCTATAACCTTCTTTAAAAATTGCCTCTCTTCTTGCTTTGTGTTATAATTTGTTATAAATATTTCTGTTTCTTATTGGTATGTGATCTCTTTGAGGGACAAAGACTATATTTTCCTTCTTTTTTCCACCGTAGCCCAACACAGTGCCTAGAACATAAGTGGAACTAACTTGTATTTGTTTAATTAGAATACGACCTGAATTTCAAAATACATGTGTGGTATTTTTTTCAAGTACATGTTGGATAAATTATAGTCCCAAAGTGATGATTTTATTTCCTAGTGTAACCTTGAGAATCTTTCAGAAGCCTAGCAAATTGCATCTTGTATTGATGAGAATCATCGAGCAAAAGCAAAGTCACAGACCAGGAACAAAAGTGATGTGTCCTAGAACTCCAAGTAACCAAGTGAAACCGGACTAAAGGATGTGGAAATGAGTGCAGGAAGAAAAGAGGTGCCAGATTATGAAAATTTTCATAGAATTTCCTAAAGGAGTTTGCTTTTATCTTGTAAGCAATGGGAACTTTTCATGAAAAGATTTTTGTGTTAGATGATCCCCCTGATAGCAGAGTAAAGGATGCATTCACCAGTAAAGGGGTGAGGATGGTGGTGGAAGTGGAGATGGGGAAAGACTGGAGAAAGAAAACATGTCAAAAAGATTATTTAGGCCAGAATTAGTAAAGCCTTAATGTAAAAGGATATTCTGGAGATATTAAACATATAAAACAAGTAGGATTTAGAGAATTTAGTGAATAATGGAATATTTAAAGTAAGCAAATGGAATCCTGGTGAGCAAAAGGGATCCTAGTAAATTCCCCAAATTCCAGAATTTGGGGAATTGGGTGATCCTTGTGTCACTGCTGCTGTGAAATGTACAGCATGAGGAACAGATACTGAGGGGGTAGAAAATGAATTAAGTTTGGAATGACTGCTTTAAAGTACTGAAACTCAATGATTAAAGAGAGATTTAATTACTCTAATTCTGTTATAACAGTTAACAGTTTACAAAGTACTCATTTGATTTTTATAGAGGTAAGTAATTATCCCCATTTTCCAGATGAATAAGCTGAGGATCACAGAGAATAAGATTGTTATACAAGTCACATGGCTAGAAATGCTTAGAAATTTGACTTAAACACATGTGTCCTGACTCCAGGTCCTGAGAGCTCTTCACTGCTTTCTTGGTATAGGAGAGGGGACTTACTCACATCATTTGGAATGTTGTGTAACAAGGGTAAAAATAAAATGGTACTGTGGTTACCTTTATTAAATAGAAAATGCAACTGACCAGAACATTTATCTCATAGGACACATGTTTCCCCCTGCTTCCCAAATGCTGTTATGTCTTATAAGAGCTACTTTATATTTACATGTAACAGAATCTTCTTCAGAAAGCATTTTGACAAAAATATTAGTGCATACTGTAGCAGTTATTTTGCTCCCTAAAACTTATTTCTAAAATGATGCCATTAAACTCAGAAATTAGCTAAGACACTTTTAAATCTATTTACCTACAAGGTTTTCATTGTATTTTTTTAATGTGGACTTCTCTGTTTCTGAACTCAGAGTGCAAGAATTAGAAAATGAAAATGTTCCTTCTCTAAGAGTTCACTTACCTCTGTTTACCTTTATGATCTACAGAGCCAGCTGAGAGTCTGTCCAGGGGAGAACCAAAACCAGAGAAGCTTCTTTTCTTCTTTGTTTCAATCACATCATTCTCCAGAGACACAAGTTCATCAAGAAGCAAGAGTTTTGCTGCCAGATCAGTGGCTGATTTCTCTTCCTTGACTGTGGGTGGTGACTGAACATCTAAGACTCTAGAATCAAAGGCCTATAGGGCAGGAAAGGTGATTCCATTCATTAACAAGAAGAAGAACAATCATCTGCATTTGGCTTTTGCTATTTTTAGCTGACATGCCTGTCATGAACCTTGATTTCTCATGAGTTATGATCCAGAGAGAAAGACTTTTGGGGACAAAAACACATAGAGATGAGGTTTATCCAAAAGAAATGAAAAGGAAACAAAACACAAACACACACACATACACATACACACAAAGAATAAAAAAAAGGGGTAAACTCCTCTAAAGGAGGCCTGCCTCTAAAATTTAGTATAACTGATTATTCTTTCAGATTCCTTCCCGGTAACAACTGCATCCTTCCTTATTACTCCAAAAGCACTTTATCTATACTTCTTTCATCACTGTAATCATTACATTTTCCCTTGTATTAGATTAGCTACAATATATTTGTATTGCCTATTAGATTGTGAGTAACTTGAGGGCAAAGACTATGTCTAATTAGTCTTTTGTCTGCTCTATTCAATGCCTATCCCAGTATTTTGCTCATAGTTAGTACTCAATAAATTTCTGCTGAATATTTATTGAATGAATTCTGAAAAAAATCTAAACCTCATGTTATTTTCTTTTCACCACTCATTCATTCCTTACTGATTCAAGCCACTAAACATCCACTGTGCAGGTCCTGCGTTAGACCCAAGAGATACAAAAATGAGTAAAATCCAGTCTGTGCCTTGAAGGAGCTTAGCATCTCCACCCATGAGATTTACTAACAAATATTAATGAGTGTCTATGATGAGTCAGACCTATCCCAAGGACTTTATTGTCCCATGTCAGATTTCTTGTTTATTTGTTTATTTACGCATATTGCCACTTGGCATGTCATCCAAATCATAAAAGTATAAGCTTCCAGTTTGTGAAGTCTGTCTTCCTTTCTCAGGCGCAATCACAGCATTTCAGAAAACTCTCCTGCTAGCAATCTGGAGTCATTTTGTTGTGCAGGGTATGCTACTTCTTTCCCAAGAGTCTGAGACTATTCCCCTGTGGGAAGAAGGGTTAACTACAGGGATCTCTTCCCTTTCCTCCTTTAGTCACATTCTTGCCAGATTCTTGGTCTGGGAAAGACTCTTTTTCTTCACTTCCTGTCTTTATTTTTGAGTTACTTCTCTTATTCTCTTTCTATTCCCTTCGTTTTTTTCCCAATAAAATGAAACAGTAGTACTTTCCAAGCCTTTTCATCATTGACTCACACAATTCTCTTTTGCAATACTTATAGTCTACCTCAAAGCTCTTGAGACCTAAAGCCATTGAGCTCCTTCTTTCCTAAACCATTGAAATCTGCTCTAAGTCTGGTCAGTTCTTTCTGGAAAACCCCTCTTGCCCTCCTCTTTCTGACTCCCATGAGGAGAGGTTTATATCAGGTCCTCTTCACTGCTTAATGCACACTCTCAATCACCGTATAATTTATTTATCTCCTCTCTCTCTCTCTTTCTTCTATTCTGTCCTGAATACTGCCATGAAGTTAATTATCCCCAAACACTACTTTCATCATATAAAAACATTAAAAATCTCTATAGCTCTTTGTAACTCATAGTTCAAAGTCCACAACTTTTAAAAAAAACCTCAACTTCTGTTACTTCCCTACATGAGCTTGGCAGCATAGAAACTAAAGAGGGGAAGGATGTTATAATCATGAGAAAGAAACTCTTAAGATCAGGAGGCAAACCTTCAAAGGGAAAATTTAGGAGATCTTTTATTATCTTTCAGAGCTTCTTCCAAAAACTATGTGTTCATTCTTCCAACTGACATATATACAATGTAGATTTTTGTTTCTTTTTAAAGATATTCTTAATCATCAGGAAAAATTCACAAAACTTGTATAAAACTTGTCTTTCAGTAAAACACATTTCAGATCCTCACTTTATGTTATTTAAGAAGCACAAAGAATGTATGTTTCTATTAAGATCAAATGAGCCAAATTAACTTCTCTCTGTGTGGCGATGTCCTCACATTTCTTTTCCTTTGTAGTTTAGTCTTGGCAGCAAGAAAACATCTGTAGAGTGATAAAATTTTGGCCCAACTACTCAAATCTTGACATGTAAACGACTTCAAATTTCACATAAAAGCACTTCATCTTCATGTAATTGATTCAATTATAAATATGGCTGAAATTATAATGAATTTTCTCCTATAGTTTTTGGTTTATGGAGTACAAATCTTTGTTGTTACTTACAGCTTTTTTTTTTTTTTTTAACATTTAGATAGCTGGTTTTCTCTGAATCCACGGTGAGGACAAGGCATAGAAAGAAATGCCTATTTACTCGATTTTTGTGTTATCAAACCTTCTCCCTACTTATCAGCAACACCTGCTTCTGACATTAATAAAACTGGCTTATGTTCTTAAAAGAAGTATGGTCCCTTAAGCTAGTTTCCATTACCTCTGTTGTGACATCCACTGACAGCACTTTTCCTGAGCTCCAGACCATCAATGTCACAGCCAGGATAAAATGTGCACTTGCCAATCTCCAGTCCAGCATCTAAGGGTCATACACATCAGGGTTAACATTGATTAGTCTGGCAAGATAGAAAACAAAAATGTCTATAAAGTTTGTTATAGGCAGGTAATAAACCAAATTATTCAGCTTCTATGTGTTGGAGTACACCTCTGCAAAACTTATATGATACTTAATAGAAGCTGTCAATCTCCCAGAATGAATTCTATCAAGGCTTCATTTCCATGGAAACCTAGACTGGGGTTGTACAGCTATAATCATAATTTAACTCTAACCCAAGTCTGAAAAATCGAGTTTGTGTAACTTTATTCTTTGACTCTCTAATCCACAGACTACAACCTCAGGTACCTAAGGGAAAATGTGTTAAATTGACTAGGTATGAGAGACTAAGGCCTGGTGGGATTTGTGGTGAGCAAGAGAGAATGTGCTGTGTCTAAAAGCAATTCAATTCAAAATTTCAGAAACACCACAGTTCCAATAGGAGACTATCTTTATGGCCTGTGATATGTAAGGATTTCTTGAGCAAGATTCAAAAGGTAGATCTCATGGAAAAAATTAACGAATTACACTATATCAAAATTGAAAAATTCTACATGAAATATACAATAAACAAATTACAATAAAAACCAAATTAAAAACGGAATATATTTTCAACAGATATAAAAAAGAAAGATTAGCATTTGGAACATTTAAATAACTCTGATAAATAAAAATTTAAAAACAGACTCACAATTAAGTAAAACTGGGCCAAAGTTTATAAGGAGACATGTATCTGAAAGTTCATAGCTTCATTTTATATAGTAGTAAAAAAACGAATCAACTCAAGTACCCTCCTCAAGAGGAAATGGATTGATCAAATGAGGTAAATTCATACTATGGACTTTACGCAAATAAATTAAATATAGGTGTTATCTACTGTTCAAAACAAATGACCTGAATGTTATGTGTAATTATATGCAAGGATTTAAAAAAACAGATTTGAGGGGAGATTAGATGTTCTAGAACAATACATATGCCATGCTACCATTTACCTAAATTGGAAATACGTAAAGCAATTTCATATATTTTGAAATCTATGCATATAATTAAAATATAAACCAATGGAACTTGATTCATGCCTATGATTGCTTCTGGGGAGGGTGGGGAGTATATGAGATTATGGAGAAAACATAAGGGACTCAGTTTTTATCTCTCTCTATATACATAGTAAAGCAAACATGTTAAAAGATTACATTTGTTAATTCTGTGTAGTAAGCACAAAGGTGTGTCATTTTTGAATCTTTACATTAAAAAAAAAACCTATAAATCCAATTAAAGCTTATCTACAACCGAGATCAGGCCTGCTGGATGCCACTCTTGCCACTGGTTAAAGCAGAAGGCCTTGCCCTGCTGGGAGAAGCTCACGGGCTGTGAGCTACCAAAAGAACGGGCCTGACTTTGCCACTTAGCACATGACCTTGGGAAGTCCCCCAGGCCATCCTTCATGAATGAGAAGTTTCAGTAAACTTCTGTTTCCTTAAAAAAAATCACTTGGAAACCTACAGGGAGCAAAAAGAAAGGATTCTAGGATCGATCTGAAGAACTGGATTTGACTCATATTTGCTTTAGTAATAGTGTGACCTCGAGTGTGTGTCATTTAACCTACTTGAGCTTTATTTTCCATATTTGTGACATGAGGAGTAATTCTGACCTCAGAAGAACTTTTTGAGAGGATTAGATTAATTCATGTATAACCTCTTTATCCCATATAGTATTTATAATTTGTAAGTGAAAGAACATTTATGAGATATTACTAAATATTTCTTTAATAACTACATTCTCTTTGGTGTGATCCAAGATTTTCTTTATGACACTTCCTTAAAATATTGTTACTGTGAAACCTCAGTGTGGATTTTAGTAATAAATGTATCGGCTAGAATACAGACAAATAAGACCTAGACAGAGTAGCATCTGTATTAAATGTGTATTAATACTTAAAATGGAGATAAAATATTTTAGCATTGTCTATAACATTTATTTATCAAATATGATCTTAATTTTCATGTAATGCAGTCTAAACTAGTTCATCATGTCATCAATTACTCTACTTTGCAATCTAGTCATACAGTGTTGGTCACTAGCTGCTTCTCTGTATTCCACAATTTCTGGAAGGGAGCAGTAAATTCTGTGTTCTCTTTCTGACAAACTTATATTTAATATTTGAGTTTTTTGATAAGTATCTAAAAACAGCTAATCATGATTATTTCTCTAAATTGAGACAGGAGAAAAATAACAAGCATGAATGTAAAAGTTATCTGGTAAAAATACTAACCAAAAACTGCCTTACTTATTTCTTTAGGAAATCAGCCATTGAATCATTCTTCCTTCTGATTTTGCTGCTGTCTCTGACTTTCCTCAGCAAAAGGGAAGATATATCAAAAACATAAGTGTATTTTTACAATGAGCTCATATTTCTGGCATATCTTTTTTAAAATAGCTCTTTCATTCAATCAAAGATAAACTACAGTTGTGATGTTTTTCTTCCACTTTTTTTTATCATGCTAAAAAAGGTTACAAAGTGTGAAATTGCTCAATTTTATGAGCTTTCCCATGTGGATTTCCTTCAACTATTTTTATGCACATTTTACTAACCAGGTTTCTCTTCATCTCTGCAATCTTATAAAAGGCACAGGATGATGAGTGTTTGTAATATTGATGATTATGTCTGAGGCATATATTTTTGTGCTTGGGTGTATATAGGAAAAAAGTCATAATATATCATCTTACAGATAACCACATCCTGATTATTCGGATAGGGAGATATAAAAATAAATGCTGAGTTTAAATACACACATTTAATGGTTTAAAGCCATGCTTGCAGCCAGTTAACCAAAAGGCCAAGTTCCTAAATATGGCATTTGGTACACTAATGAAAACAAACACCCTGGCACCTGCCACACAAAAGACATTTGATTAACTAGTTGAAACTTGATTGCTACAAAATTAGAAACAGAGGAAATTACAGGGAGGGAAGGAAAAGACCAGGTTCAGCTCCATTTTCCTATTTGGTTGATAGTGGATAAATATAGCCCATGACTAAAAATCTACTCAGCCCCATGTACACTCCAGATCACAGAAAGGACACTCAAAGGATGTTCACTGCGTGAATACATGATAGTGGAGGTGTTTGCAATTTTTTTTAGTACAGCTATACTTTTCATTGAGTAATTTTTGAATACCATTCCTCTAATGTGAGGAGCTTCAAAAGAGACAGTGGGCATGGGATCTGCCTTTATAAGAAGATTAGGCTCTGAAAGCCCAGCAGCAAAGTAACTGGTTAAATTATATTTAAACTAGGATTAAATGAGAAGTCTGTTAAAATGAAGAAAGATGTTTGCATTATTGAGAATCAGTGCTGCAATGAGTCATTGTTACTGTGAAAAATGATCTCTCAAGTGGGCTCGGTGGGAAAAAGAAAAGATTGGTTGCCACTGATCCAAACTATCTGCCTTTGAGGGCTGGTGTTGAAGAAAAACAAATCACTCAGGTGACGAAGGAAATTTCTCTTCAACAACGTCTGACTTAGGGATAGTAGATCTAACCATTAGAAACTCACAAAAGGACTGAGTTTTGGGGGTGATTTTTGATAACTTCTGGGACAATTTCTTGATTAGAAATATTCCAAATAGACTCTATCCACGCTATTTTCAACAGAAATTAAAAATAAAGCCTTAATTAAAGATAAAGGACTTGGGCTTCCCTGGTGGCGCAGTGGTTGAGAATCCGCCTGCCAATGCAGGGGACACGGGTTCGAGCCCTGGTCTGGGAAGATCCCACATGCCGCGGAGCGACTAGACCCGTGAGCCACAATTACTGAGCCTGCGCATCTGGAGCCTGTGCTCCGCAACAGGAGAGGCCGCGATAGTGAGAGGCCCGCGCACCGCGATGAAGAGTGGCCCCCGCTCGCCACAACTAGAGAAAGCCCTCGCACAGAAACGAAGACCCAACACAGCCAAAAATAAATAAATAAATTTAAAAAAAAAAAGATAAAGGACTTAAAAAGTAATTATTATTATTATTTTTAATCCTCTTCTTCTACTTTGGCATTGCAGACATTTAAGTGAGATTTAACAGGACATGTTATGAAGGGTCTCTAGTTCTGACATTGGGAAATGACCGTGTGTACCTGCACACAACACTCCCCAAATCTTCTCTCTCTGAAAACGGGGCTGGTCTTCTAGGCAAGTGGTGGATCAGCTTGGTCCCGCAGTAAATCTGTAAAACGGAGTAAGTTCTTCTTCAATGTACCCTTTACCCTGCCCCATAAAGTCGTGGTCACCCAGGTCTTTTTGATAATAGAGGAAAGCTTCCAGGATAGTAGATAGCAGAATAACTATCATTTTTTTTATTTTAAAGACGGGCCTAAAAGGGACAGTGGTTAACACAAAGTCTGTGTGGCTCTCTGTGATAGAAAGAGACCTGATCTAGGGGTTCTGAGACTCAGGTCCTGCCTTGGCTCGGCTGCTATTTCACTGTATGATTTTGGGCAAACCCTTTCCTCTCTAGGCTGAGTAAACTGAGGTTAGTCTCCCTGACCTCTAAAGTTGCTTCTAGCTTTTGTAAAGTCCGTTTCTGAATCTGGCTCTTTTCTGGTGGAAGCACAGACTCTGTATGTAGGTAATGATAATAGTTGGTGTAGGTTTGGCTGGGAAAACCTTTCTGCTGTCCCTCAAATCAGCTGAGTCTATGCATAAGATTTTGCATCTAGGTTTTCACATAAATATGCTCCTCTTGAATTTTAAGTATTTCTAGCTGAAAAGAGAGGGCCTTCAAATCTTTGATTTTAAGATTTCATTTATGGTAAGCAATCCCATTTTATAAATGTATTTTAAGAAAGAAAAAATGCTACCATTTAAATTATGACATGCTAGCAAGTGTAAGACATTCCAATTTCAGAGATGTTAAATGTGCACAGAATGGATGAAATATGCTATATCTATTTACTTTCAAATGTTTACTTGGATTTTTTTTCATCATGCTTAAGACAGTATACTCAATTCCCCCATACTTTCAAAACAAACATTGTTAGAGCTGAGGGAGGATCCAGATTCCCTAGCATGCAGCAGTTATATCTGCTCTTTTGGGGTCAGAGAAAGAAAGCATTGTACAATATTTAACACATGATCAGTTATAAATTTTAAAAATCACATAATGTTAAAAAATTTAAAGATTTGATTGATTCCTTATTCCTCTGCATTTGTAGTTAACAGTCTATCAAAGGAAAATAAACATTTGAATATTTTCAGAGTACTCACAAGTCTTAGTATTAGTGGATACAAAATCACTATTATCAAAAGTTCCTATTTTGGTTACAAAATAGGAATTTTTGAAAATAGAAATTTTCAGATATCTGAAACACCACCAGTTTCACATATACACATATTTTTTCACATATGTACATATATCTTTCACATAATGTTTTTCTAAAAATCTTTAGATAAACTAATGAGTATTTTAGAAATAAAAAATTTCAGTCAATAAATAGACATTCATCATCAGAAAAATATTTCTGTGATGGTGAGGAAAACTCAGAATTAGACTTGAAGGATAGGGATACGTGTCCTTGCTGTGCTTGGTAACCTGGAGCAAGATGCTTAAATGGTCAAAATTGTCTAATAAAACTCATTTTATGAACTCACATTTTAATTAATTAATTTTGTTTAATTTCAAATTAATTAATTTACAAATAGCACAAATCATTATGGATTTGCCTTGTTTGCCAAATAAGAGCAATAAAAACATTTACTTTCATATTTAATATTATTTACTAAAACATATAAAGATATACATTTATCTGTGAAAAAACACTGCATCATTTTTACTCTTATTTTATCATAGGTGAACTTTTCAATGGAGACGCTAAATTTTGCATGAAAACATTTTGAAAACTATAAGATAATATGGAAAGATTAACTGCATGGTATAAAAATGATTATTTCTGAGCTGAAGGCAAGTGTTTGACGACAAGTCCTTCCAAGGAAAGTAAAGCTTATACTCAACAACCACCTAGGGAATCTGGGGCCATTCATAGAGACAATCAGCAAAGCTTATGTTAAACAATCAAGAGGATACATAACAGTTTGACATGATACAGATAATCTTGATATTTCAATGAGTGACATTTGAACAGGGTGTTAAATTTGTGTCTAGTTTTCATTGATGAGAGAAGCAACAAGATGCTTGAGACACTTTCCTGCTAGAAAGCAGAGACTTGGACGCTGCAGTCTCTTCTTTATTGGTGCTGCAATTCCACTGCCTATGGTGCAATCGGCTCCACAAACAAGAGAACTAAGTGTGGCTTTGGCACTTAGAACTTCAGAAGTGGGGATTAGTTTTGGATCCTCATAAACTCAGATACTAGATTTAAAATCATTGAGGATTTTCACCCAAGAGCAACTGAATTACAACTGGTAGTTTCTGTCACTAGCATACATATCATCTATATCATCCTCACAGAAATACATCTGAGAAATACTCATGGTGATTAGCTGTTTGTTTAAAATTCTCTTTATGAAATTTGGTATTTTCAGTAGATTGTGTGATGGGTATTTGCTTTATATTTTGAGTATGATTTTGAAAGGAAGGTGCAAATTGAGACTGAGAAATTTCACATTTCCTTTTTTTTTTAAGAAATGAAAATGTCAGGAATGTATTCTTTCTCATTTCTCATTGCCCTTCCATTGGCAGTAGTCAATTTTCCGAAGCCACATAGCCAGTTAGAAGAAGAGCCAGAACAACAATGTAATGCTTTCAGACTCTCAGTTTCATGCTCCTTCAAGTATAACTTATTTGTAGAAGTATAAACATTTTCCCATCTCCAAAACAAATTGCTTATAAAGTCAAATGTTTATGGATGAGGTGTTCTTAATGTGGCAGACCACTGCATTTTAAAAAGACTTTCCCTGAGGGGCTTCCCTGGTGGTGCAGTGGTTAAAAATCTGCCTGCCAATGCAGGGGACACGGGTTCGAGCCCTGGTCCGGGAAGATCCCACATGCCGCAGAGCAACTAAGCCTGTGAGCCACGACTACTGAGCCCAAGTGCCACAACTACTGAAGCCCATGCACCTAGAGCCCATGCTCCAAATGAGAGAAGCCACCACGATGAGAAGCCCGCGCACCGCAACAAAGAGTAGCCCCCGCTTTCTGCAACTAGAGAAAGACTGCGTGCAGTAACGAAGACCCAACACAGCCAAAAAAAAAAAAAAAAATTCTTTGAAATGAATTTCCCTGAATGCTAAAAATTATTTACTGGTATACATGTGTTAACTGATTTTATTCTCTCTGGCACCATTTTTGTTCTTTTTCAGACACTACTGCCTTCCAAAATCATAAAATTTTGTTGTTAAATATCTCAATTTTTTTTTTCTATTTGGAATTTTCAATCATACTACTAGTATCTTTCTTGCACAAAGAAGGCAGAAACCTACAACAACACTAGTAAGATCCCACTATTAAAAAGCCCAGGTATGTATGTTTAACAAACTATTTAAATGTTACTGTAAACTCCTTGAGGGTAGGAACTATGACATGTTCAATATTGTATCTCAGCACCCAACATAATGCCTGGCAGAGAGTCAACATTATGTGTTGAATGAATGAATGAATGAAGCAGCCCTATGGGGTAGGTAAACAGAAATGCGGGACAGATACTAACTTCCCAGTTTTATTGATATGGAAACTAAGGCTTAGAGATGGGAAGAGATTTGCCTAAGTTTTACACCTACAGTAATCTATGATGAAGTTCATGCCAAAATCCCGGTATGTCCATTAATGTTTCACATCACAGATTCTCATTCTAATGAAAGAGACATGCATCATTATTCCCTAATCATTATACCAGTAAAGTTTAAGATTTCTCCTTATCAAACACTAATTTGTGCTCAGACCCCTGAATTATTATAAGTTTCTTCATATAAAACTATGTTATCTAGAAAGACAAGAGAACTTCGTGTATGATTGTGTACAATTCTGGTAAGGGAATTTGTTCTTTAATTCGAATAATGAATAATGGGAAAAACAAGAATCTTCAAAACTAGAGATAGGGAAAAGCTGATAGAGTTGCACATAAACATTCTGTTTAGCCATTTGATACATAGGTCATTTTTATGTGGTATAAAAAGGCTTTCAAAGGGTAAAGTTGGATAACTGCAGTTAAACATGGCATATATTAGCATCAGGGTAATGTGGAATACTACCACCTCCTTCACCCTTTACCCCACTTTGTATTTATATATACTATTTAATAAAATAGAATTATAGCAGGGTGATAGAAAATAAAATATAATAAAGAAAGTAATATTGATGGGGGAAGGAAATTTTACTAAAGAGAGTTATAAATGGCAATGACTCTTAACATTTAATGTTACAGTATATTATGCATTATCATTAATTTCAGCCACAATATTTCTATGAAAATATTAGCATACAACTATAAAGAATATTATAATGAGAAGAAAACAAAGGGAAGAAATCTGTTATACTTAAAACATAATTATTCTTCAAACTCTAATTATATTAACAAAATAAATTTTAATTGTCACTTTCTAAACCTCTTAGTGCCCCAGCATGGATGGACAAGTCAGAGTTTGCAAGGAAATGCAACCACCAAAGTGGGACCACAGGGAAGCCACGGAGAGGTCCATGAAAAGGTCCATGGAGAGGTCCATGGAAAGCCACAGCTATTACTTAGTGGGTCAGCAGCCAAGTTCTCAGTGGTGGCCCAGGTGATATTTTAAAGGTGCATTTTTCACATGTTTAGAGTCTTATGTGTCATAGGAACATAGGGTTTTAGAAAGGAAGGAGGCTCTCATTAGAAACTGTGGAATTTACCATCCTCAATAGATGGAGAGAGCCAGACTCAGAGGTAATTAACTTGTCCTAGGGAGAGGAAATGAAGGGGAGATGTAAAATGGATTAAGAGGAGGAGGGGGCAGGAGGAGGCATGGCAGAGGAGTTGTTTCTGGAGGGAGCGGGTGCTCTGTTCTGAGACCAGAGCTGATGAGGCATTGGTAAGGGAGAAGAGGCAAGGCTGAGCAACAGCCAGTTCGAGCCAGCCAAGGCACCAGCAGTTACTGGCTGGTGATGCTAACCGCTGCTCCAGAGAGGTACCCTGAAAATTATTTGCAGAAAGGAGGAGGACTCAGCTAAAAATATCTCTAGTCAGAGAGATCTTTAGGCACATGGGAGTTGGCCTGTGTAGAGAGGTGCCTAGGGCTACGAGGGAACTTGTGACTCATCATTTGTACTCACACAGACTCTAGTTTTACTGAGGAGAGAAAAATGCCCCTAGGAAGCTGAGTAAAAGCTGTTGAAGACAGGACTGGGATTAGAAAGCTGGTTTCCTGACTCCAAAGCTTGTGTTCCTCTGATAACACCATTGAACCTAAGCAAACATTGTCTGGTGTGTAGAGATCACAGTGGATGAAATATTGGCAAGGAGGTTAAGTTAGATGATGTCTAAGGATTAGCCCCAAGATTCTGTGATACTGAGTCCTCATTGTCTAATATAGGGAAAAGTGACTGATATGGGAGCTTCCCCAGGTCATTCTCACATTCAGTATCACTGGCACTTTTAGTTCTTTCATCTCTTTCAATAATAACAAAATGTTGTCGAGCCCTACTCTGTGCTTAAGCTTGCATGAAGTTGCACAACTACATAGTGACACATTTGGGGTAATATTTTGAGACTGCTTACTTTGAGTTCTGTTCATTTGAGACAAGCTCAACCGATCTAATTTTATTAATTAATGTTCAAATCATTGAAAGTATTTGAATAAGAAGTTAAAATTATAGCCCTGAGGTCCCCATACCTAGTCTACTAAACATAACTGCTTCTTTACTACCCATGATTCATTGTATCAGAATCAGTTTAAAATCCTGAGAAATACAGGACGAAAGCAAATAACCTTAACTACCTTAAATAACTTATTGAATGAAGCCACAGTACAATTCACTTATAAAGAGGAGACGAATGCATATCTGCAGGAAGCTCTTCTTAGAAAAGTTCTATTAAGAGTGATGAAGAGTAGTACCAAAGTAAAGAGAAGACACAAAACGTGCTGATGTTTGTGGGAGACCATTAAATATAGTGCTATCAATTCTATAGCTTACATGAGCACTAAAATCATCATAAATCATTGTTTAAATGATCTAATTTCTAGAAAGATAACTCAGAAATAAATAATAATCTCATTCCTAAACCTATAATGTCTATAATTGTAATTCAAAGGAGCTATATTTTGTTTTGCTAGAACTGAATTTATTGAGTGTACACTATTTCCACAGATCAAAACCTGAAACAAAATTTTAAATTTCTTCTTAAACAGAACTCAAATGTATGTTTCAGATTAACTCTTAATTCAATAACTTAATAGCAAGAGCACTTCAAATACTGAAGATTAGACATTGATCTAAGTCTACTCTAAGCTATGTTATTCATATTATACTTGCCTATTTGAGTTTTGTAAGAATAAAATCAGACAATAATATGGGTTTGAAGAATATAGAATACAGAATTTTATTAGTTTAGGGATGTTTCCTAAGTTCCAATTGTAATAGAAATACAGGTAAGAGAAAAACTTTCTTTTCTAGCTAGGTTTTTAAAATTAGGTCACTTTGTACATTTAAAAATTTCCTAACACTGGATATATTTGATGAAAGCAAAATTAATACATCTAGCACACTTATAGGATTATTATCTTGAATTCCCTTTCTCTTTGTTTTAAAATGGAATATAAAAGCAAAAATAATGTAATAAATATAAAATGCCTGAGCAAACAATTATCTCCACCCTAAGTTTGCATTACAAAAATATCTTAGATTTTTTACTCACTTTTAGAGAGGAAAATATTTCCAAAAACATTTCTGACTTTAGCTAAATCAAGATATAATCAAAACATTTAAAAAGTATGTGAAAATTTTTTAAAAAGTTAAAAGGAAAAAGCCTAACTCTTTATCAGCTTTTATATTTAACTTACCTTGTGAAAAATCAGGAGATTCTCACTTTAGAGTCCTGTCTGTGCAGTTTCTCCCAAACTCAGCTCTGATGGTGAGTTTTCACTCTGAGTTTTTATAGTCTCAGTTATACACCCCTTACTCCAATCCCTGCCTTTGCTTTCTCTTACATCATTTCTACAGATTTTCCACTGAACATTTTCCCAAGCTTCTCCTCAATCTCTCTCTCTCATCCTTTTTTCTCTGTCTTTCCCAGTCTCTTTCTTTCTCTGTTTCCCTCTCCTGTTCTTCCTCTCCATATTTATTCTATCTACTGCTTTGACCATGGAATTTAAGCAGCAACAGGAGCATGGGCTCCGGAAAATTTAAGTATCCATTTAGTATTGTGTTCAGCCTTAGACCCATCATTTCTTCCTGAGGCTTTAGTCCAGCTCTGATAATTACAAATCACATTTGGGAAATAAAATGCACTAAGATTTATTAAAAAGAAAGTCACTAGGATATTTCAAAGTAAGATTTAGGGAAACAAAATCAGAAATGCAAACTGATTTATCGATGTATATTTTGGACCCTTAAATTAAATGATCATGTATGGAAATGGTGAGTAGTTTCAGCCTCAGTCAGGTGCGGCAGCCCTGTCAGTGAAACTGACAGTTACTTTGTAATTAACATTGCTATACTGGGAAGGCTGTCACTAACAAACCTATAAATACTGAACTGAGACATGTGGGCTATAAATGCAGTCGTTGTAATCATTTTTATCTTGCTCTTGTTCTCCAGTATTTTAATTTCCTTTTAAGCAAAACATTCCTGCTTGTGTCTGAAATTTTCCTTCATTCCCATTTCCTACTAATCACATTTGTAACTTTACATACACAAATTGTAAAAAATAAGTTATTATAAGTTATTAAGTCCTAAAGGTAATATGTTGTCAGATGATTATTAGCTCATTTAATTCACCAGTAGATCCCCATTTGACAGATAAAGAGATTGAGTCTAGTGAGTTAATGAGATCACACAGCTAGGAAGTAGCAGCAGAGCCAGATTTCTAACACAGATCGTAATTCCATATCCAGTTTTCTTCCCACGACTTCATTCTGTCTCACTATTTAAAAAGCTGGAAAAGAGAATCCAAATCAGATTATGTTTTTGCACAAATAGAAATAGATTTGTTCTTTTTGGTTTTGCTTTAAAAGGCATTTAAAATACTACTTGCTTGTGTAGGAACTAGTACATGGTTAATTTAGATCTAGCTGGAGAACTGACCAGAGCACACTGAATTGGTGGGACAGTAAAATGCTTCATTTTTGTGAAGGGCTTCCAGGGATAACATATGTCTCAACAAGCTTGAAATTTGAGTAGTTGGCAGTGATAGTTCACAAGTCAAGATAAAAATACAGCCTAATCGTGTCCTTGTTTAGACATTACTGCCATAAAACAATTATGTTAACTTGAATCCACATGCTGGAAAACTCTCAATATAGATTTAACAGATTCATCATAATGCTACTAGAAGCCAATATTCTTGACGTACCTTCTACCCTTATTTGAAACGCCTCCCTTAGCATGCTGACAAGTGATATCTGTGGCTGATTTATTCCAGATCTGTCCCTGCTTAGACAGTCCAAAGATTCCACCCTATTTGTGGATTTTGTTGACCTAATTCAAAAGTTTGACTTAACTGTTCTGTAGCAACAGTTTATTCCAGGAACATAACCATGGTACATTTAAGCCATTTATACGGGCTTCTGCACATTATAAAGCCCTATGTAAATGACTTATGCATTTATACATGATAAAGAAATTCTGTTACTTAAAATAGAGACTAAAATAGAAGCACATGAAGAAATAGAAAGAGAATAAACACCCAGTAATAGATGAAGAGATTAAGATGAAAAAGAGAAAAAAAATTACTGAAAACTTATATCATTATTTAATTCTCATAATAACCTTGCTAATGAGGTATTATTATTCATATATAACAGATGAGAAAACTAAAGCTCAAATATGTGAAAGAGATAGCCCAAGTGCTCACAGCTTAAAAGTGATGATGAGAACAGGAGCTGAATCTCGTTTTCTTTATCAGTCAGGATTCTGGCAAGAAAGAGGTGGCATGTTCAAATTGAGAAATTTGAGAAGAATTTAATGTGGGCAGGTGTGGAGGAACCAGAAAGTATCATTCAGTATACTGAACCCCCATTAATAGCCAGGTATTCCTAAGCCTGAAGGATTAAAAGTGAGATTACAGGGACCCAGAACAGAGGGATCTTAGTGGAGAAAGTTGCCTGGCAGAAGTGTAACATTTCATCAAGGGACACAGGTAGTCAAGAGTGATCTACAGGGGAGGGAACCTAGGAAACAAACACTGAGATTTCACTTTGCTTCCTGGATACAATCTCCTGTTGTGTTTACCTCTGGTCAAACCCTGAGAGATAAAGGACCCAGCACATTGTTTAGCCTCAAAATTGCACTAAGAGACATACAAATGGGTTCCTTTGTAAAGATCAACATGACTGCAAATGCCACTATTACCCACACTATTATGCCATACTTCCTAATGCTTTTTTTCAAGTCAGGTTTATTGAGGGATAATTTACATACACAAAATTCACCCTTTTAAAGTGCACAGTCTGATGAGTTTTGACAAATGTAGACAGTATGTAGCCTCTACTACAATCAAGATAAAGACCATGTCTATAACCCCCCTCCCACATTTCCCTCCTGCCCTTTATGGTCAATCTTCTACCCCACCCCCAGGTCCTGGTAACCACCAATCTGATTTCTGTCCCTACAATTTTACCTTTTCCAGAAGGCTGTGGGAAATTATACAGTATATAGTCTTTGGTGTCTCGCTTCTTTCACTTAGAATAATGCTTCTGACTGAGATTTATCCATATTGTTAAATGTATCAGCACTTGGTTTCTTTTTAATAATGAGAGTGTTCTACTGGATGGATGTGCCACAATTTGCTTATTCATTTACCAGTTGGTGAAAATTTGAGTTGCTTCCAGCTTTTGGTGATTATGAATAAAGCTGCCATAAACATTAATATAGCGGTCTTTGAGTGGATATATGTTTTCATTTCACCTGGGCAAATACATAGAAATGGGATTCCTAGATCATGTGGCAAGTGTATATTTAACTTGATAGGGTATAGCCAAACTGATTTCCAAAGTGGCTCTACCGTTTTGCATTTCCACCAGAAATGTATGAGAGTTCCAATCACTCAGCATCCTTGCTAGCATTGGACAGTCATTGCCATTTTCAAAACTTTAGCCAGTCTAATAAATGTATACTGGTACCTTATTGTGTTTAATTTGTATTTGCATAAAAACTAATGATGTTGAGAATCTTTTCACGTACTTACTTCCCCTTTGTATATGTTCTTTGGTGTAGCGTCTGTTTAAAACTTTTGCTTAATATTCAGTTGTGAGAGTCCGCTATATATTCTAGATACAAGAATTTTTATGATTTGTGTTTTGTAATTTTTTCCCCATTCTGTAGCTTGTCATTTCATTCTCACAGCAGTTTCATTTCACAGAGCAGGCATTTATAATTTTGATGAAGTACAATTAGCCATCTTTTAAAAATGGAGCATGCTTTATGTACCCTAAGAAATCATTCCCTCACTCAGGTTTGTAGTGATTTTTTTTGTGTGTTTCCTTCTAGAAGTTTTCAAAATTCTTTTGGCTATTCTAGGTCCTTTACATTTCCATATAGATTTTAAGATCAGCTTATCAATGTACACAAAAGAACTAGCTGGGATTTTATTGGGATTTCATTGAATCTATAGATCAATTGGAGGAAAAATGACATCTTAAAAGTATTCTGATGTGTGAACATAGTATGTTTCTCTTTCATTTAGATCTTTGATTTCTCTTTACAATGTTTTTAAATTTCAAAACTGTACAAATCTTGTATGTATTTTGTTAAATGTATCACTAATTATTTGATGTTTTTCGATGCTATTATAAATGTAGTTTCTAAAATTTCAATTTCCAAGTGGACATTCCTAGTTTACAAAAATACAACTGATTATTGTATATTGATCTTTTATTCTGTGATCTTGGTAAACCTATTTATCAGTTCTAGTAGGTTTTTATAGATTAAACAGGATTTTCTATGTATATAAAATTCTCTTGTTTGGGAAGAAAACCTGTTTTGTATCTTCTGTTTCAACCTGTATGTCTCTTATATCTTTGTAATTTTTTATTGCCTCAGCCAGCTCTGCCAGTGCAATATTGAATAGAAGTGGAGGGCGAACATCCCCGCCTTGTTCCTGATCTGGGGTGAAGAAGGCATTCATTTTTCACCATTGAATATGATAATGTAGGGTTTTTATAGCTGCCCTTTATCAGGCTGCAGAAGTTCCCTTCTGTTATTAGTTTTCTGAAAGTGAATTGTAACCTTGCTTTTCTGAGATAAACTCCATTTGATCACAAAATATTATCCTTTTTCTACATTGCTGGATTTGGAGTGCTAAAACTTTTTAAGGATGTTTATTCATGAGGGAGATATAGGCTTTTCACTTCCTTAAAATATATTTTTTTAGGTGTTGGTATGAAAGTTATGGTGGTCTCATAAAATGATTGGGAAGAATTATACCCTTGTCTTAGTCCCTTCATGTTGTTTTAACAAAAATACCATAGACTGGAAGGCTTAAACAACAAGCATCTATTTCTCATGTTCTGGAAGCTGGGAAGTCCAAGAATAAGGTGTCTGACCATTTGGAGTCTACTGGGGGCCTACTTCTTGGTTCATAGATGATGAACTTCTCAATGTGTCCTCACATGACAGAAAGTATGAGAGAGGTCTCTGGGGTGTCTTTTATAAAAGCACTAATTCCATTCATGAGGGTTCCACTATCATGACCTATAATCACCTCTCAAATACCCCCACCTCCTAATACTATTCCATTGGGGGTTAGGATATCAACATATAAATTTGGTGGGGGGGAAAACTAATATTCAGTCCATAACAACCTTCATCTATTTCCTGGAGGAGTTTGTATGGAATTTGTGTTATTTTCTCCTGAAATGTTTGGTAGAATTTGCCAATGAAGTCATCTGTGATATTAGTTGTCTTTGTGGGAAGGTTTTTAACTAAAATTTCAAATTCTTTAATAGGTGTAGGGCTAATCATTTTATCTTTTCCTCCTGAGTGTACTCTTATAGTTTGCATTATTCAAATCATATGTCCATTTCATTAAATTAAAATGATTTATATTATTCTATTTTTTGCTTTTGTTATTTGTACAATCTGTGGTGATATCCTCTATTTTATTCTTAATTCTGGTATTCTTTTTCTTCAGTCTTTTTTTCTTGATCAGTCATTCTAGAATTTTATCAATTTTATTTGTCTTTTTAAAGAATCAGCATTTGTTTTCATTGATCTTCTTGATTTTCATCCTTTTATTTCACTAATTTTGGCTATGTTTTGTTTCCTTCCTTTTTTTCTGATGGGGGTTTACTTTGCTCATCTTTTTCAATTTTCTTAACATGGATGCTTAGATTATTGATTATAGATATTTCTTTTCTTCTAATATAGGCATTTAGTGCTATGAATTGTCCTCTAAGCACTGTTCTAGCTAAATTTTATACATTTTGATATGCTCTGTTTTCAGGTTTTATTTGATTTGGAATTTTTTCTAATTTTCTTTAAAATTGTGACTATTGGTTATTTAGATATTTGTCATTTAATTTCCAAACATTTGGTGATTTCCATATATTTTTCTGTTATTGATTTCTAGTTTAATTGTTTTGTACTCAGGGAACACACTTTGTATTATTTCAATTCTTTTAAATTTGTCAAGATTTATTTTATGGCTGACAATATAGCTGTTTACTTTGGTGACGTTTCATGTGAGCTTGAAAAGAACGTGCGTTCTATTATTATTGAATGGAGTGTTCTATAAATCTCAGCTAAGTTGGCTGATAATATTTAAATCTATACTTTTAATGATTTTTGTCTACTTGTTCTTTCAATTACTGAGGAAGACTTGCTGACGTCTTCAAGTACATTGAGAAATTTCTCTATTTCTGTTTTCAGTTCTATCAGCTTTTGCTTTATGAATGCTTAAGCTCTTTATTAGGTGCATATCTCTTTATCATTATGTAATTTATCTTTTTAACGCTAAAAAAATTCTTTGTTTTGAAGTTTACCTTGTCTGATATTAATATGTTTATATAGCTTTCTTTTGATTATTTTTGGCATGGTATATCTTTCCCCACATCATTTTCCTTTCAGTCAATCTATACCGTTACATTTAAAATGTGTTCCTATAGACGGAACAGAATTGGTTTCTGCTATTTGTTTCCCAGTCTGACAATCTCTAAATTGCAATTGGTGTGTTTTGATCATTTGCATTTACTGCAATTATTGATATACTTATTTTTAAAACTACCATCTTAAAAACTGGGATTTTTTGTCTCATCTATTTCCTCTCATTCTACTTTATTTTGGATTATAGTTTATACCTGTGTTTTATTTTTAAGTTGTTGCTATAGATTTATAGTATGCATCCTTATATTGCCACAGCCTTCCTTCAAATCATATTTTTCCACTTCACATATTGTGTAACAATCTTTCAATAGTATACTTCCATGTTATCCCTCTCATCCTTTATGGTATTATCGTACACATTTTAATTTTCCGTTTTATAAACCCAATTCTTTTTTCTATATTTGTTTTACACAGTTAATAATTTTTAGTCATTTAAAAAAAATTTTTAAACTTATATTTACCATTGCTGATGCTTCTTTTTGTGTGTTTGTGTATGTGTGTGTGTTTAGATTCACATTTCCAAGTAGTACTACTTTCCTTTTGCTTGAAGAACTTTCCTTAACATTTCTCATAGTATTTTTGTCCAAGAGAGTGTTTAACTTATCTTCATTTTAAAATTTTATTATAGCTCATGGTAGAATTCTGAGGTGATGGCTTTTCTTCTTTAGTATTGTGTAGTCTGATTGGAAGCCTCTTCACCTGTGATGTGCTTTATGATGTGCTTAGTTGTATTTTTCTTTATATTTATCCTGAGGGTTGCTGAGTTTCTTGGTTGTTTTCTCTCGTTAATTTTGGGAAAAAAATGGCCATTATCTCTTCAGATATTTTTTGTTTCATTCTTTATTTTTTCTTCTGTTATTCTAATTACATGTATGTTAGATCATTTGATATTGTCCTACACCTCTTGGAAGGTCTGATTTTTTTATATCTTTTCTCCCTATAATTCAGTTGAAATAGTTTCTATTGACCTAGCTTTAAATTCATTTACTGTTTCCTATTCTTATTCTAATCTCTGGTAGTGTATGTGTGTGTGTGTGTGTGTGTGTGTGTGTGTGTGTGTGTGTTTAATTTTAGTATATTATAGGCCTAGCAAATGAATGAGGATTTCACTTACATCTTGGGCCTCTGGGAACTCTAAACTCTCATGCCAGTGACACATTTACTTTAAAAATTTGTTAAAATTTCAATGATTCTTTTGTTCTTCACCACTTTTATGTTGGCTTCCTTTACTTCAAATGTTCTACCAAGGGTGAAACTATTTGTATGCCCTCTCTCCCCTCAGAGGAACTGCAAGTATTTAAAATTTATTAACCCTTGTTATCTATTGGCCTCAAATCCCTGATGGTCTCAAAAAAAGCTAAAAGTTTTGCATGATTTTGTGAAAGTGATGTTGTCTTGTGGCTTCCTATATACTAAAAGGAAACACAAGTCTTCTTCCTTATAGTGTTATGCTTGTTTTGCTGTATAACAATATTTCAATAATTCCTTTACATATTTTTGGACAATATTCTATTTATTATCATCCCAATTTTTTAGACATGAAAACAGCTTTTAAAGCACTCATATATAGAAATAATTTGCAAAGCCTGTCTCTTAGCTATGTCCTACCTTTTCCACTGCATTTTTCATCTGTATAAATCATCCCTTTAATGATGAAATTCAGAGGTGTAAGAACTGCATTCACAAGCCTCCTCATATTTCCCTTGTATTTATCCTGAAGTGAACTCCAAAAGGCTACATTTCCATATTCTAATCTCCCAGGTCAGAAGACTGATTTCTGCCTCTAGACTCTATAGAACTCCTCATGTTACTCTGGTTTGCATTGATTTTTTAAAAAAAATATTTATTTATTTATCTGGCTGCACTGGGTCTTAGTTGTGGCATGTGGGATCTTCATTGTGGTGTGAGGGATCTTTAGCTGCGGCATGAGAGATCTTTAGTTGTGGCATGCAGGATCTAGTTCCCTGACCAGGGATCAAACCTGGGTCCCCTGCATTGGGAGTGAAGAGTCTTAACCACTGGACCACCAGGGAAGTCCCTGCATTGATTTTGGATGTATCCCATGTCTAGGGCACACTGTATTTATGTAGTTGCAGTTGTGGGAGATTTTAAAACAAACTGGAGGTTTACAGATCACCTTTGAGCCAAAGTGCATTGGCTTTCACCTTTATTTTATGGGGCTAGAGCCTCGACTAGAGTCATTGGCCTTATTTCAAGAACTGTTTTTACCGCACAACATTGGCTGACCCTGATGGAATGCCCTTGCCATTTGATACCTCCACCCTTTACACCCTTCCTTTATTAAGATCATCCCTACTGGTTACATTAACTACAGGATTCTATCTGCTAAATTGTAACAGTTCAAATCACTGACTTGATCAGTTTAAGGACATGGAAATGTAGGGAACACCAGAAGCTACACTAGAAGACCAAACTGTCATTTTATCACACACACACACACTCCAGGAGACAATCACTTGATTATTATTATATTAGTACAATGAGGTACTAATATAATGATAATAACCTATCAACAAATAGCACATCAAAATTTGCAAATCTGTTTATAAGTTATATTACTGCTATAGTAATTGTTTTCTTGGTGATACAATACTCTTAGATAATAGGGCAACTATTATTAACACCATTATACAGGTGAAAACTCTGAATATTAAAGAATTGTATTTACCTGTCCCATTGGATGTGCAAGGAATTCTGCTGTGTCTGTGACGTTGTGACTCTGTTCTCTAGGAACATATATTCTAATAGGAAAGGCAAAGTTGAAATGCAAATAACTCCAGGATGGACTCCATACTATCCTGTGAGGAATTCAACCCTTGATTAGCTCTTGTTTGCATCTTTGTTTTTAGGGCTTCTTTTCCTAATGGATCACCTGATATTCTAGAAAGTTTTTCACCAATTATCATATCAAGTGTGTTTGTCTCTCGTGTTGAGTCAGGAACTATTATTTTAAGTTAAAGTTATAGGAAATTACAGGGGTGGACACTGTATAATAAGAATAACCATTTTTGATGATCTTCTATGAGACAGGTACTGTATTACAGTTTTTTAAACAGTCATTGTAATAATCAGCATAACTCATTGAGAACTTACCATGTGACAGTGTTATTGTTAAATTTTCACTTCTACACAGTGAAGGAGAAATTACTGTTATCCTCTTTTTACCAAAGAAACCAAAACATAGCTAAAGTGAATAAACTAGTTAGTGGTAAAGCCAAGATTTAAATCAAATTTTTCTGACCTTAAAGCTTATGTTTTTAACAACTACACTATATTGTCTCTCCATCTAATTCTAGACACATCTTACAAGGTAGGAATTATCCAAAATTAAATCATGGGGAAACGAGGTTTGGAATATGTTCAAAGTCATGCAGGTATAAATGTGAGAGCTGGGATTTGTGTTCATGAGTGACTCCTCCAAAACCTCTTCTTTAAACCTTCCTCAACACTGTTTTCCACTGTGTTACACCAATGATGTTGAGAAGTCAGTGTGACAGTCCTGGGTATCCCTGACATTCCTAGAATGCATCTATTTAGGCCATCAACTTCCATCATTGTGGAGAAGTCATGTCTCTGAATTATACATCCCTTAAATTCATTTCTACGAGTTCACACTGGGAAGAAGCCTCAGGCATCATAACATAAATAAATTTTGTTCAATATACTGTGGTAACTAAGATAAGTAAGCTGGGACCTCTTAAGTAAGTAGGATATGCCACTGTTGAGCTGCACCCTGCAGGCCTACAGTCCCTGTGCTTGCCCAGCTTCAAGACTGAAGTAAGAGCCTGGTGTCAGAGACAGAGATATCAATGGTTTAATGGATGTGGGGGCTTACATGTCTGAAGCAAGGTCCTGGAGCAACACCCCACCGGTGCTGCGGAAGCAGGTCAGGACATGGCGGCAAGCTTTGCTCCGGGCGCAGGGAGATGTTACCAGCTATGGGGGAATTGATGTCAGGTGGGCTCATTGGTTACCGGGAAACTAGCAGAAGGGTATGCCCCTCACCTCTCCTTTGATAAGAACAGTCAGTAGCCGGGGCCTGGGGCAAGTATGTAGGAAGGCCAGTCATGTAAGTAGGGTGTAGGTGAAGCAGGCACTGACTGGCTGAGCAGGGGATGTACAGAAAGCAAGAGAAGAGCCTTCTTGGGTGGCCTGACCATACAGCCACTAACAGGATTATTAAATTCTCTTAGGCATCTAATAAAGCAAAGCTTTACTCTAAGTAAAACACCCAGTGCATATTAACTATAATATGGATGCCTACAAACTTTTGACATCAACATGATGATATGCAAAGGATGAAGGTAATCATCCTACTCTACTCTATGCTTGTCAGATTGTATCATACTTTGAGAGAGATACAGGTAAACTAGAGTGTCCCAAAATGGGGACCCAGGTCAGGGTGGCATCTGGAAAACAATTACTCTAAAAACCATTTAGAAGAATGGATATGTTTAATTTGAAGGACAAAAAAAATTATACAGAGTCCTCATACTTATCTTGGGTCATAAAGTATAGGAAGAGAGATTTGAATTCAATAGGAGTGAAAAGACTGTCAATAACACTTTATTTAGATGTTTTGATGATAGAATTATTTCCCTCAAAGAATATCCTCCACATCAAAGGGTACTTAAGAAAAAATGGATCTATTACAGGTGTTGCAGAAATGATTATCACTTCTAATCTCAGATTAGAGAACTAGTTATGTTCTTTTAAGCCTTTTGATTCTATTAACAAAAAAATTGAAAAGTATATACAGACTTACTTTCAAATAGATAAAGAGGTGGCTTGCTTATATAACCTGTCATATATTGATCAAAGTTATTACCATGTGAAAGTTTTAAAATATAAAACACATACCCTAGTGAGGTTGACATACATATTGGGCAAGTCAAACTAAATTTTCATTTGATAATGCTCATCTTTGCCCTATAATCAATTTACATCTTGTTACCTAAGCAAATACACTGGTCGAATAAAACATACATGTAATATGTGATACAATCGTTCATCTCTTTTGCTTCAGAATTAGTTCTCTTATTAAACTATATTTGCTCACAAACTTATATTTTCATTCCAAATGGGGGTAGATAGGTGTAGGTATGAATGTAAGCCCTAGGCAAGAATATTTTTTGTCAGATTTCACTAATCTCTCTGATGACTACCTCCATATATTAAATAACAGTGATTTATTCAATCCACAAGCAAATGGCTCTACAGTAATAATTTTTTTGCGTTTGATTTCATTGTTTTCTCAAGCTAAAACAAATGTTTCATGGTAGTTCTCTCTGTCTTTTTAATAATGAACTCAAACTGAGGAAAAAGGAAGGAATGACGTACAAATGATTTGGAAGTTCTCTAAACTCTGAATTTCCTTTCCTTTCAAGTTTCAAGTTAGGAGGTTTATGGAAGGGTTTATAACTCAATGTTTAGGAGCTGGAAATACATTTTAAGATACATATTTTATTTATTTATTTAAATACATGTTAAATACATATTTAACATTTACTGAGCACTCACCACGAACCATATATTGCTCTAAGGTGTTTTACATGTACCAGTTTATTTAAAATCATCACAATAATCCTATGAGGTTAATTCTTTTATCATATTCATTTTGAATATAAGGAAACTGAGGTATACTGAGGTTAGTCAACAGGTTCAGTATGGTTCAGAGGCCAGATTCCTAGCCATTACTTTTTATTGATATAGAAAGTGCATAGTGCCAAGAAAGTGACAAGTGTCAATTTTAGCTGGAATAGCAATAGGTTTTAGTCATAAAAAATAGTCAGGAATTAGTAAAGGTAATATTTTCATTTTTATTTTTTTAAAGTTAAAGTTTATGTCTAATCTAAATGCTATTAATTTATTTTCATATAGTTAATTACTATTTGGGGGAAATATTTTCTTATCCAAATCTTATTCTCTTTCATTCATTTTCTCTCTCTCTCTCAAACACACAAACACACACACTAGCAATTTTAATGTTTTTATGACTTTGTGCACTGGAAGTGAGTAGATATTTAGCAGAGGCCAAGCAAGTTACCTTTTTCTTCATGCAGAATCTTCATATCCCATGGTCTTCTGCAAAACTGGACTTTTGGCTGCCAACATGATTTAATTTAGGAGTATCCCACAGGTTTTCCCTTTGCAGATTAGAAGTAAGATACTTACTGGAACAATGACCCCCCTGCCTCCATTTGGTCCTCCACGGACTGATGTAATTGGGACTGGGGAGTGAGACTGGCTCTTCCCTGTCCTGTGCGGGTCCTGGACAAGTCTTACATTTTCTGGGCTTCCAGCTCCTCAGCTGTGAAATCAGGAGCTTATTCAAGTGATCGCTAAGGAATTTTCCAATTGTCAAATGTCCTTGACTTACCAAGTCAGGTAACTGCTTATTTGCAAATATGCCTACATTGACTACATTATTGAGTGTTCATTTCCACAAAGGAACACTCCTTAGAGTCTTTTGTGTACCAGGTCCTGAGAAAGTCAAGGTATAGTGTAAAGAGTTTGTATAGGATAGCCCGCATCCTCAAGTAATTTAAGGTCTTGACGAGGAGAGGGTTAATTTGAAAAATAATGACATTTCAATGTGATTAGTGCTATACAAATGGTATAACAAAAGTTTTATAGAAGCATATTTTAAACACGATTTGAGAGATTTACCTTCTGTCATATTATTTTAGTTGCCAGGGTGCCTGAAGAGTGGCTGACAGATCTCACCCTAACATTAAGTATGTGCACACATGTTTTTTGAATAAGGATGTACCTTACCATCCACAGGCCAAGACTAGAAGAAGCCTTTAAGGTCCACACTATTACAATCATAAATGAACAAAAGTAACTTTTTTTTTAATATTCAAGATTCACATCATCTTTCAGCTTCCATGGATGTAAAAAAAATGAAGCTATAAATTAAAGTCCAGCCTTAAAATTATCTTACGTACAATTATCACCACGAACTATTTACTTGAATAGAAATCACATGTGCTTAGCCTTGTTCCTTTATATTTCTTAGAATATTAAAAAAAATACTGTTTCTTACTCTTCACATTGAACTTTTGTTTCAGCATTTGTGAACCTTGCTCATTATCTGAAATAAACTCTCACTCACTTGCCTGCCAAGGTATTAGAATTCACTGACCTGCCAAAGTGAAGCAGAACTATCTACATTTCATTAAAATGTAGGCTTTAGCCTTAGATCTCATTATAAATGTGGACATGGTAATGAAGCTGAATGTAAAGTTGGAGTTTGTGCAGAGAGTTGACAATGAAAGTCAAATCTGGGAGAAAAACCATCCTCTTCCCAGTCTGTCCCATAATACTTCCCAGTTTTGTCCAGTCCTCTCTGAGCAGAACTGGGCAACTATCATCTCATCTTTGTTTTTTACTCATACTTAAAGTCTAGCATGAAATAACAACAAAAATAGGTTGAATTATTGGAAGAAAATTAATTTCATTATTTACACAAAACAAACAGAAGGAAGTAAAAATCAGTCAAGATGATAAACATTGAGGTTTTCAAAGATTCTGAGTTCACTAAGCAATGAAACTCCCAATAACATATTTCCCTTAATTATTTTATTCATGGGTCTTTGAGCATAACACTATTAAATAATCATGGTTTATTGAACCTGGTCTTATTGAGGAAAAATTATCTATGTATTTAATTATCTATTTGGTTATGATTAACTAATCTAAACATCTTCATGACCCCCTTGTTCCTGTGTACAGAAGGGTGATATTTAGACTAAGGCAAAAGAAATTGAAACAAAGAATAGCTCATTTCCATATTACCAAAATATGACATCTGGTAATAATAGGAATAACAATTAACATCTATTCAGTTCTTCCTCAGAGCCAGTACTCTGCTAATAGTGTTACATTCCGTATCAGGTTTAATCTTCAAAGTAGATTTAAGAGGCGGGTATTACTATTAGCCATATGTTTGAAAAGAAGTAACTTTAGCATGGAATGCTTAAATGCCTTAGTAGACGTCACCAGCTAGTTAGTGGTAGGGGCTGAGATTCAAACCTGATGTGTTCACAGCGCATATTCTAACTACATATCATAAACCTCCTAAATGTAAATAATTTCTACTCACCCTTTAAACTAGAGCAAGTTACCTAGAATTACACATGTATCTTTTCATTCTTTTTTTCTTTTTTTCCAGAAACCTTCTGCTAGGAAAATTAGGAGAAAGTGTATGGAAGAGGATATACTGATCACATATATGTATAAAAGTCTCTTTTTAGAAACAGGGCTGGCTAGATTAAGGAAGGAAAAATTAGACATAGGGATATAGAATCTGGCCCAGTATCTGTTTACCTTGGTCCAAAGAATTCAAGATCTCAGGTAGGAAGCTCTCTATAGAATTGGAGATTTGGAATGCAAGGGCTATTAGTATATCAAACTACTCTGAAATAAGTGTCTATTGGAAATGTTTTTCTACATTTAATGTCTTACAATGAAAGCTTTATTGATTGATTGAATTAACTCAGTAAGCAAAAATTGATTTATTTAATTTAGTATTTTCTTAGTTGATTTAAAAATACTGATTCTAGGTTCAAAATATAGCATTTTATGCTTAAATTCAAAAGCATTAAAAGTGAGTATAAACATGATAATCAGTATAATTCTTTTATTATTACTTCATCTTATTTAGACCATCTTAAAAAATTAGCTTTTACTTTCTCAGAAGCCTTGTTTTCTCTACCACCCTTATTGGGGCAGAGAAGAAACTTTGATTCTCCAAATGTTTCTTTTAAAAGACAGGCTTGCATCTGCTTCAAGAAGAGATTTGCTTCTAAGGAGCCTGTAGACAGACCAAGTAGACAAGCTAATACCTGGAAACTGAAATTGAAAAGGTGGCTTTATTTTTGGCATACACTGTTCATATCTCTTGATATGAAGGATTAGTATGCTTTCTGTTCTTCTCAGGCTCAATCAGACACTCCTGACCTACAAAACACTTACCTGCCTTGGATTTGGCTACTGGAGCCATGCTTGCTCCATTTCAGGAACATTTCCAGATCACTTCCGTTTTGTCTACTCCACAACTTTTTATCCTTAGTTTTTCTGGTTTCTCAAATCACAAGTTGGTTTTGTTACTGACTCCCACTGGTTACCTTACTACTTGGATTGACTATTTGATTTTTTAATTGCTGTTGTATTTTAATCTTTGGTGCATGACTTCTGGAATCTTTCCCCTATTTTCAAGTTATCAAGGTAAAAGTTTCCCATTCTGAGCTCTATTTCAGTCGTAGGGAACATGTCCTACCTGGAATCACCTTTCACTCATACTCTACCTGACAAGGGGATAGAAATTATTATTTTCCTTTACCAGGTGGAGTAAGATATGTGAAGAAAGTAGGGGGATGGTGCTTGGAAAGAAAAGTATCCAAAGAACTGGCATGAAAAACCAGGTTATTTGCTAACATATTCTTAGATTTTACATTACTTTGTTAAAAAAACCAGCTCCCAATTGAAAGCTGATTGCTGGTTTATTGTCTTAACAACCTTATTATTACACCTGATAAAAATCCATATTAGTTGAGGGGTCTTATCTCCCTACTCCAACCTGTCATATTTCAATTAACTGTGACCAGATTACTATACTAGATATAGTTTCCTACACACACACACACACACACACACACACACACACACACACACATACATTTCTGTAGAAAGTGGATACCAATACTTATTCTGTAATGCTGTAGGGATGATTAAATTTAATAATGTATGTAAAGCAAATGTAAATGCTTAATATGTATTCAATAAATGGTGACTATCATCGCGGTTTCACATTCGAATTTTATAAAATAGGTAGCATTTTAAGGTGGTTACTGTCAGTATCATAATTTTTAAGCTGACGACTTGAGACAAAGTGAAGTTAAGTAGCCGGCTCCAAATCACATACCCAATAAAGTGTAGAGATTGTCTTGAAGTTTGAGCAAATTGTGGTCTCACTCTCAGGTAATGTGCACATTGGAAAGTATCAGCACGCTAACACGCAGGGAAGTGAATGGTTGGTCTTTCTCAGAAGTAATTGCAAGTTACCGTAGGACTGGGTAGTGATGGAAATGAGGACGCTTGCTGGAAGAAGCTCTGGCAACTGAAGCAGTTCTCTAGAGTTCCTTAAAGATGACAGAGAACAGGTGTCCCGTACTATCAACGAATGTCTTCTGTCTCAGTCAAGAGATGGGCCATGCAGACTGAAACAACTCTTTGAACCAAACTATTATAACAAAAAGTGTGAAAGGTTTTAAAATGGTAAATATTCCTCTGTGTCTGAAGCATAATGAAATGCATACATGGTATTGGTGTGAGGTATTATGGGAGATAAGATCCAGAAGGCAGATTGGCTCATTTAACAAATTATTATTTTTCTCAACTGTGTTCCAGAGCTAGGCTAAACAAGTCACTTCTACACTTGAGAAACTCATTCCGAAAGAAGAGAAAAATAAGCACACTATTATAACAAGTGCTATGGCTGCTGTAAATTCAGTGGTAACGTAAAGGAAGTAGCCTAACTGCCTCTGCCTGGGGGAGTGGAGGACGGTTTCATAAAGTAGGAGATACATGAGTTAAGATTTGAAGGATGTGTACAAGTACTCAGTGATGAGAAACACTTACAGAGGTGTTTGTGGATTAAAGTGCACGTTCTAGAAGAAGAGGGTATTATATTTGGTCCAGAATATACAATAATTGTATAATTTCTTAATATCAGAAATGGAAAATTAAAAAATATCTTAACAAATAACAAGATGGTTGCCTTATATTTAAGATAAATTTAATGCAATTCTCCTGCCAAGTCCAGATTTATTGCACACTTGCCTCACTCCTGTTATTAGAGCATTTTATCATAGACCTGGGTTTTCAAACCAACATATGAACTAGTTAATAATCACAACTTGCTGATTTTCATTGAGCTATTCAATACACTCTATTCTGAGGTAAGGAGATCAGAGAAGTATGAGCTATATATAGTCAGAAAGACTAAAAACCTCAGTAACTAGAAGAGACCTTTGCTTATTGGCATAGGTACACTGAAGGATGTTCTCTCCTCACATTACCAACATGTCAGGATTTTTAACAGATGTTATTAAGACGCCACAGTAATGCAGAGATATATGTAAGCTGAGAGCATAATCACTATGAAGACTGAAGGCTGATGATTTGACTGTGTTGAAATTACTCTGGTGTCCCTCTAATTTGTCACATGACTTAATGTTTAACTCCATTATATGGTTTTAAAATCTGGGTTCTTGACAATTTCTTTTTCTTTTCATGAAGTGCATAATGATTTGTAAACTGACTCTTCATGTTCCTAAACCACTGAGCATGTTAAAAATTAGTTTCCATGAAATAGAAGTGGTTTCAAAGGAAGTCTTGGCTCAATTTGCTTCTGTTTATGGACTTTGACTGCCAGGATATCCATTCAACGAAAGATGGTGATTTCTAACGTATTCTATTTTTACTTTGATATCCTCCCTTAACGCTATGGTTTTCTCCAAGCTACTTCACAGGATCTCCCTCCTGTTTGTCCTCAGTATATGTTACCATTAGCAACTGTTATTACTGGCCCTCTTTGCTCCATCAGCTACCAATTCTTAGGGTAAAAGTGGAAAAACCTTGCAAATATAATTGCTTAAGGAAATATTTCTACACGTATTACTAGGGGTGATTTTTAGCATCCTTTTAAAATATGTTGACACGTGAAAAGCAGGTGAGAATGAAAGAAAATGATCTTGATTATTTAGCATAAACTAAGCCAAAAAAGTTAACCTTAATAATAAAGACACAACAGTGGATTTTCCTGTTGCTCTTTTGACTTAATTCTCTTCATTTCTATGAAAACTTGAGCAAAAAACATTAACTGAATGTTTATTTGTACTAGGCACTGTGTTAAGTGCTTTGAAAATGATTAGAAATATCAGAACATTCTTCTCTTGAGAAATTCACCAGCTAGAGGGAGAGAGAGACACACAGATAAAAAGATGAGTTTTTAATAAGAATACTAGAATAATTCACATGTAAAGTTAAATTTCTATTTTGGGGGTAGAAAAACAAACTTCATTTTTATGTATTAGGGACTCAGTTTATATTTTAGCATAAACTGTCACTAGAGGATTTAGATATGTTTGGGACGTCTGGAGGATCAACGGTAAGGACTCATCTGGAATTTCTTTGCATGACAAACCAAAGAGTTTTATAGTAAAGAACTCTGAGTAGCAGAGTGGGTTGAGATGTGTAAAAAAATTAGTTCAAATCTCTTTGGAGGAGGAAATTTTTCTTGTCCTTTCTCTTGTGAACATGTTCTTGAGTCTTAATGAAAGGATTAAGAAAAAAAAAAAGATCTGAGTCTAACTTTCTGTTTAGGGAGGGTACAGAACTTGGAAGACAGAACTTAAGCTGTGGAGTCAGACTTTGAATATGAACTCTGCCATTTTCTACCTGTGTGCTCATGGGTAGTTTATCTCTTGAAATTTTATTTTCCTCTTATTCAACATGTACATATTAATACTTTACCTTAAAAATCATATGACAATGGTTAATACAAAAATTTGATGAATGCCTAGTCTGTAGGGTAAATTATTTTAGGCAAGAGAATCAAAAATAAAAGGAACGTTAGATATGAAACCTGCACTTAAAGGAAATAATATTGGTTTTGGGACTAGAATAGGTACATGCAGAGAGTTTATATATAGCCTCAACCAAGTCATGTAGGTGTATTATGAAGCCTACTATTTTAGCACTGGCTAAATATTATAGCCTTTAAATATGTGTTCAATATTAATTTAGAGGAGATGTTGACTACAGTGTGAGGGGAGGGATCTGGGCCAAAGAAGAGAGGACAGCTGGTGCTATATCTAGTCTAACTACCCAAAATAGACTATTTTTAAAAAGAAGAGACTGAGACACCTTTATTTGTCAAGGTCAAGTGCTGTCCATTATCAGTTGTCATAGAGGCTTGATAGTATGTTGACTTCAATTAGAGAAAGTAATGTCATCTCTTACTCCATTATATGTATATACATAAATGCATATATTTTTTCTTTATATATACATATATAGTTATACATTCCTATACATAATTGTAATGTATAACACATATATGAAAAAACGCAGAGAAAACATATTTGCAGAGTTCAATTAACTATGACAAAGAGAACATCTGTGTAATCATCACCCAGTTCAAGAAATGGAATATTGCCAGCACCCACTCTCCCTTCATTCACTATTTCTTCCCTCTGAATAAACATAATGATAATACTGATTTCTAATATTACCTTTAGTTTAGCTTTTACTACCCTTTAGTTTTTGAGTTTCGTACCAGTGGAAACATGCAGTATATATTATCCTTGACTGAATTCTTTCGATAAATATTAGGTTAGTGATATTCGAATACATTGTTGCCTTTGGCTGTAGTTTGTTTATTTTCATTACCATATACTACTACAGTGTATAAAAGTGCTCTCAGTTAAATAGCCATTTTTCTGCTGTGGGGTATTTCCCAGTTCTTGACCATTATGAATACTGCTGCTATGAATAATTTTGTATGTGTCTTTTGATGCCTCTATGTATGATTTTTTTTAAAATATACTAGTGGAATTCCTCTGTCATAAAGTAGGGCATGTTATTTCAACTTTAGTAGAAAATGCCAATAGTGTGTTCTCAAATCATTTTGTTTAGTCATTTTCTGTGGATATTCCAAGTGTTTTTGAAAGAAGGTGTATTCTGCAGGTGCTGGGTGCAGTGTTCCATATATTTCAATTGGGTCAAGTTTGCTAATCACATTGTTCAAATTTTCTCTATATTTATTGATTTTCTTTTTCCTGTTTGCTCTATCAGCTAGTGAATAAGCTGCATTAAAATATCTCCTGTCACTTGTCTGTTTCTTTTTGTACATTTGTTATTTTTTCTCACACATTTTGAGACAATGACACTGTGTAAAATGTATATTTTATGTCTTTATTCTCTATGATCCTAGTGGGTAACCTTTTACCATTTGATGTGTCTGTCTTTATTTCTAAATTTTCTTTTTTTGTGCTAAAGTCTACTTTGATACGGATAGAACTTAGAAGCTTTCTTTTGGTTAGTGTTTGTATTCTATAACTTTTTCCAAATTTTTAACTTCAACCTTGCAGTACTCATATTTTAGAAATGTTTTTTGTAGTTAGTATATTATTATCTTTTAATTTTTATATCTTTCCTTTAATTAGATCACTTATCCACTTATAAGTAATATAACTATTGATATAGTTGTATTAAAATCTGTCAGCTTCCTATTTGCTTTCTATTTATCTCTCCTCTCTCTTTTCTTATTTCTACCTTCTGCTTCTTTTGGGTAGATTGCATATTTATCTGGTTCCATTTTTTTTTCTCTGTTAGGTGAAAATTATTTGTTGTTATTCTTTTTGTGAATACTTTAGGAATACAACGCCCTTGACTTAGTCTAAATTAATTGTCACTTTTACCTTAAAAAAAATCCAAGGGAATTAAAACACTTTAACTCCTTTTACCACTACATTTCATCTCAATGCAATTGTTACATATTCTAATTCTCTCTTTCTCTCTCTCTCTCTATGTATCCTAAGACATTATTATTATTTGATATAGTCAATGTTTATTTAGATTCAGCCTGATATCGACCACTTTTATTGCTCTTCATTCCTTCCTGTATCTCTGATCTTCCATCTGAAATTATTTTCCTTCTGCTTGAAAAATACTCCTTGTAATTCATTTTGTCTGTTGAGAAAAATTCTCATAATTTTTATTTATATGAAGGTAATTTTATTTCACATTAATTTTTGAAAATGTTTGTTTTATTTTGTTTTTCTGGGTATAGCAATCTAGATTTTTATTTATTTTAGTACTGTAAAAGTATACTTCACTGTTTTTTATTTCATTTTATTTTATTTTATTACTTTTGTTGAGGATTCAGCTCAGTCCAATTGTTGCTCCTTTGAAAATTTTTGTGTTTGTGCCTTTAGCTTCTTTTACACACTGTTATTGTTTCCAGTTTTCAGGAATATCAGTAAAATATAGTTAGGTCAGAATTGCTTGGATCATACATATCTTCTTAAATTTTATCACCAGATAATTCTCACCTATTATCTCTTCACATATGGCTGCTGCTATGTTTAAATTATTAAATTCTATTATTAACTGTGTCTAAATTATTAAGTTCTATTGTTAAATTATTAATTTTGTTTTAAAATCTTTTAATTGCAGAATTTCTGCTGTATAGATTTTTGTCTTTTATTTATTTGAATATATTAAGAATAATTACTTTAAAATGGTCTAGCAACTCCAATATCTGGAGCTCCATTGAATAGGCTTCTATTACATTTTGTTTATGCTGGATGCAATTCATGCATTCTGTGGCCATGTGTTCCTGATTATTTTTGACCATGTATATTTGAAAATTTTTGAGTTGATTTGAAGTCGGACTATAGTCTCTGAAAGTGCCAGTTTATGTTGAGTGCACATTCTCTTCCAGGATATAGTTCTTTCAAATTTCAACCAAAAATATGCAGAAGTTTAACAGAGACCTGCCACCTTAGCAGGTCCTCAACTCCAATTTTTATCCACCCAGCCCTGTAAGGTTGTCAAAATGTGACTCAGATTGTTTTCTTCTTAGTAGTCTTTAAAAGAATCAATAGATATTTCCAGGGGCAAAGTGTCTAAAATGCTAGACTCATTTTTCCAGAGCCTCATTTCCTTCCTTCTAGTTACATAGTTACACTGAATAGGCAATTCTTCACTGTCTTAGTAGCTCTGCAAGGACACTCTAATGGGTTATTCATCTATCTATCTGTCTCTTTATATATCATCTGTCTGTCTGTCTTTTTTTCTATCCATTTATCTATCTGTCTCTGTTTATCTATCATCTATCCCAGTTTCTTTAGTTATCCTTAGTAGAAGGGTTGGTCTAAATTAACTAAGTTTCCTTAATCAAAAATGGGCTCCTAATTGCCAAAAGGCCTTTATTTATTGTTTTGCTTTAAATGATCAATATAAATAGTGTTCTGTGCTATCATACTGTTTTGCTGAAAAGTTACTTTTAAAAAGACTCATTCTTGTTTCAGTGTTTTATTCTAAGAATTACCATGTATTATAGCTTAAATTGTTAAGTTTGAAATGAAATAAATTCAAATTAATTTTAGTTAAAATTGATTTATTTTTATTTATTAGGATATGTTTCACCTTTTAAGAAGATTTATTTTAAGTGTCTTTGGATAATGAGGACTTTCTACAATTTGAAGCCCACAGTATCTTTTTAGACATAAAATTTGCAAAAGACTTGTTTAAATATTACTTTAAATATCTGTTTAAATTTAAAGTTACTAAATTACTACATATTACAAAATTACTAAAATATTACTAAATTAAATATTCCTAAGATGTTTTCCTAAAAACCACCGGTGTTAAGCAATATTAGGCAGAATAATGACCACTCAAAGATGCCCATTTTCTAATCTTAAAGATGCTGAAAACCTGTAAATATGTTAGCTTACATGACAAAAGGGAATTGAAACTATAATTAAGTGTACAAACCTAGAGAAGAAATTAATCTGGATTATCTGAAAGGGTGTACATTAATTATATGAGTTCTTAAAAGTGAAGAGTTTTTCCGAGCTGTAGTTAGTAAGAGAGATGTAATGTTAGATGTATCAACTTGCTATTGTTGTCTTTGAAGGAGGCCATGAGCCAAGGAATGCAGGTGGCCTCTAGAGACTGGAAAAGGCAAGGAAATGGATTTTCCCCTAGAGCCTCTAGAAAGGAATGCACCCCTGCCAAACACCTTGATTTTAGCCCAGCGTGACCTATGTCTGACTTCTGACCCACAGTAGTGAAAGATGATAAATTTGTGTTGTTTTAAGTCACTAAGTCTGTGGTAATTTGTTATGCCAGCCATAAAAACTAATACTGCCTCTAAATGAGTTCACGATTTCTACTTTCTTCATGTAATTATTTCTTCATGCTACCGCAGTGTGATCTTTTAAAATAGAAATTAGGTAGCTATTAATATTCTGCAGTCATATAAAGTATAATGGATACTTTTATATTTATTGCAATTTTATAGGAAACCGAGGCTGGAAAGGTTAAGTGAATTGTCTAAGATACAGCTAGCAATTTTCAGTGCTGAGATTCAAAATCATACAGTCTGGCTCCCAAAAGCCATGTTCTTAGTAATTAGCCCATGCTGCCTTCCTTCATTTTAATTCCTTGATCAAAATCGTTTAGCTACATTACATAGCCATAGAATTGAATTTGGACTCCTGACCGTGGGTACTTTATCTGATATCTGCCTGTATCATTTTCTCGCCTTGATACCTGTGTTTCAACACAATAGCCTAATCTAACTATACCCCACCTTTGGGCTTTTGCAGTCGCTATTCCAGATTCCTGGAATGCTTTTTCTTCAGATTTTTGCAAACTGAATCCTTCTAGTCATTTAGCTTTCTGGCTCAAATGGATCATCCTCAAGGAGGCTTCCCATGGCCAATCAATCTAATAGTCACTTGGCCATACTTCTTACTACCCATTTTTATTTCCTTGCAATTTTTCTATATTAACATTGCCTTTTTACTTTATTTTTCAGTTGATGTATTTCCTCTCCCCTCACTGGAAAGAAATCTCCACAAAACCTGAGATCATGTATCTCTTGCTTGCTTCTGTATTCCATCAAACTAGAATAGTGCCTGGCACACAGAGGGCACTTACATTTTTTTTTAAATAAATGAGTGATCTCGTGAACACTCATAAGCATTTCAATATACTTTCTACAGTAGTTGAGAAAAAGGTGGTGCTCTGGGAACTACACAAACCCACAGACGTTTTCATCTGCACTAATGTTAATGAATAGTTGTGAATTGATTATTATTAAAAAACTGCAAATTTATCTACAGGATTTAGAATCTCTCCTGTCTCTATTTAAGGTGGGTGGATTGGAAGGCAGATATATTTTCTTGCTTAAGGAAGGTAATGAATGGGGCTAAATTCTGTTACATACGAAAGGAATCAAACTATGTGGAGGGATGTGATGGGGGGAGGGGGGTGGGTGGAGTTGAAAGATAATTTAACAGCGGCTGTGCCACAGGGAGAGGAATCTCTCAGGAAAGGTTTGTTGAGTTACATGCAATTTCATTCTTTTTGTTTCCCCCAAAAAATCTATGACAAAGACCTACTTATTTCAAAATATTTTGAGCTATGTTTTGTTTTGGGTGTGTTTAGTTTTAAATTTTTCTTTTTTACTTACTTGTTGAAATATGTATAGGAGTCAGGGCTATATAAGAGTAAGACTGTAGATAAAGGCTCCATCTTGGGCCATGTTGCTTATTACGGCAAACACAAGCTCTGTGTTCATGAGACTATTGGCAGGCAATTGGTACAAATTAAGATAATAATGATAGAAAATTGTAAACCATTGTTATGATAGGGAAGTGTTATGATAGGAGAAATAAAAGGTGCTAAGGGAACAGAAGCAGAAGGATTTAACCTATTCTAAGGATTCAAGAAACACTTCTCTAAGGAAGAGTAAGCTAATTAGTCATAAGGACAGACATGGGTGATGTGTATTCCCAGGCGCAGAGCAATGTATAGAAAATCTGAAAGGTGAGCACGTGGTCCATTTGAAAGGTTTGGTATAGTCAGGCATTGGCAGGGGATAGTGTAAGGGGGGGATAAGTGGCTTCAGGATGTTAAAGAAGAGACATGTAGATCATTACAGCCTTACTGGTCTTAGTAAGAAACTGATGTTTTATCATAAAGGCAATAGGAGACTACTGAAAGTTTTTAAGCATAGGAGAAATGTGGTCCGATAAGTGATTTACAAAGATTGCACAGCTGGGTGGGGAATAAAGTAGAAGAGAAATATATTGGATATAGTAAAACCCTTTATAAAGCTGGTATATAAGGGAGAAATGTTAGTAGCAAACTAGAATAGTGGAAGTGGGGACCTGAAGAACTGGAACGACTTGAGAGCTACTTAAGAAACAAAATGGTATAATGAGGGGGTTTATTGGTATGGTGAATACTGTGCCATTCAAATCCACTTTTTAGAGTGTGCTGCTGCTAAATAGCCCCAGTTTCAGCTGGGAAGATCTCCCCTGCCCAAGGTTGCACCCCTTTCTAGGGTGGCCACATCCAGTGAATAATCAGTGTGAGGATATAAATATTCATTCAAGAATAACCATGGGATTGGCATTGGGACTGCATCTCGACCCAACTTTTCCCTCTACATAATCCTGTTTCCTTCTTTTCCTTTCCATAGCTGTTGATCCCAAGAGCACTTTCTAGTAAACTTCTGAACGCTAATTTCTGCCTCAGAGTCCACTTCCCAGGGAACCCAATCTATGGCAAATGGTTATGAGTCTGAGGTGTGTAATGAAGAGTGATAATTTAATAGACTCCTAGATTTCTCTCTTGAAAACTGGGTAAGAGATAGGTTATTTAATGAGATAGGGAATCCCAGAAAAGAAGGCATATTTTAAGAAGTAAGAAGTTTTAGGTGTCCATGTGACACCTAAGTGGAGCTATTCAGGTATCTCTTAACTCTTCAGATCTGCATTCCAGGAGGTAAGCCATGGAAGTCGAGAGTAAAGGAGGTAGGTAAGGGAATTAGAGAATTAATTAGAATGTTTGAAATCATGATTGAGTAGATGGGAAAATAAATTGACTAGAATATGAAAACACAGCATAAGCTCTAAATGCCACAGTGAAGAACTATAATTTGGCACATGTTTTATGTGAATTCTTATAAAAATGAGAGGAGTTAAGAAAAGATATCATGGCAGGCTACCTCTTTTTAACATGAGACCTAAAGTTCAATTCTTTGGTAAGAATATCTTCTACCTTATACTCTCTGCCTGTCTTGAGCCCAGTTGAAATGTTTCTGCAGTGCTCAGATTTAACCAGCTAAGAGGGACCAAGAAAGTATTTCAATTCATTTGACAGAAATCTTCTAACAAAAAGAAGGCATCCTAAAATAAATGTCTCTGGATGAAAAAAACATTACAGTACAGTGGAAGTTTGATCCTGTCTTTTAAGGTCAGGAGCATATTTTGGCTTTTGTGTGATTCTCAATTCAAAACATCTGTCCTTATTAATAATGTGGTAAAAAGGGTCATGTAAGATTTGGCACCAAAATATTGGTTACCCTTATAACTAACAGAGAAGATACTCTTTAGGTGCTTCTTTGGATCTGCTTTGCAGAGAAATAAATATATCTTTGCTGTACTGAGAATTGCACAGTCAGAAAATTTTTGCTGAATACAGAACTATCTCAGTCACTCATGACTTATTTTTTATTGACCAGAAACTAGATCATAGACCCAATTTTCTAACCCAGGGAAAACAAAATAAGACGTGGCTGAGAACTCTCTCTGAGTGAATAGAATGCAGTTTTCCCATTTTATTTGAGAATATATTAGATACACAGAAGATAAAGATTGTAATTATGGATCAAATGGAAGCTCAAATCCAATGCATGGTATTTATTAATAAAAAAATATTTATCTGCCTACCATGGAAAACAGTTGACATAGACCTTTTTCTTACAGTTTTGGGAAGTAGAGTCTGTGCCGGATAGCTTCCGTTTGCCCCTCCAGAACCTCTACTCACCTTTCTCCATTTGCACTTTGCTCAGGGAGGCTGAACTCTAAGCTGTATCAGCTGGCTCCTTGTTCTCTAGCGTTCAGTTGATTTTGAGGGGTAGGAGGCACTCTAGGAGATTCGGTGAGTGGGAAAGAAGTATATTCGGGGTTTTATTGCCCTGATCAGTCTTCTTCAGGGGTTGTAATGGGCCGGCTCCCTATATGGCGGGTCACAGCTCCAAAAAGGTAGCTTTCCTGCTCTCAAAACTCACTTTCCCCCAGGACTCAGGATGGTGTCAGAACTCCACTGTTATTAGTCATAGGATACTGTGATATTTCTTTTTTTTTTTTTTTTAATAAATTTATTTATTTTATTTTTTGGCTGCATTGGGTCTTCATTGCTGTGCACGGGCTTTTCTTTCATTGCAGTGAGCAGGGGCTACTCTTCGTTGTGGTGCACGGGCTCTAGGCGTGTGGGTTTCAGTAGTTGTGGCATGCGGGCTCAGTAGTTGTGGCTCACTACTCTAGAGTGCAGGCTCAGTAGTTGTGGCTCACGGGCCTAGTTGCTCCGCGGCATGTGGGATCTTCCCGGACCAGGGCTGGAACCCATGTCCCCTGCATTGGCAGGCAGATTCTTAACCACTGTGCCACCAAGGAAGTCTCTGTGACATTTCTTATTGCTTCCCTACATCAGACCCATAGCTTTTCCAAGAATACATTTTGAAACCCTCCTCCAATTACTCAATTTAAGTGTGCCATTTTTTTTTCCTGCTAAGACAGTAGACTGAACCATTCAGACAAGTGTTAATACGTTATTCTTAATTGTTCTTCAAACCTCCTTAAAATATTGTCATCAGAAGTAGGATTTAATCAACCTTGAATACTATGTTTAAAGTATTTTGCAGCCCTTTAACTAGGCTTCTAAATACAGTTGACCCTTCAACAACAAGGGTTTAACTGTTTGGGTCCACTTTTACATGGATTTTTTTCCGGGGTAATCACTACAGGACTACATCGTTCATGTGCATCTGTGGTTGGTTGAATTGCAGATGTGAAACCGTGGATAAGAAGGAACCGCTAAGGAAGGTTCCTTCCGCTATAAATTATATGTGGATTTTTCACTGTGTGGAGGTAGGGCACCTCTAATCCCAGCATTGTTCAAGGGTTAACTGTATGTACTTTCATTATAAATCAAGAATTTATTTTTTAGTGCCTACTAGTGTGCATGGAACTGGGCAAGAAGATGAATCAGTCATTAAACCAGCTCTCAAGATGCTGACAGTAAGGTAGCAAACATGGAGCATATTAAATATTGTAGATGATAGGCTTTGGAAATTGAGCACATGTTCCATATTTCTGATTTCTAATGTTATATTTGATTTTGTTTTCAGTGTTTCTTTTGATCTCATTTACTTTTAGTCTATGTTAGCTTTGTTTTATGTGCTTTTGTTTTCATATTTTTCTGGTAATTTGGGCAGCTATATTCTGAGTATAATTGTTTCTTAAAACTGTTCCCTAGTTTATTAACTTTGAACATTATCTATTGGTTCCCTGCTTTAAAAGGATGAGAAATTTGTGTACATATGTCTTCCTTCCTCCTCTGTTTACTTCCAGCATCTAAATTTTTAGTGAGTGATATTTTTACAGGGTAAAGATTTACAACTTTACATCCTCTTCAATAGCCATAATTTTCAAAGCTGTTTAATATTATTTATATTTAAAAGAATTCAGTGCTTACAGAGTTTTCTTTCGTAGTATAACTTCTTCCATTTAGAGTTATTTTGGGTCATCGTTTATTTTGGTGGATTTTGATATTAATAAATTTTATGTGCTCTTTTTATAGTCTAGAGATAGTTGTTAGAATTAAATGCTGCAAATATCTCCTCCTGGTCTTTTCCCCTTCTATTAACTCTGTCTATGGCATCAGTCATGAACACAAATTCTGAAATTTAAGGTAGTCAAGTTTATCAAGTGCATACCTTATAATTTATATTTTTAAAATTAAAAAAGAAATTCTCTTCATTAACTTTATAATTTTATCTTTCATATTTAATTTTAAAAATTCACCTGGAGTTCTTAGTGTCTTTTTTACCAGATATCGAGCCAGTATCCACAACACCATCTGCTAAACGGGTGCTCATTTTCCTTTCTGATATGTATTAATAATAACTAATCTTTACTGAGCACTTACCCTATGCCCACTAGTGTTCTAAGTGCATTACTCAACTAATCCTTATAAAAACCCTATAAAGAAGACATTTTTTTAACTTTATATATATATTTTAAAATTTCAGCTTTATTGAGGTATAATTGACATAAAAATTTATAAAATATTTAAAAGATACATCGTGGTGATTCCAATATATACACATCGTGAAAGGATTCCTCTCATCTAGTTATTTAACCATATCCATCACTTTACATATTTACCTTGAGGAAATTATGCCAAGTGAAATAAGCCAGACACGGAAAGACAAATACTGCATGGTATCACTTTTATGTGGAATCTACAATTTTTAAAAAGTTAAATTCAGAGAAACAGAGAGTGGAAAAGTGATTGCTGGGGACTGAGGCAGAGGTGGGAGAAATAGGGACATGTTGGTAAAAGGGCACAAACTTTCAGGTATAAGAGGAATAAGGTCAGAGGATCTAGTGTAAAATATGGTAACTGTAGTTGATAACACTGTATTGTATAATTGAAATTTGCTGAGAGTAGAACTTAAATGTTCTCACCAAAATAATAATAATAATAGTAATAATAATAATAAAATAATAAAGAAGACACTATTTTTACTTCCTATTTTACAGAAGAGGAAACGGAGGCACAGAGTGGTGAATAGTTAGGTTAAGGTCACAGAACTATTAAGTTCCAGAACCATGTTTTGGATGCAAGCAGTGGGGCTCCAGTATTCATACTTTTAACCTCTACATTCTACTCACCTTCATTCCATGTGTGCATGGATATTTTTCTAAGTTCACTGTTGTTTTGTTTTTTTGGTCTGGTTATTTGTTCCTGAACTAGTTGCGCAATGTACTTTATTACTGTGTTTTGTAATATATCTTAATATCTGCTAGGATAAATTTTTGTTCTTCTCTTTCCAAATTGAAATAACCCTCTGTGGACCTTTATTCTTCAAGGTAAATTTTTGAATAATTTTTCTGAGTTCCTCAAAAAAGCCCTGTTGGATTTTGATTCAAATTTGTGTTGAATTTATAGGTTAATCTGGAGCATTGATATCTTTATAGTGTTAAAAATTCCATCCATAAACATGAAATTAATGTTTAGCCTGTGTTTATGCCCTTTATGGCCCTTAATATAATTAAATATTTTTCTCCATAAATTGCTGTGCAAGGTAAATTCTTTGTTAGGTTAATTCCTATTTTTTTTCCTATTATGAATGGTATCTAATATATACTCCAGTTCGATGTTACCAATATAAAGTAATGTTTTTAATTAAAAAAGTGCTCTTACACTTTTTAAGTTCATTTTTTATTTAGAAGCCCAACGGAACTCTCTAATTCTAAAATATTTTTCATTCTGTTGAGTTTTCAGTGTATTTAATTCCATCACCTGTAGATAATGACAGTTTTGTCTCTTCCCTTCTTAATCATTCTATCACCTATTGATTTTTTTTTTCCCCCTAATCATAGGCCTGAGCTACCAGGCCTTTTCATCCTATTTCTGATCTTAAAGATATATGGCCAACTAAAGATTTTCCAGAATCATGAGATTTCCTGAGTTTTTGATCAAATTAAGAAAGTTTTGGACTCTTCCTAGCTCTAAGTTCTTTTTCTAAACATAAATATTTGTTAATACTTATCAAATGCTTTTTCTGTATCTGTTGAACAATTCTTTGATTTTCTCCTTTTCTTCACTAATGTGATAATCTGAACTTCAAAGGTAAATCTACTGAACTAAATATATTATTTTAAAGCATTTTGTGTCTGATTATCAGACATTTTATTTAGGATTTTTGCAACTATTTTCATAGGTGAACTAGACCTATGATTTTTGTGCTATTCTTATTCCACTTTTGGGCTTAGGTTCATATGGCCTTACAAGATAAATCACACAGCTCCTCCCACTTCCCCCTTTTTTCTTTAATAACAATGTGGTTAAAGCAAGTTTGTGAGAATTGATCATACAGCTATTTTAATTGGGGAATTTTTTTCAGAATGTGGAGGAGTTGTTCTCTGATTGCCATTTCGGTTTTTCAAAATGATTATTTGATATGTCAACTTTCATATTTTTGTGTGTCCAATTTTTTTATAGCTTTCTATCTTGTCCATGTAGGTTTTCAAATTTTGCAAGTTTCCATTGAAATCTATTTATCATGTTCTTGATGATATTCCTTTACCATTTGTATAAAATAATAAAATTATAAGGAATGTTTTACTTTTATGTTTTCATTATTAATTATCAAATTATTTATATAAGTTTACATTTATATTATTAGATTTAGATGTATTATATTTATTAATTGATAAAAATTTTTTAAATTTAGAAATCTTTGTTCTATTATATTGCATTTATTATCCTTTTATAATGCTCTGTTTTATTTTATCATTTGGGATTTATAAATTTTCTTACCCCCTTCTCTGGTATCTAAGCTTTAGCATGGTAGACAGAGTCAAGGTTTCTTGTTATTTTGCCATATTATCCTTCACTTGAGTAGCATCTCTCTTAACATATGTATTTTCCATTCCATTTATGTATTTTTCTCTTCTTCAGAGATACCATTTATGTCTAGATTGGGTCTATTTTATTTGCTTTCTATAGCTGTTGTCTTTCAGCATTTTTGTCACTATTTTCTTCCATTTGGTTTTGCATGTTCACTCATCTGTCTTCTACCTCATTGCTACTGTTCTAATGATATCTATTCCATGCCTTGAAAATCTTAGTGTATTTTCAAATTTTAGTATTTTTCATTGTTATTTTCAATATTCTTCCTGATTTCTTCTAGTTTACCTTTTATATTCTGTGGTCTTATCATTTTTTTCTATTTCTTGTACTTATTCTTTGAAGTTTCTTAGCAAATAACTCACATTCTCTTTTATTATAATAATGAAGAAATTGACTTTAGAACATTTCATATTCCACGAGTGTTCTTTACTTCATGTTGTTTACTTGTTTTATTGCTTTTGTCTGAACTGAAAGGATTCAGAATTTGTGTTAATTAAATCAGTTCTATGTATAAGTTTATTTTTTGAAATATCTCCCACATCTCCACTCCTATTCAAAAAAGGAGTGTAGAGGTTGACCAGTATTCTTAAGAAGATTAGGTAGAATGTTTCACTTTAACTTATGCTTAAACCCTTAAGTTAATTAATTATGTTTATGTTATTCAGCACTTATAATATGCTACATATTACATTAATGTTGTATCACACATTGGCCCATTTCATTTTAATAACTACCTTATAAGGTGTATAGTATAATTAATTCCATTTTGCAATTGATGAAATAGAGTCATAGAAAGGTGAAGCTACTCCCTTAATGTCACACAATTAGTTAAATGGAGGATTTGGGTGGCAGTATTTACTAATCAAAAAGGATTTTTGCAATTTATTGCCATTTATAGTTATAATTTATGAAAATTAAATTTGTAAAATTATATTATTATTTTTGATATTTTAGAGTTACAGATGAGGATTTATTTTTTCAAATTACAATATTCAAGTTGTAGGACAATAAACCAAATGGGTCTTAGAGACCATTAGGTCCAGTTCCTCGATTTTGCAAATGACGGAAACAGGCCAGAGAGCACTGTCTTCATTGCTGAGTCATCTATCCTTATTATTCCATTTGTAACTATTTGAAATAATCAAAGAGGTTCAGCTATTTTATGATTCACTTTGAAATATTTAAGTATTGAGAAATAGAATCTATCTATCATTCCTCCTCCTTTAAACACTAGCAAAAGCAAAAATATAGGCTAGAATATATAAAAATTAGAAGATGATTTTGACCTAATGAGTAAACTAAAATGTGCTTTCATAAAATTATTTGCTGTCTCCTAAACATCTTTATACTCCAACGCTTTATTCAATCTGATTTAAAATGAACAAGTGTGAGACTTCCCTGGTGGCACAGTGGTTGAGAATCTGCCTGCCAATGCAGGGGACACGGGTTCGAGCCCTGGTCTGGGAAGATCCCACATGCCGCAGAGCAGCTAGGCCCGTGAGCCACAATTACTGAGCCTGCGCGTCTGGAGCCTGTGCTCCGCAACAAGAGAGGCCGCGATAGTGAGAGGCCCGCACACCGCGATGAAGAGTGGCCCCCGCTTGCCGCAACTAGAGAAAGCCCTCGCACAGAAACGAAGACCCAACACAGCCATAAATAAATAAATAATTAAAAAAAATATATATATATATAAAATGAACAAGTGTGCCTGACTAGACCTAAAAAATGATTTTGTAATAATTCAAGATTATAACATTTATTTTCTAACATACAGCTAATGAATGCTTACTGTTAGGCATTGTCAGAGCAATGAACACACAGCAGTGAACAGTTGCTGCTCTTAAGTCTCTGCCCCCATGGAAGTTATAGATAAAAAAGTAAACTATCATATCGTATAAGCAGGTAGTGAAAACCATGAAGGGAATTGAGTGATGAGGTTGGGGGTGGTTTTTTTTTTTTTTTTTTTTTTTTAAATGATGGAGCTAGGTATTTTTTTTTAAATTAATTTATTTCATTTTATTTATTTTTGGCTGTGTTGGGTCTTCATTTCTGTGCGAGGGCCTTCTCCAGGTACGGCAAGTGGGGGCCACTCTTCATCACGGTGCGCAGGCCTCTCACTATCGCGGCCTCTCCAGTTGCGGAGCACAGGCTCCAGACGCGCAGGCTCAGTAGTTGTGGCTCACGGGCCTTGTTGCTCCGCGGCATGTGGGATCCTCCCAGACCAGGGCTCGAACCCGTGTCCCCTGCATTGGCAGGCAGACTCTCAACCACTGCGCCACCAGGGAAGCCCTGGGGGTGGTTTTTTAAAAATTCCCGAGGGAAGATCTCTTTAAGGAGATATCATATGTGAAGATCTGAATGAAATGATGAATTGAACCATTTAATAATCTGAGGTCGAAGAGCTTTTCATTGAGAGCAAGAGCTGGGCCTGTTTTAGGAAGAGCAATGATTCTAGTGTTTGGAAGGTAAGGTGACTAAGGAGGAAACGGATGGAGATTATTACAGATAGATAAGGGCTAGCTCGTATAGGACCTTGCAGAGCCTAGTAAAGAGTGGGATTTATTCTAAACGTGACCGAAGCCACTAGAGGATTTAAATCTGGAAATAGGATGATTTGATTTATGTTTTAAAAAGATCATTCTGTTGATGTTTGGAGAAGAGACTACAAGGGCAAGAAAGGAAAGCAAAATGTCAGACAGAACACTGTGGATCGTCAGTTCACAAATTATAAATTGATAAAGTCAAGACGAACAAAAGAATTGTTTTAACTAGACATTGCTTATTGCTTTGTAATTCTCTTTAAATCATCATTGGAATACAGCTTGGTATATGCTTTGTATACCTTTTAAACCTATGTAAGAGAAATCAAAATTTTACGTAAAGGGCATTTACTTCGGGCTGCCATGTCCGTCTTCACCATTCCTAAATAGATTGATTCCTCCAACCTAAAAAATAGTCTGGTAATGTCTAGCCTAGGGCACTGGAATTGTACTATTTAAGTTTAAATTCCATATTTGCTGCTAACTAGCTATGCTCCTTGATAACTCTGTAATATTTGTCAAGTTACTTAAGCTCTCTCAGTTTCATTATGGATATATTTAATAGTACCCACTTATTAAGGTCGTTTTGATGATTAAGTAAAATAATCTATGAAAGGATTTTAACAAAGAATTTGATGCAGAATAAATTTGCAATGAACACTGGTTGGTGTGTTGTTATCCACTCTGACCCTGGTAAAGATTTTTTACATGTTACTTAGAGGCGATAATAATAGAAATACTATTAGTGACACTTTCATCAAACATTTTCTCCAAGATTAAACTTGAATATATATGAGGTCATTCATTCATTCATTCATTCAAAAGAAACCCCAAAACACTTATTTCAGCAACAGTAATGTTCCAGGTTTTACGTGAGTTACACAGGCTGGAGGAAAGATTCAGAGAACAAAGGAAAAAGCAGTATTACCTTAAAATTGTTTTCTTACCTCCATAAATTAATATGCAAATAATATACAAATATCTTAACATTTAGATATAGTTCCCTCTATAAAAGAGAAATTTTGATAAATCAGATGAAGCTATATAATTCTGAATATGAATGACCTTCAGTTAGTAGAAAAGTTCAAAATGAATGAAAATAAAGGAATTTGAAACACTCTGGATATATTTTCTTTTTTTATTTTTCCCTTTAATATTATCTATTGCAAAAAATTTGGTCTACAAAATTTACACCTCAATCTAAGTCCACAGAGCCAAGGGTCAGAAACCTCAACCGTCTTTAAGGGATTATTTTAAGAAATCCCTTCCCTGTGGTGTCACTACCGTGAAGCAACATTTTCTTAAACAGTCACAATTTCCTCTGAATATTTCCATAAAACTTTGTGTTTTAGGTTAAAAACAACTTTTTCAGTCTCATTATCTTTAAAAACAAAAGTCCAAAGAAAAAAGGGTAGAAAAAAGATTAAATTTATAAGTATTTACCATTTCAGGTTGGCAATTTTTTCATTTCATTGAATAAGAGCAAATAAAATATAGGTTTATACTCTAATTCATATAAAATAACATCCTCTGTGGTATTTATCACTGTTGCTTCCTCCCCACTGCAAGCCCTTGCTATAGAAGGAACTGATTTGACTTTGAATAAGTTTGAATCCAAATCAAGCTGGATGATTTATGATTGAATGATTGAATAAACCTAAAATTTAACTATAAAATGTCAAAAAAATTATTGGCCCTAAACGTGGCTCAGCATGGCATTTTAAACCATAATGCAACAGAGTATAATCCAGTAAACTGGAAGACACAGTGAGGAAACCACTTTCTTCCAAGTTTTTTTCTCTATCATTTTAGTTCCAGCTCCATAGATATGGCATGTTAAAAGGGTGCTTGTTTACATTTGAATAAATATCCCTAGAAGGCTACCTGTTTCCTCTTTTTTTTTGGTTATTTTCCTTTCATACTTAAAATTCATTATTTTAAAAATCTGATTTTTATTAGAATTCAAAGATAAATTGGTTGTTTTTTTCTTAATCAGTGAGACTATTAATGATTATATATTTTGGAAATTGTTGTTTTCTTCCAAAATTTTATTTATGTAATTTACCCTATTTGAATCAAACAAGAATTTGTCTCATTTTAGTAGTTAATATATCAGAACTAGAGGTTGAAATTTTGCATTCTTGGACATAACCACATTTATGTACAATTAGCTTAGTATGATCTGGAGTGCCTTGAAAGAACACTGGATGTAGGAAAGCTGTGTTCTATTCGTTGATCTGCAGTAAATGTCTGTATAACCAAATTAGCCACTTTTCCCCTCTAAACCTCCCTTTTCTAATATAAGAAAAAGAGAGTGGGTCAGATGGTATCTGAATCCATTCTTCTTATTAATTCCATGAGTTTAGAGTATAAATATACTGTGGAATTACAAGAAGAAAAATTTTAAAAACGTTTTCATTTTTTTTTCTTGAAAATTCAGCGGCCATAATTTTTATATTGAGTGTACAAGATTTCAAGTTAGCAGGCAATTGTCTGGAACATTTAGCACACTATTTTAGTTATCAAACTTACATGATGAGATTTACCTGGAATAAAGTCTACCTAAATAAATTTCCAAAGCACTCCATGGGATTCTAACCTGTATCTATAAATTATTATACAGACCTAAGTGTTTGAGTACAAGATTTTTAAAAGTTGAGTTGACATTCAAAAGTATGCCATGCTCGCAAGTCAGTCAGCTCAATGGACAATTGCATGCACATGATTGTTATTAACCCCTTATTTTCACTGTCAGTTAAATGGGCTTCCTCATAAAATCACATTCCAGGGTTGACATGGCCTTCTGGCACCCAGAAACCTATCGTATAAACTGACAAGTAAGAGTAACTAGGCGTGAGGGATTGTTCCAAAAAGATTTCCAGCCCCAAACATTCTAGCTAATTGAAGAACAAGAATAGGGTAACTTCTCTGCTATTTCTAAAATTACAGCTTCATTGTTTGAAAGTTTATGGAGGACCCATAATTTGTGTCTGGTGCAATCATTTCAAAGTCGCCTGAGGGGAACATGAAAGAGTGAGTACTGTACCAGGTACTTTTCTGGCTTCTCAAATATGGGATAAAATGATAACCAGGTGAAACAAACCTAGAATAGCCTAAAACTGGCCTCTTTTCTAACGGAATTTCCAATTCATGTTGTCCTAAGTGATAAACAAAAACAGTATAGTCTGAGAAAAGAAGTTTTGTCAAGAATTTGAGTTTTGAAGAGGTTCTAGTTAATTATAAAATCATTATCACATTAATTTATGATGTTTAAAGGATAAAGGGATGTATCCAAGGTCAAACACTAAGTTGAATAATCAGAGTTGTAACTATAATTTTATCTTGCATTTGATGAGACATTCTTGGGCTGGAGTTATTGCCCAATAGCTGCATGGACCTGAGCAATTGTATGCTGTCCTGTTATTTCCTTCAGCCCCTGGTCCTGGTGCTAGCATGTCACTGGCTAATCTCTGAGTTGCTCTTTGGATGAGACTCAGATATCCAAATTTGGGATCTGGTACTATTTATCCATGTTCTTTCCCCAAACCCCTGCAGGTTCACGCTCTCATTTAAGTCCTTACAGACAAAAGAGATCTTTCAGCTTATTTTCTGCCATCAGGGAGGGGCTTAGCACTTAACACCTCATAAAAACTATTTGCTTTCACACTAAAATAAGGAGGCCCCAGGCTAGATATATAAATATATCACAATGATGTAAATATATCACCAGAGGTACACATGTTGAAGAACAAATTCTATAAATTTCAACAAAATATATGAAAGGAAGAAACAAAAAAACACAAACCCTTTTCCAAGTTTCCGTATACTTACAGAAAAAACAGATGAGAGAAATAGGATCAACAGATAAGGATTACAATAAATATAAAAGGATTAATTATCCCCTTCCAAAGATAGACACTTTTGAATTGGGTAAAGTCAAGCTAACGAGTTAATAAAAAACTAACAAAAATAATCAGTTAAACACTATTCTGAAGAGACACTTATTACTTTTAAAAACGTTGAAAATGAAGTTGAAATATAACATATGTCAGGCAAATTCTAATCTATATTTAACAAATTCTAACAAAATACAGAAACATCAAATGAGGGGAAGATGTACTCTTGGGAAATTTTTTATTTTTACAAAATATATTACACATTTAGTTCACTACTTGTCAGATTTAAAAAAATACATTATTTAGTAGATTTTGAATGTAAGTATAAAAATGGGACTTTGTTTAGAGTGTTTGTGTGTGTGTGTGTGTGTGCGCGCATGCGTGTGCATGCGCATATTGGTGGTTTTGGTATCTAGTATCTTCTAATGATTGAGCAGTTTTCTATCTACAATGAATACTTTAGAAGAGTTTACATAACATAGGACATATTAGTTCCTCTGGGTCAGAATATATCTTTAAATATACTTTCTTGTTCCCTCTGTAGTATTGGATTTTCAGTTTTACAGCCTTTTTTTTTGCTATAAACATTACTCAGTTATATTTGTATGTTTAAGTATATGTTAGATATTTAAGTATATATAGATATATAGTTATAAATGAGCAAAGTTTATATATTTTAAGCATCTATTTTGCTAGATTTTAAAATATATTATAATAAAGTTTAAAGGAGCAGTGCCTCATTTGCCCATTTGTAATTTCATAAAGAATCAATATTGTAAAGAACAAATTGTACCCCTCTTTCCTTTGGAGATATGAAAGGATGAAAATTTATGTATTTTCATTTGTGTTTTCACCTGCTAGACTTGGGATTTGGAATTTTATATAAATAAACTAATTTATGAATATATTTTATATATTCATATTTGTATAACAATTTAATATAAATAAACTAATAAAGTCTTTATTCAGGAGGCGTTTGATCTCTGCAACCAAATGTTTGCCTTGTAGAAGTAAGGTGTTACTTTTTTGTTGTTGTTGTTGCTTCTCTTACTTATACGTTAATAAATGCACGTTGTAATTTGCTGCTTGGGTCTTCTCTGTTTTCTGGAATTGCTGTCATGCAAACCCCTCAAAGAAAATCACTCTTTTCACTTTTATATTCTCAGAGCCTAGCATGGTACCTGACATATATTAGGTGATCAATATATGTTTACTATTTGAACTATAAACTGACAAAAGTATAGAATGCAGGTCCGATTCCATGTTTTTTGAATAATAGTCAATATAAGTGATGATAATGGTATCTACTAAAATTATAAATTCAGAGAATGGAATTGCAGAAAAGATGAGAAGCCAATTTACTGGAATATTAATCCCTGCTCCTTAAGGCCTCATATGCCGGTACTATTATTACCTTAAACCCCTATATCCTTGACCATTGCCAACTTTGGTGTTTACTTAAATTAGCCAGTTTATTGAAGGATTATGTATTGGAGGCAATTACCCTTAGGGGAAGTCAGGAAATCAAACACTCACTTGGGAGCTCTTTATAAGTTTGGGTTAGAGAGTGTTTGAGACCTCAACAGCATCCTGAATATATCACACCATAGTTTCCAGGATGTAAAAAGGCTTACTTATCTACAGATATTTGGGTGCTGTTTAGGTGTCCTCATTTCATGCCGTGTGCTGTAAGCCCTTTACATTTTTCAGAGAAGGAAACAAATATTTTGTCTCTCTTTTCAGAAGATTACCAATTACAACCTTAAAAGGAATTTATCACCACTGTAGAGAGGAGCTTTATGAGATAGTGGGAGAATCTTGGCCTAGGAAACTGCAACAGTGGCAGAGCTACTAATTCTTATAGCTGGAAAGGGGACAACATTGGTTTTAGAACTGGAACACCTGTGTTTCCAACTTTAGCTGTGTGCTGGGTGATCTTATACAATTTTTTTTTCTTTTTTTTTTTTTTTAACTTTTCTGAGTTTTAGTTTATATGATATGTGAGGTTACGTGTATATATATATATATATATATATATATATATATATATATATATAACTTATATTATATATATATACATATGAAAATTTTAGGCTACTGTGTTATTTTCTCTCCTAGGTCACTACTTGATTCCAAGTAACTTGACATTACCTATTTTGAAAACTTTGCTCATGTCAAGTGAACAGTAAAGTTTATCTTGCTACTCTTCTCTAGTTGAATAATTGATGAGAAGGAATTAGAAAACTCAGGGCGTTTGAATACTACAGGAATAAAAATACCTTATGGTGCAGTAGTAGAGGACCTGTAAAACTAAAGTGCTAGTTTCAGACTTTGAAACCCCTTAAAGACATTAAAAAGAGTGCTGCTCCCCCCCATATTTCTGGAACTACGAAGAAAGTATCAGTGTAGACAACAGATTGTAGCATTCAGGGGATATTTCTCACATCTTAGAATTTTTAATAGGTAGCTCCCCCGATGTTCAACGAGGGATTATATTGTTCACAAATTGAATGTTCATAAACTGGGAGGTACCCTTCTGTAGTTATGGTAAATATATTTTGTGTTATAGATAATTAAAGCTGTAGAAATTTAGAGAAATTATAAACCTCCAATAAACAGTATGACTTTACCAAACCTTTATATATGTAATATATCTTTATATAATCAAATATTTATATATAATAATGTAATAAATATCTCTGAGACATAGATTCCCATTTATAAAGTAGGGGGATTCAATGATTTCTAGTGAAAGAAGGGAGTCTTCATGGCAAGTGTTATTTCATAAATGAATTTGAGCTGGACCATTAGTGATGAGCAATGAGACTGAAGAGGAAAGAAAAGAGGAAAGTAGTCTCACTTGGGGATATAAAAGAAGCAGAATATTAAAATGGATATGAATATGGTGTTTGTACAATAGAACAGAGAAAATACCTCCATATGATTAATTATCAGGCTCCATGGGTTTGGTCAACAATTAGCAGTTTCCTCTGAAATCTATGGTGCAAAAGTTCACCCAAATCCCTTGATGATTTTATTCTTTGCTCGTTTTGGATTAAATCCTAATTCCCAATGAAGGCAAATTTCATTCAGACCTTTGCTGGTCCTTGAAACACATCATTTTGGTGTTTAGCAGAGATGAAGACAGTGAACGGTGGTTTTGTTTTGGTTTTGCAATATGACATTTGGTCACTTCAACAGTCCTCACATCTGGTTGCAGTCTGAGATGAAACCACTTAAACCTCATGCACCCACTGAAAGCTGTGGTTTTGTCACAAAATTTTGTCACAAAATTTACATAAACATATAAACACAGGAAAAAAATTGCTGGCTTTGTTTTAAAGTTTTGGTTTATTCCTCTGAATTCAAATGAAATAAATTCAGTAAGAACTGAACATCAACAAAATTATGCTAACCAGACTAGACCGCAACGTTCCACACTATCCTTGAAAATCAGTATAGATGTACTAGCATTCAATATAATTGTGTACTTATTCAATGTTGGCCTAATAGTATATTAACCAACTTCTATTTTGGACAACTGTATTTTACATTTTATTCCTGATTTGGAAAAAGAGGATGGCTACTTTCATTTTTTTTTCTTTGATATGTGGATATTCATAGTGAAATTTTAGGTATAGTTTGCCTTTTTTCTTCTTAGCATGGAGTAATCACACTTCTAGATGTGGAACAAACCTTAGAGTTATCAAGTATGTCCATCTCCCATCTGCCACTTTACAGATGTGGAACTGGATTCAAAGAGAATCTAAACCCCAGATGATATTAGCCGGGCTCTGGTTTTGCTCCTATCACATAACTGTTTATCAGTTTCATTTGTTAAAGTATAATAGTGATGAGGCAAATGTTTCCAATTGGATTACTAGAAAGGAAGGCTAATTTTACACTCTTTAATTGTAACCACAATCCAAGTTTAGGTTGTCGCTTATTTCATGGGAGATCAAAGTGTGACCAAATAAGTTCAGAATTATGCAAAAAAAGGAACGTCATGCACTGTCTTAAACAGACACATGTGCACATGTTCACTGCACACACACACACACACAACCTCTGAAAGTACACAATTAAAACATTTAGTGAATCCTCATTACCTGCAGGAAAAAAGACCAAATCCAAAGTCACTCACAACTGGCTTCAACTTCCAAGTCTAGCCTTATTTCCCATGATGTCTCCTCTAGCATCCATGCTCAAACTAATCCAAAACAGCACTATATACTTGACATGTCGTATTCTTTACACTCCTTAGGTATTAAGCTTCCTCTTCTCTCTACTTGGCACACTCAGTTCTACCTACCCTACCTGGAAAATTACCACCCAGCTTTCAGCTAACAATTTATGTCTTCAGTTAAGTTTTTCCTTTATCCCTCAATTTTGCTCATAGCAGAATCATCAGAATTGTTCAATTTCTTTTTGGCATCTACATAACATTTTGTGCATACCCGTGGCATAGCATTTATCACATCTGGTCAAAATTATTGACTTACATGCCTATCTACCTGGTTTGAATGCCAAATTCTTGAGACAATGCATCCAGTTCATATGTTTCTTTACACTAAAAGCAGAACACAACCCGACTTCTCCTCAGTTTTTTCCTTCTTCTTTTTGCTCTTTATGGTGCCATCAGACTGCTAATTTTTTCTCTTGCTTTCAGTCTCTGCCTACATATATTTCCCTTCCATGCTCCCTTCTGATTACCTGTTTCAAAGTAATGATCATGTCACTTTTTTCTTAAGAATTTCAGAGCATCCGGTGCTTTGTGACACCTAGAGGGGTGGGATAGGGAGGGTGGGAGGGAGGGAGATGCAAGAGGGAAGAGATATGGGAACATATGTATATGTATAACTGATTCACTTTGTTATAAAGCAGAAACTAACACACCATTGTAAAGCAATTATACGCCAATAAAGATGTTAAAAAAAAAAAAAAGAATTTCAGAGCATCTTACATACTCTAAGTCTGTGGTCCTTATTCCTTATACTGGCAATTAATCACTTTATCCTGATTTCTTTACCACTTTGTAAATAATCTATTTTTTGTCCGTCTTTGACTATTCACTTTAATGAAAACAACTAGACTTTATCAAATGTGAGTAACTGTAACATCGTCAAACCCACCAGCTCTAAATCAGTCTCCCTTTTATCTAAACTCCAATACTCCAGGGACTATGCTTTTTAGCTCTTCCTACCTTTTCACTGTACTTATACCCCTTAGGTCTTCATATAGCTTAGAATCCATCCATGCATCATACTGCCCCTCACATCATACTAATTTTACAAAATTAAAGTTGATCAAAATCATCATTGACCCTGCAATCATAATGAGTAAAACCTACACGCTCTGCTTAATTATATCACTTTTAAATGCATGCCTGCTAATCTCAAACAGACATTTTATCCTGACCTATAGTCCATTTAGGGGAATGTGCTTTTTTTCTTCCTACTTCTTTAGAGGACTCCTCTAAATCTTCTCTCTTCTCTAACCACTCTTCTCTAACCACCCCCTTCCTGGCCTCACTCTCAGCTCATAAAATTGCCTTCTATTTCACCGAGCAGAGAAAGCAATTATAAAAAAATTTCTACAAACTTCTGCTACCCCATCTACTCACCTGTAAATATTAGTACCAATATACTCTGCTTTCCCTCCTATTAGTATGGATAAACCATTGGTGCACTAGAAAGCAACTTCCTTGACCACTCAAATACGTTACTTATGTAGTTCTCCTTTTCTGTTTTCTCTCATTATTTTTTCTGTCTCTCTCAACTGGACCATTCCAGCAGCATTCAATTTAGACTAACCTATGTCTCATCTCAGGCAAACTTTTTTTTTTTAAATAGATCTTTATTGGAGTATAATTGCTTCACAATACTTTGTTAGTTTCTGTTGCACAATAAGGCAAATCAGCCATATGCATACACATGTCCCCATATTCCCTCCCTCTTGAGCCTCCCTCTTATCCTCCCTATCCCACCCCTCTACGTCATCCCAAAGCACCGAGCCGATCTCCCTGTGCTATGCTGCTGCTTCCCACCAGCCAACTATTTTACATTTGGTAGTGTATATAGTCGATGCTACTCTCACTTTGCCCCATCTTCCCCCTCCCACCCCGTGTCCTCAAGTCCATTCTCTACGTCTGCATCTTTATTCCTGTCCTGCCCCTAGGTTCTTCAGAACCATTTTTTTTTTTTTTTTTAGATTCCATATATACGTGTTAGCATATGGTATTTGTTTTTCTCTTTCTGACTGACTTCACTCTGTATGACAGACTCTAGGTCCATCCACCTCACTACAAATAACTCAATTTCGTTTCGTTTCATGGCTGAGTAATATTCCATTGTATATATGTGCCACATCTTCTTCATCCATTCATCTGTCGATGGACATTTAGGTTGCTTCCATGTCCTGGCTATTGTAAATTGTGCTGCAATGAACATTGTGGTACATGACACTTTTTGAATTATGGTTTTCTCAGGGTATATGCCCAGTAGTGGGATTGCTGGGTCGTATGGTAGTTCTATTTTTAGTTTTTTAAGGAACCTCCATACTGTTGTCCATAGTGGCTGTATCAGTTTACATTCCCACTAATAGTGCAGGAGGCAAAACTTTTCTTGATTGTATCTCTTCCTCTAGCTACTGTTCAATTTCTTTGACACATTTTACAACAAAACTTCTCAGAGGAGTTAACTTCCACTATTTCTTCTTTATCTTTTCTCTCTTAATCCTACTTTGGTGAGGTTTTAATTATTACCAGTCCACTCTAACAGCTCTTGTCAAGGTCACTAATTACTTCCCCAATACCAAATCCAATGGTCACTTTTCAGTTCTCAAATTACTTAAACATATTTGTCACTGTTGATTACTCTCTTTTTGCTTCATTAAGTTATTGGGGCACTAATTCCTTTTGACTCCCCTATTACCTCTTTCTTCATTAGCACTCCTTTCCTTGCTGATTCTTCCTCCTCTCCCTGACCTCTAAATCTGTAGTACCTCAGGACTCAATGCCAAGCCTTCTTCTTTTCTCAGTTAGAGTTATTCCATGGTTTATATAATCCAGTTACAAGGTGTTAAAGACCATGTATCTCCTGATGACTCCCAAATTTTTATTTCTAGCCCAGTCTTTTGCCCTGAACTCTAGACCCATACATTCAACTGCCTATCAAAATCTCTGCTTAGTTACAAATAGGCATCTCAAACTATGTCTACAACTAACATGTAGATTGCCTAACAAATCCCTGTTCTTCTGGGGTTTTTCTCATCTGAGTGAATGTCAACTCTATTCTTCCAGTTACTTGGGCTAAAAAACTTGGTGTCAGTCTGACTCCTCTTTTATCAATATTTGACCCATTGTCAAATTTTATCAGTTCAAAGTATTTCCAGGATTTGACCATTCTCATCACTTCCTCCATAGAAATCCAGATCTGTGTCACAAACACCTGTCACCTGGATAATGTCCATAGCCTTCTGCTTCTGTTCTATCCTCTTTGGGTCTTCTCACCACACTAGTCAAAGCATCTCTTGACAACGAAAGTCAGAACATTCTACCATTTTGTTCACTGCGCTCCAATGGCTTCCCAACTTGCTATCACCTAGGTGCTTCATGTCTAAATCCCCTTGCTCCCAAAGCACTTCTGCAAACTCATTTCCTATCACTTTCCAGCTCATCCCCAATATTGCAGTTACACCTGTCTCTATACTTTTTCTTGAACATTCCAAGCATGTTCCCACTTCAGGGCATTTCCACCTATTGCTTCTTCTGCTTTGATACTCTTCCCCAGATGTTTGTATGAGTCACTCTCCCATGTCCTTCAGGTCTCTGCTATAATGTCACTTATTAGAGAAGCCTTTATCGATCAATTTTGTAAAAGTTTAAGTACCTACAAACTGCTTTCCCTTACTCTCTGCTTTATTTTCCTCCATAGCATTTACTATCTTCTTGTACTCTATATTAACTTATTTGTTTATTGTCTGTCTCCCCCTACTGGAGTGCTCCATAAGAACAAGGACTTTATCTCATTCACTACTGTTCTCTAGAAACTAGTATGACACCTCGTACATCGTACTTGCTCAATAAATATTCACTGAATAAATGAGAGAATTAATTAATTTCCCTTCATTGCCTCACGTATATGGCCAGTATCAGCAACACTTGGTTAAATGCTGTGCCCTGCATTCCATAAAAGGTCTCGTATTTTTCCTTCTGTCTTAATCCATTTTCCAGAACCTATGCATGCCCCCATTTCCACACACTCAATTCATACCTATATTTCAAGGCTCAATATATACGCCATATTATATGAAAAGATCTTACCAACTGGAAGTTATATCATTTTTTATACTATGCAAAATACTTTATAAATGTAATATAATATATTGGGACTTTTAGCACTTTTTCTTCTATCGCTCTATAAATTCTTAGAGAGTAAGTACTGTCTATCCTCCTGTCTACTTTCTACTCCAATTCCACACTCTAGCACATAGGAGCTCCTCAATAACTGCTTTTTGAATAAATATAAACATCAAAATTTCCTTTCACTAGTGTATGCAAAAGTATACAGAAATCCTTACCATGGCTTCAAATCAGAGCTTTAAGAAAATAAAATCCAAACTGCTTCTATATGCTTACATCATCTTACATGATCTTGCCAAACCCTACAATTTCGCTTTGGAGCATCCTACACCTCAGTCACCATGCTTCTGTTATACTAGCTTTTTTTTTTTTTTCTGGAATCTTCCAAGCTGTGTTCCACCATAGGACCTTTGTCCTTACTGCTTTTGTGCTTGGATTGTTACCTGGCTTGTTGTTTTTTAAATTGATAACTCAGGTATCAGTTCCAATATCACCTTCTTATATATGGCTCCCTTCCTTGCCCACCTAACCTAAGGTCTCTGCCAACTCCCTATTTATCAGATCTCCCTAAGTTATTGTCTTCATAGCACTTGCCACTATTTGAAATTACATTTTGAAATTTGCTTACTTGTTAATTGCATGTATTTTACCTCCTCTCCTCTCCAATCTCTTGCCTCCCTTCTCCCCATAACCCATATCTCATACACCTGCAAAATGTCTTGCATGGAGAGCATGGACCATTTGCCTTTTTCACTGCAAGGTCCCCCATGCCTAAAACTGTGGCACCTTATAGGAACTAAATAAATGTTTGTTATTTTTAAGGAATCCATTGCTTTTCTTGACGTTTCAAATGAACGACTATAGAGGTTTATTTATCCTTCATTAATGGCAATGTTCCAGCATGTATTAATTGAGCAGGATTTCTTGGTTGCTTCTCCCTTCATCACAAGAATGCATATACTTATTTAAAGAAGGAAAGCACATCTTCTGGAGTATATCTCTTCAGAGATACACTAAAGGCAAGAGGAGTCCTGAAATGAACTGTAATTGGCCCACAAAGTCACCTCTAGGCCTTCCCATTTGTGAAAGTCAAAACATAGCTCCTGAAGTAAGCACTTACCTTCCTACTCATGGACCTAATTTGTGCTGCTGAAGTCATATAGCATCAATAGTTTCTGAAGACAGATAGTCTGAAAATAATTCCCCAAATCTCAAAAAGAGAACTAATCCAGGATGGGAATATACACAGTAATATTCCAAATCACTAATATTTAAGAACTTTGGTATCTTGTGGCAAATATGGCTTTCAATGCTTTTGTGTTTATAGATTTATTAAAATCTTTTTCATGAGACCAAGAAAATAGTCTATATAAACATATAGAATTGACACCATGGAAACAGATTCATGATGAAGGATTTTATACTTAGCTGTCTTGTTTTTCCGTTGTGGTTGACATCTGCTGAAGACAAATGGAAACATCTTGTTTTAACGTGACGCTTTCTGGGATCCTCCCAAGCACGCACAATCTCTCTTCTTTTTCTTTCTCTCTCATTTTACAATGTGTTTCTTTCACCTTGTATTCTAATTATGTCTCATTACTCCAAAGAATGTATTTTTCCCAACATTTGGCATTGCCTTCTATAATTTGAAGTACACAGAAGGTATTGAATAAATGTTTGTGGAATATACAAATAACAATATTTTGTATACAGTTTTTTTAAACATCTTTATTGGAGTATAATTGCTTTACAGTGTTGTGTTAGTTTCTGCTGTATAACAAAGTGAATCAGCTATATGCATACGTATATCCCCATATCCCCTCCCTCTTTCATCTCCCTCCCACCCTCCTTATCCCACCTCTCTATGTGGTCGCAAAGCACCGAGCTCATCTCCCTGTGCCATGCAGCTGCTTCCCTCTAGCTATCTATTTTATATTTGGTAGTGTATATATGTCAGTGCTACTCTCTCACTTCGCCCCAGCTTACCCTTCCCCCTCGCCGTGTCCTCAAGTCCATTCTCTACGTCTGTGTCTTTATTCCTGTCCTGCCCCTAGGTTCTTCAGAACCATTTTTTTTTTTTTTTAGATTCCATATATATGTGTTAGCATACAGTATTTGTTATTTTCTTTCTGACTTACTTCACTCTGTATGACAGACTCTAGGTCCATCCACCTCACTACAAATAACTCAATTTCGTTTCTCTTTGTGGCTGAGTAATATTCCACTGTATATATGTGCCACATCTTTATCCATTCATCTGTCAATGGACACTTAGGTTGCTTCCATATCCTGGTTGTTGTAAATAGAGCTGTAATGAACATTGTGGTGCATGACTCTTTTTGAATTATGGTTTTCTCAGGGTATATGCCCAGTAGTGGGATTGCTGGGTCTTATGGTAATTAGGAAGCTGGAAATCTAAGTTCTACATGATTCTATGTAAGTTTCTCTTTCTGGAAGTAAGTTTAATGAAAAAAAATGTAATCATTTTCAATTTGTTCCTCTGGAAATTTTGACCCTTGAAGAGTAAAAAGAAACTGTAGTTCTTAAAAACTAAAAAGAGAACATTACTTTACACATTTAGATTTGGAAGAGTGGAATTTAGATACATAGAATTGCATTGCAATCAGGCAGAATGAAAATGTCTAGAGATTGGAAATTTTAAGTTTGTTCAGGAATGGCAGGTTGCATGTTTTATTTAGAGAGGAGGACGTGTAAAGAAAAATAGTGCAGGGCACTTAGAGAAGGAAGTTGCAGACTGCTACAGGCACGGACTGTTTGAGTGAGGTTTTGGGCTTCACTTGGCAAGCAGTGAAGAACTCTTGACGGTTTTTGGGTGGGGCAGTGACATGACCAAAGATGCGCTTTAGGAAAATAATCAGGAAGTATATGCTTGATAAGTCAGCTAGAGACAACTGAGGGAAAACCTTTTCATAAGCTTTTTGCGATATTCTAGGTAATTTTTTTTCCTATGGAAAAGTATATAAACTGAAATTTTGTTGCTTCTTGAAGCAACCTAAAGGGAAAAGGAACAGAAATGAATGAATCATATGCGTGTAATTTTTCTTTCTGTGTATTCATGCATATATATATTTATTTTTTGTTAGAAATATTGCTGACTGCTTAGATTTATAGACTAAAGCATTTGACAGAGTGTAAGATTTAGATCTCAGGTATAAATATCAGAATGTTTTTGTTTTATTAGATACCATGACTCAGAGCCCTGGTCACAAAATGAATTTTAAATTTCATCTGATTTTGTTTTAGGAAATTTCATTATAAAGGTGCTAATGGAAATTGATCTAGAATAACTCTTAACTTAGCATTCTGTGACTATGTCAGATGTGGTGTCCACCCTCAGAATAAAGGATTTTCACATACTTTTTGGAGAACCTACTATCAAAAGAAAACAGGCAGCAGGCAAGAAGATTTAATTAACAATTCAAGTTAACTCTACCGTATACAGGATAATAATATCTAGATATTTTCTGGAAGGATGAACATGTTAAGACAGTTGATTTTAGTGATTTTACAGCTCAAAACTCAGACCCAGGTACATGGAAAAGTCTTTCTTATTAAATTCTTGTTGAATCACTAGTACATTCTGATCCCTTGTTGAATATAAAGTGCAATAGAACTATTGCCAAGAGAAATACGTTAGAGACTGGAGGAGAAGTCATAGGTTTCCAGTTAGGGTTAGTAGCTTATTCATTTATTTATTTATTGCCTCATCAATGCATGCATCAACCATTATTAGCTTATCTCTTTGCTTTTTATTTATTTATTTTTAGTCGGGGGTGGGGTATGCCATGTAAGTTGTCCTTAGTTCTCTGATCTTGACTTTTAAAATCTTAAAAATATTTTTAATTGTGGTATAATAGATGTAATATGAAATTAACCATTTTAAGTGTACAGTTCTGTGGCATTAAATATATTCACATTGTTATGCAACCATCACTACCATTCATCTCCAGAACTTTGTCATCTTCCCCAACTGAAACTCCATATCCATTAAGTGCTAACTCCCTAGTCCCTCCTCCCCCAGCCCTTGACAACCACCATTCTACGCTGTTTTTAGGAAGTTGACTATTCTAGGTACCTCATATAAGTGTAATCATATAGTATTTGTCTTTTTTGTGACTCGTTATTTTGCTTAGCATAATGTCTTCAAGGTTTATCTATGTTATAGCATGTGTCAGAATTTCCCTCCTTTTTAAGGCAGAATAATATTCCTTTGTATGTATATACTACATTTTGTTTATCCATTGTGTTGCTTCCATGTTTTAGCTATCATGAATAATGCTACTATGAATGAGTGCACAAATATCTGTGGAATCTTTGTTTTCAATTCTTTGGAGTGTATACCCAGAAGTAGACTTTCTGGATGATGTAGGAATTCAATGTTTAATTTTTTGAGAAACTGTCATACCATTTTCCACAGTAGTTGTATATATTTACATTCTCATCAGCAATGTATGAGGATTCCAATTTCTCCACATCTTGGTCAACAGTTTTTATTTTCTGTTTTTGCTTGTTTATTGGCTGTGAAGTGGTGTTTCGCTGTAGTTTTGGTTCATATTTCCCTAATGATTAGTGATGTTGAGCATTTTTTAATGTGCTTGTCAGCCATTTGTAATCTTCTTTGGAAAAATGTCTCTTCAAGTTCTTTGCTCATTTTTAAAAACTAGATGTTTTATTTTTGTTGTTGTTGTTAAGTTGTAGGAGTTTTAAAAAATATATTCTGGGTATTGGACCCTTATCAGATATATGATTTGTAAATATTTTCTCCCATTTCTTGGGTTGCATTTTCACTCTGTTGTTAGTGCCCTTTGATACACTAAAGGTTTTTATTTTGATGCACCTGAATATATCTATTTTTCCTTTGCTGCTTATGTGATCCTGGCTTTTTTTCTTCCTTTTTCTTGACATTTCTTCATAAATGTTTTAATCAAGTAATATGATGACAAGCGTGTAAACTGTTAGATAATGTAAATGGAGAGTGGTTACTATAAATGAACTATGGCATTTTATCTAAAGGATGTTAGGGTGGGCCTGGGCTTTTAAGTGACAGGGTCCTGCAGAATGGGCAAGACAGAATGAGGGCATTTAATGAGGTGACCAAAGTCCAAATGTGGTCTTCTGCTCTGCTGCTCCAAAATTCACACAAAGAACCAGAATCTGGAAGACTGAATCAGACTGAACCAACTTCCAGAAGAATGGCTGATAAACTAGAGGCCAAGTTATTTGAACGATGAGGAGAAAACTAGTCCAGTGCCTGGAAACACGTTCATCTATTGCTCAAGAAGTGATCTTCTAAGTTCCAGTGAACATGTGGAATAGAATCAATAACCAGAATTTTGCTTTGTGAGCACAAAATCAGACCACAGAGAACTGCACATGCTCATAGGCTATTTCACTTAGACTATGGAGAAACTTGATGAATTACCCTTATCCTATGATAGACATTTGACAAATAGCTTGGCTTGTTCTCACTCAGATCATTCTTTCAAATGAGAATATTGCTTATGTACCACTTGTGGTACATTTTATAAGCTATGCTCTAATCTGAAGGAAGTTCAATATCATGTTTTTGTAAGCTATTATTTCTACTGTACACATAAATAAGTAAATAAAGTAAATGACATTATTTTTATGTATTTTTATTTTATAAAATTACCAGTTTAAAAATTACCATGACTAATATGTGTAGAGTACTTGCTACATGCCAGGTCCTCTTCTATTTGTTTTGTGTAACAAACTCATTTAACCTTCATACAACTCTATGAGGTAAGTACTATTATTATCTCCTTTTTCATGTATAAAATTGATGCACAGGGAGATGAAATGAATTGCCCAAATTTGTGCTATTTGATGTGTGAATTCTAGCGAGTTGTGCTCTAAAGAACACATTCACATATAGCTTTGTCACAATACCTTTCAAGTTGCTACAGAGAATTTAGGATGCATCTTTTCCAATGTATCATTTTCTTTCTGAGGAAACAAGTCTAGATTATTCAGTGACTTTCTTAAGGTCATGTAGCTAATAATTGAATTTTTGCAATTTTTTTTCTTCTTTATATCACATAAACCACTGGACCTGGGTTTGGGAGAGCTGGTTCATATTCTGTCTCTGTCACTTCTTGGTTTCACAAATTTTAGGTAAGTCACAGACCATTGTTTCTCTATATAGTTAATTAAGCCAATTAATTCTGCATCACAGGATTATTATGCAACAAAATCAACTTTATATAAGGTCATTTTGAAGCCAGTGAATTTTGTGAGCACAAATATCTACTGGATCTAAGAGTATAATTGCATGGTTATTTTAATGTTAACCTCTTGAGTCTTGTGTTCATCTAGAATTCCTAGAAACTGCAGCACTATTTACAGTAGGCAAGACATGGAAGCAACCTAAATGTCCATCAACAGAGGAATGGATGAAGAAGATGTGGTACATATACACAGTGGAATATTACTCATCCATAAAAAAGAATGAAATAATGCCATTTGCAGCAACACAGGTGGACCTAGAGATTATCATACTAAGTGAGGTAAGTCAGACAGAGAGAGACAAATACCATATGATATTGCTTATATGTGGAATCAAAAAAGATGATACAAATGAAATTATTTACAAAACAAAAATAGACTCACAGACATAGAACACAAACTTATGGTTACCAAAGGGGAAAGGGGAGGAAAGATAAATTACGAGTATGGGATTAACAGATACACACTACTATATAGAAAATAAATGACAAGGACCTACTGTGTAGTACAGGGAACTATACTCAATATTTTTTAATAACCTATTAGGGAAAAGAATCTGAAAAAGAATATATATACATGTATACATATATATATATAACTGATTCACTTTGCTGTACACCTGAAACTAGCACAGCATTGTAAATCAACTATATTTCAATAAAAAAAATAAGGGAATTCATGGTCATGAACCTATGGTTTTTATAGAAATGAACTGGTAGCTTCATTTCCGAGCTACCTGTCTCTGAATACTTATTTCTATGGACTAGATTTTACTTAAAACTGAAATGTGAAATTTGATCTGTTTACTTATTTTAATAAACAATATGAATTTCAAAAACCAACATAATCAGGCCCATACTACTCCCTCTAGTTTTTCTCATGCTCCCTAAATTTAGAAATGAAAAATGTGGTTTTCTAGTACAAATCACATATACTCCTCTGTGACAGCTGAATAATATGAGCATTGTTAAAGCCAGTTACAATAGATTTCTCATGATTTTTAGAGACTTTGTAGGGCATGGAAGAATCTTTTGTGGCAGTGGTGACAATGGTTGCAGACATAAGATCAGATTTACATAGTTAACAAAGACATTCCTTCATTCATATCCCAGGGCGTGCTTTCAATAGGCTTTTAATGGGAAGCTACTGGGCATACCATGATTCTCAGAAAGCTTACATTACAGTTTGCTATCACAGGACTTCATCTACATTACTGGGCTCAGGGAGTGTGTTTGTGTGTTTGTTCCAATCTTCCACTCACTGCAATAGCACTTGTGACAAACTGCCAGGTCTCTTGCTTATTATTCATAGTGCTTTATTGATTAGTTATTTACACAGAACACTTGTTTAGCGTTCCTGCCACAAATCATTTGCGCAAAATGGTAAATACAGCAAGGGTGGATTTAAGGTTTGGCTCCTCACCAGATTGCTAGGGGACAGGCAAAACGATCCTAAAGGCTTGCTGCTCTCATTTTCAGTTTTTTGGAACCTTTATGGGATAGTGGAAAGAAAACAAGACTAGGTGTCAGATGTTCATTCAGGTCCTCACTCAGTATCTCTTATTCTTTGTGTGACATTGGGCACTTACTCTTTCAGCAGGTGTTTCTTTTTTGCTAAAATGAGAGTAATAATACTTATTACACCTAATTTACTAAACATATTAAACAAGGCAAATGTAAGTGTTTTCTAGATGATACATTTTTTTTAAACATCTTTATTGAAGTATAATTGCCTTACAATGGTGTGTTAGCTTCTGCTTTATAACAAAGTGAATCAGTTATACATATACAATATGTTCCCATACTCTTCCCTCTTGCATCTCCCTCCCTCCCACCCTCCCCATCCCACCCCTCTAGGTGGTCACAAAGCACCGAGCTGATCTCCCTGTGCTATGCGGCTGCTTCCCACTAGCTATCTATTTTACATTTGGTAGTGTATATATGTCCATGACACTCTCTTACCCTGTCACATCTCACCCCATCCCCTCCCCATATCCTCAAGTCCATTCTCTAGTAGGTCTGTGTCTTTATTCCTGTCTTGCCACTAGGTTCTTCATGGCCTTTTTTTTTTTTTTTTCCTTAGATTCCGTATATATGTGTTAGCATACCGTATTTGTTTTTCTCTTTCTGACTTACTTCACTCTGTATGACAGACTCTAACTACATCCACCTCATTACAAATACCTCCATTTCATTTCTTTTTATGGCTGAGTAATATTCCATTATATATATGTGCCACATCTTCTTTATCCATTCATCTGTCAATGGACATTTAGGTTGCTTCCATGTCCTGGCTATTGTAAATAGAGCTGCAATGAACATTTTGGTACATGACTCTTTTTGAACTATGGTTTTCTCAGGGTATATGCCCAGTAGTGGGATTGCTGGGTCGTATGGTAGTTCTATTCGTAGTTTTTTAAGGAACCTCCATATTGTTCTCCATAGTGGCTGTATCAATTTACATTCCCACCAACAGTGCAAGAGGGTTCCCTTTCCTCCACACTCTCTCCAGCATTTATTGTTTCTAGATTTTTTGATGATGGCCATTCTGATCGGTGTGAGATGATATCTCATTGTAGTTTTGATTTGCATTTCTCTAATGATTAATGATGATGAGCATTCTTTCATGTGTCTGTTGGCAATCTGTATATCTTCTTTGGAGAAATGTCTATTTAGGTCTTCTGCCCATTTTTGGATTGGATTGTTCGTTTTTTTGTTATTGAGCTGCATGAGCTGCTTGTAAAGCTTGGAGATTAATCCTTTGTCAGTTGCTTCATTTGCAAATATTTTCTCCCATTCTGATGGTTGTCTTTTCGTCTTGTTTATGGTTTCCTTTGCTGTGCAAAAGCTTTTAAGTTTCATTAGGTCCCATTTGTTTATTTGTGTTCTTATTTCCATTTCTCTGGGAGCTGGGTCAAAAAGAATCTTGCTGTGATGTATGTCATAGAGTGTTCTGCCTATGTTTTCCTCTAAGAGTTTGATAGTGTCTGACCTTACACTTAGGTCTTTAATCCATTTTGAGTTTATTTTTGTGCATGGTGTCAGGGAGTGTTCTAATTTCATACTTTTACATGTATCTGTCCAATTTTCCCAGCACCACTTATTGAAGAGGCTGTCTTTTCTCCACTGTATATGCTTGCCTCCTTTATCAAAGATAAGGTGACCATATGTGTGTGGGTTTATCTCTGGGCTTTCTATCCTGTTCCATTGATCTATATTTCTGTTTTTGTGCCAGTACCAAACTGTCTTGATTACTGTAGCTTTGTAATATAATCTGAAGTCAGGGAGCCTGATTCCCCCAGCTCCATTTTTCGTTCTCAAGATTGCTTTTGCTATTCGAGGTCTTTTGTGTTTCCATACAAATTGTGAAATTTTTTGTTCTAGTTCTGTGAAAAATGCCAGTGGTAGTTTGATAGGGATTGCATTGAATCTGTAGATTGCTTTGGGTAGTAGAGTCATTTTCACAATGTTGATTCTTCCAATCCAGGAACATGGTATATCTCTCCATCTATTTGTATCATCTTTAATTTCTTTCATCAGTGTCTTATAATTTTCTGCATACAGGTCTTTTGTCTCCTTAGGTAGGTTTATTCCTAGGTATTTTATTCTTTTTGTTGCAATGGTAAACGGGAGTGTTTTCTTAATTTCACTTTCAGATTTTTCATCATTAGTGTATAGAAATGCAAGAGATTTCTGTGCATTAATTTTGTATCCTGCTACTTTACCAAATTCATTGATTAGCTCTAGGAGTTTTCTGGTAGCATCTTTAGGATTCTCTATGTATAATATCATGTCATCTGCAAACAGTGACAGCTTTACTTCTTCTTTTCCGATTTGGATTCGTTTTATTTCTTTGTCTTCTCTGATTGCTGTGGCTAACACTTCCAAAACTATGTTGAATAATAGTGGTGAGAGTGGACAACCTTGTCTTGTTCCTGATCTTAGTGGAAATGGTTTCAGTTTTTCACCATTGAGGACAATGTTGGCTGTGGGTTTGTCATATATGGCCTTTATTATGTTGAGGAAAGTTCCCTCTATGCCTACTTTCTGCAGGGCTTTTATCATAAATGGGTGTTGAATTTTGTCAAAAGCTTTCTCTGCATCTATTGAGATGATCATATGGTTTTTCTCCTTCAATTTGTTAATATGGTGTATCACATTGATTGATGTGCGTATATTGAAGAATCCTTGCATTCCTGGGATAAACCCCACTTGATCATGGTGTATGATCCTTTTAATGTGCTGTTGGATTCTGTTTGCTAGTATTTTGTTGAGGATTTTTGCATCTATGTTCATCAGTGATATTGGCCTGTAGTTTTCTTTCTTTGTGACATCTTTGTCTGGTTTTGGTATCAGGGTGATGGTGGCCTCGTAGAATGAGTTTGGGAGTGTTCCTCCCTCTGCAATATTTTGGAAGAGTTTGAGAAGGATAGGTGTTAGCTCTTCTCTAAATGTTTGATAGAATTCACCTGTGAAGCCATCTGGTCCTGGGCTTTTGTTTGTTGGAAGGTTTTTAATCACAGTTTCAATTTCAGTGCTTGTGATTGGTCTGTTCATATTTTCTATTTCTTCCTGGTTCAGTCTCGGCAGTTTGTGCATTTCTAAGAATCTGTCCATTTCTTCCAGGTTGTCCATTTTATTGGCATAGAGTTGCTTGTAGTAATCTCTCATGATCTTTTGTATTTCTGCAGTGTCAGTGGTTATTTCTCCTTTTTCATTTCTAATTCTATTGATTTGAGTCTTCTCCCTTTTTCTCTTGATGAGTCTGGCTAATGGTTTATCAATTTTGTTTATCTTCTCAAAGAACCAGCTTTTAGTTTCATTGATTTTTGCTATTGTTTCCTTCATTTCTTTTTCATTTATTTCTGACCTGATCTTTATAATTTCTTTCCTTCTGCTGGCTTTGGGGTTGTTTTGTTCTTCTTTCTCTAATTGCTTTAGGTGCAAGGTTAGGTTGTTTATTCGAGATGTTTCCTGTTTCTTGAGGTAGGCTTGTATTGCTATAAACTTCCCTCTTAGCACTGCTTTTGCTGCGTCCCATAGGTTTTGGGTCGTCGTATCTCCATTGTCATTTGTTTCTAGGTATTTTTTGATTTCCCTTTTGATTTCTTCAGTGATCACTTCATTATTAAGTAGTGTATTGTGTAGCCTCTATGTGTTTGTATTTTTTACAGATCTTTTCCTGTAATTGATATCTAGTCTCATAGCGTTGTGGTCGGAAAAGATACTTGATACGATTTCAATTTTCTTAAATTTACCAAGGCTTGATTTGTGACCGAAGATATGATCTATCCTGGAGAATGTTCCATGAGCACTTGAGAAAAATGTGTATTCTGTTGTTTTTGGGTGGAATGTCCTATAAATATCAATTAAGTCCATCTTGTTTAATGTATCATTTAAAGCTTGTGTTTCCTTATTTATTTTCATTTTGGATGATCTGTCCATTGGTGAAAGTGGGGTGTTAAAGTCCCCTACTATGATTGTGTTGCTGTCGATTTCCCCTTTTATGGCTGTTAGTATTTGCCTTATGTATTGAGGTGCTCCTATGTTGGGTGCATAAATATTTACAATTGTTATACCTTCCTCTTGGATCGATCCCTTGATCACTATATAGTGTCCTTCTTTGTCTCTTGTAATATTGTTTATTTTAAAGTCTATTTTGTCTGATATGAGAATTGCTACTCCAGCTTTCTTTTGATTCCCATTTGCATGGAATATCTTTTTCCATCCCCTCACTTTCAGTCTGTATGTGTCTCTAGGTCTGAAGTGTGTCTCTTGTAGACAGCATATATATGGGTCTTGTTTTTGTATCCATTCAGCCAGTCTGTGTCTTTTGGTGGGAGCATTTAATCCATTTACATTCAAGGTAATTATCGATATGTATGTTCCTATTCCCATTTTCTTAAATGTTTTGGGTTTGTTATTGTAGGTGTTTTCCTTCTCTTGTGTTTCTTGCCTAGAGAAGTTCCTTTAGCATTTGTTGTAAAGCTGGTTTGGTGGTGCTGAACTCTCTCAGCTTTTGCTTGTCTGTAAAGGTTTTAATTTCTCCATCGAATCTGAATGAGATCCTTGCTGGGTAGAGTAATCTTGGTTGTAGGTTTTTCTCCTTCATCACTTTAAGTATATCCTGCCACTCCCTTCTGGCTTGCAGAGTTTCTGCTGAAAGATCAGATGTTAACCTTATGGGGATTCCCTTGTGTGTTATTTGTTTTTTTTTCCCTGGCTGCTTTTAATATGTTTTCCTTATATTTAATTTTTGACAGTTTGATTAATATGTGTCTTGGTGTGTTTCTCCTTGGGTTTATCCTGTATGGGACCCTCTGTGCTTCCAGGACTTGATTAACTATTTCCTTCCCCATATTAGGGAAGTTTTCAACTATAATCTCTTCAAATATTTTCTCAGTCCCTTTCTTTTTCTCTTCTTCTTCTGGGACCCCTATAATTCGAATGTTGGTGCGTTTAATGTTGTCCCAGAGGTCTCTGAGACTGTCCTCAGTTCTTTTCATTCTTTTTTCTTTATCCTGCTCTGCAGTAGTTATTTCCACTATTTTATCTTCCAGGTCACTTATCCTTTCTTCTGCCTCAGTTATTCTGCTATTGATCCCATCTAGAGTATTTTTAATTTCATTTATTGTGTTTTTCATCATTGCTTGGTTCCTCTTTAGTTCTTCTACGTCCTTGTTAAATGTTTCTTGCATTTTGTCTATTCTATTTCCGAGATTTTGGATCATCCTTACTATCATTATTCTGAATTCTTTTTCAGGTAGACTACCTATTTCCTCTTCATTTGTTAAGTCTGGTGTGTTTTGACCCTGCTCCTTCATCTGCTGTGTGTTTTTCTGTCATCTCATTTTGCTTATCTTACTGTGTTTGGGGTCTCCTTTTCACATGCTGCAGGTGCATAGTTCCCGTTGTTTTTGGTATCTGTCCCCAGTGGCTAAGGTTGGTTCAGTGGGTTGTGTAGGCTTCCTGGTGGAGGGGACTAGTGCCTGAGCTCTGGTGGATGAGGCTGGATCTTGTCTTTCTGGTGGGCATGTCCACGTCTGGTGGTGTATTTTGGGGTGTCTGTGGCTTTATTATGATTTTAGGCAGCTTCTTTGCTAATGGATAGGGCTGTGTTCCTCTCTTGCTAGTTGTTTGGCATAGGGTGTTCAGCACTGTAGCTTGCTGGTCGTTGAGTGAAGCTGGGTCTTGATGTTGAGATGGAGATCTCTGAGAGATTTTTGCCGTTTGGTATTACGTGGAGCTGGGAGGTCTCTTGTGGACCAGTGTGCTGAAGTTGGCTCTCCCACCTCAGAGGCACGGCCCTGATGCCTGGCTGGAGCACCAAGAGCCTTTCGTCCACACGGCTCAGAGTAAAAGGGAGAAAAAATAGAAAGAAAGAAAGAGGCTATAATATAGTGAAGTAAAATAAAGCTATTATAAAGCAAAGCTATACAGACAAAATCTCACCCAGAAGCATATACATATACACTCACAAAAAAAGGAAAAGGGGAAAAATTAATATATCCTGCTCCCAAAGTCCACCTCCTGAATTTGGGATGATTCGTTGTCTATTGAGGTATTCAACAGATGCAGGCACATCAAGTTGTTTGTGGAGTTTTAATCCGCTCCTTCTGAGGCTGCTGGGAGAGATTTCCCCTTCTCTTCTCTGTTCGCACAGCTCCTGGGGTTCAGCTTTGGATTTGGACCCGCCTCTGCGTGTAGGTCGCCTGAGGGCGTCTGTTCCCCTCCCAGACAGGACGGGGTTAAAGGAGCAGTTGCTTCGGGGGCTCTGACTCACTCAGGCGGGGGGAGGGAGGGGTACAGAGGAGGCGGGGCGAGCCTGCGGCGGCAGAGGCGTCGTGACGTTGCACCAGCCTGCGGCGCGCTGTGCGTTCTCCCGGGGAAGTTGTCCCTGGATCACGGGACCCTGGCAGTGGCGGGCTGCACCGGCTCCCGGGAGGGAGAACAGGTCACTACCTGTTCTCGCACACAGGCTTCTTGGTGGTGGCAGCAGCAGCCTTAGCATCTCATGCCCACCTCTGGGGTCCGCGCTGATCGCCGCGGCTTGCGCCTGTCTCTGGAGTTCGTTTAGGCGGCGCTCTGAATCCCCTCTCCTTGCGCGCCACGAAACAAAGAGGCAAGAAAAAGTCTCTTGCCTCTTCAGCAGGTGCAGACTTTTTCCTGGTCTCCCTCCCAGCCAGCTGTGGTGCGCTAACCCCTTCAGGCTGTGTTCACGCCGCCAACCCCAGTCCTCTCCCTGCGATCCGACCGAAGCTGAGCCTCAGCTCCCAGCCCCGCCCGCCCTGGCGGGGGAGCAGACAAGCCTCTCGGGCTGCTGAGTGCTGCTCGGCGCCGAGCCTCTGTGCGGGAATCTCTCCGGTTTTTCCTCTGTGCCCCTGTTGCTGTGGGGTCCGCGCTGATAGCCGCGGCTCGCGCCCGTCTCTGGAGTTCGTTTAGGCGGTGCTCTGAATCCCCTCTCCTCGCGCACCAGGAAACAAAGAGGGAAGAAAAAGTCTCTTGCCTCTTCGGCAGCTGCAGACTTTTTCCCCGGACTCCCTCCCAGCCAGCTGTGGTGCGCTAACCCCTTCAGGCTGTGTTCACGCCGCCAACCCCAGTCCTCTCCCTGCGAGATGCGACCGAAGCCCGAGCCTCAGCTCCCAGCCCCACCCGCCCCGGTGGGTGAGCAGACAAGCCTCTTGGGCTGGTGAGTGCTGCTTGGCACCGAGCCTCCATGTGGGAATCTCTCCGCTTTGCCCTCCGCACCCCTGTGGCTGCGCTCTCCTCCATGGCTCCGAAGCTTCCCCCCTCTGCCACCCACAGTCTCTGCCCGCGAAGGGGCTTCCTAGTGTGTGGAAACCTTTCCTCCTTCACAGCTCCCTCCCACTGGTGCAGGTCCCATCCCTATTCTTTTGTCTCTGTTATTTCTTTTTTCTTTTGCCCTACCCAAGTACGGGGGGAGTTTCTTGCCTTTTGGGAGGTCTGACGTTTTCTGCCAGCGTTCAGTGGGTGTTCTGTAGGAGCAGTTCCACGTGTAGATGTATTTCTACTGTATCTGTGGGAAGGAAGGTGATCTCCACGTCTTACTCTTCCGCCATCTTCTCTCCACCCTAGATGATACATTTTTAACTCAAAATAAAATATGATTGTTATCATTACTGTTTTTTCTTGGTTGAAAAAAGTATTAACTTGCTTATTGAGGAGAGGAGCATTTTCTGTTGAGATACACTTCATTTCTAATGCTCTATTTATTATGACCATTTGTGAGTTTTCAACATTATTAAATTGATTTTAAAATGACAACGATAAGTTGGTTCTGGGTAAGTTCTTAAAATGTCAGCCCTCCAGAAAAGCAAAATATTATATTATGGTATATATACGTGATTCTTAAGTAAAGAAGATGCACTTTTTTGTTTGTTTTAATCTAAGTAACAGCTTCTAATTAATGGGAGGAGATAATCTTGTCTAAGGGAAAAGGAAACTCTGAAAAGGTTATGTGTTCTGAGTGTTGCATAGACTTAAAATGTCATGCTTTGTTTGGTAGATACTGATATTGTATAACTTGTGGAAATCAGAAGTGGAATTAATGCAAAAGAAAGTGGAATTTATTGAATTCTAATGGGCAATCGAGACCTAGTAAAATATATTTCTGCCAAGGAGTTTTGCTGCTTATCAAGGAGTTTATGGTAAGTTTTTTTTTTTTCTTCACATCTTTATTGGAGTATAAATGCTTTACAATGTTGTGTTAGTTTCTACTGTCCAACAAAGTGAATCAGCTATATGTATACATATACCTCTATATCTCCTCCCTCTTGTGTCTCCCTCCCACCCTCCCTATCCCATCCCTCTAAGTCGTCACAAAACACCGAGCTGATCTCCCTGTGCTATGCAACAGCTTCCCACTGGCTATCTATTTTACATTTGGTAGTGTATATATGTCCATGCTACTCTCTCACTTCGTCCCAGCTTCCCCTTCCCCTTCCCCGTGTCCTCAAGTCCATTCTCTACATCTGCGTCTTTATTCTTGCCCTGCCACTAGGTTCATCAGTACCGCTTTTTAAAATTCCATATATATGCGTTAGCATACGGTATTTGTTTTTCTCTTTCTGACTTACTTCATTCTGTATGAGAGATTCTAGGTCCATCCATTTCATTACAAATAACTCAATTTCGTTCCTTCTTATGGCTGAGTAATATTCCATTGTATATATATATTCTTCATCCATTCATCTGTTGATGGACATTTAGGTTGTTTCCATGTCCTGGCTATTGTAAATAGTGTGGCAATGAACACTGCAGTACATGTATCTTTTTGAATTATGGTTTTCTCAGGGTATATGCCCAGTAGTGGGATTGCTGGGTCATATGATATTTCTAATTTAATTTTTTAAGGAACCTCCATACTGTTCTTCATAGTGGCTGTGTCAATTTACATCCCACCAACAGTGCAAGAGGGTTCCCTTTTCTCCACACCCACTCCAGCATTTATTGTTTGTAGATTATTTGAGGATGGCCATTCTGACCGGTGTGAGGTGATACCTCATTGTGGTTTTGATTTGCATTCTCTAATGATCAGTGATGTTGAGCGTCTTTTCACATATTTGTTGGTCATCTGTATGTCTTCTTTGGAGAAATGTCTATTTAGGTCTTCTGCCCACTTTTGGATTGCATTGTTTGTTTTTGTGATATTGAGCTGCATGAGCTGCTTGTATATTTTGGAGATTAATCCTTTGTCAGTTGCTTCATTTGTAAATACTTTCTCCCATTCTGAGGGTTGTCTTTTTGTCTTGTTTATGGTTTCCTTTGCTGTGCAAAAGCTTTTAAGTTTCATTAGGTCCCATTTGTTTATTTTTGTTTTTATTTCCATTTCTCTACAATAGGGTCAAAAAGGATCTTGTTGTGATTTATGTGATAGAGTTTTCTGCCTATGTTTTCCTCTAAGAGTTTTATAGTGTCTGGCCTTACATTTAGGTCTTTAATCCATTTTCAGTTTATTTCTGTGTATGGTGTTAGGAAGTGTTCTAATTTCATTCTTTTACATGTAGCTGTCCAGTTTTCCCAGAACCACTTATTTAAGAGGCTGTCTTTTCTCCATTGTATATTCTTGCTTCCTTTGTCAAAGATAAGATGATCACATGTGGGTTTATCTCTGGGCTTTCTATCCTGTTCCATTGATCTATATTTCTGTTTTTGTGCCAGTACCATACTGTCTTGATTACTGTAGCTTTGTAGTATAGTCTGAAGTCAGGGAGCCTGATTCCTCCAGCTCCATTTTTCTTTCTTAAGATTGCTTTGGCTATTTGGGGTCTTTTATGTTTCCATACAAATTGTAATATTTCTTGTTCTAGTTCTGTGAAAAATGCCATTGGTAATTTGTTAGGGATTGCATTGAACCTGTAGATTGCTTTGGGTAGTAGAGTCATTTTCACAATATTGATTCTTCCAATCCAAGAACATGGTATATCTCTCCATCTGTTTATGTTATCTTTGATCTCTTTCATCAGTGTTTTATAGTTGTTTGAATACATGTCTTTTGCCTCCTTAGGTAGGTTTATTCCTAGGTATTTTATTCTTTTTGTTGCTATGGTAAATGGGATTGTTTCCTTAATTTCTTTTTCTGATCTTTCATTGTTAGTGTATAGGAATGCAAGGGATTTCTGTGCATTAGTTTTGTATCCTGCAACCTTACCAAATTCATTGATTAGCTCTAGTAGTTTTCTGGTGGCATCTTTAGGATTTTCTATGTATAGTATCATGTCATCTGCAAACTGTGACAGTTTTACTTCTTCTTTTCCAATTTGTATTCTTTTTATTTCTTTTTCTTCTCTGATTGCTCTGGCTAGGACTTCCAATACTATGTTGAATAATAGTGATGAGAGTGGACATCCTTGTCTTGTTCCTGATCTTAGTGGAAATGCTTTCAGTTTTTCACCATTGAGAATGATGTTTGCTGTGGGTTTTTCGTATATGGCCTTTATTATGTTGAGGCAGGTTCCCTCTATGCCCACCTTCTGGGGAGCTTTTTATCATGAACCGGTGTTAAATTTTGTCAAAAGCTTTCTCTGCATCTATAGAGATGATCATATTGTTTTTATTCTTCAATTTGTTAATATGGTGTATCACATGGATTGATTTGCATATATTGAAGAATCCTTGCATCCCTGGGATAAATCCCACTTAATCATGTTGTATGATCCTTTTAATGTGTTGTTGGATTCTGTTGCTAGTTTTTTGTTGAGGATTTTTGCATCTATGTTCATCAGTGATATTGGTCTGTAATTTTCTTTTTTTGTGATACCTTTGCCTGGTTTTGGTATCAGGGTGATGGTGGCCTTGTAAAATGAGTTCGGGAGTTTTCCTCCCTCTGCAATTTTTGGGAAGATTTTGAGAAGGATAGGTGTTAACTCTTCTCTAAATGTTTGATAGAATTCACCTGTGAAGATATCTGGTCCTGGAGTTTTGTTTGTTGGAAAATTTTTAATTACAGTTTCAATTTCATTACCTGTGATTGTTGTGTTTATATTTTCTAACTCCTCCTGGTTCAATCTTGGAAGATTGTACTTTTCCAAGAATTTGTCCATTTCTTTCAGGTTGTCCATTTTATTGGCATATAGTTGCTTGTAGTAGATCATGATCTTTTGTATTTCTGTGGTGTTAGTTGTAATCTTTCCGTTTCCATTTCTAATTTTATTGATTTGTGTCCTCTCCCTTTTTTTCTTGATGGGTCTGGCTAAAGGTTTAACAATTTTGTTTATCTTCCAAAAGAACCAGTTTTTAGTTTTATTGATCTTTGCTATTGTTTTGTTTGTTTCTATTTCATTTATTTCTGCTCTTATCTTTATGATTTATTTCCTTCCACTAACTTTGGGTTTTCTTTGTTCTTCTTTTTCTAGTTGTTTTAGGTGTAAGGTTAGATTGTTTATTTGAGATTTTTCTTGTTTCTTGAGGTGAGCTTGAATTTCTGTGAACTTCCCTCTTAGAACTGCTTTTGCTGTGTCCCATAGGTTTTGGATTGTTGTGTTTTCATTATCATTTGTTTCTAGGTATTTTTTGATTTCCTCTTTGATTTCTTCAGTGATCTCTTGGTTATTTAGCAGTGCACTGTTTAGCCTTCATGTATCTGTGTTTTTTTACTGATTTTTTCCTGTAATTGATTTCTTATCTCATAGCGTTTTGGTTGGAAAAGATGTTAAAACGATTTCAATTTTCTTAAATTTTCCAAGGCTTGATTTGTGACCCAAGATGTGATCTATTCAGGAGAACATTCAGTGTGCACATGAGAAGAAAGTCTTTTCTTCCCACTTTGGGTGGAATGTATTAAAAATATCAATTAAGTCTATCTGACCTATTTTGTCATTTAAAGCTTGTGTTTCCTTATTTATTTTCTATCTGGATGATCTGTCTATTAGTGTAAGTGGTGTGCTAAAGTACCCCACTATTATTTTGTTACTGTCGATTTCTCCCTTTACAGCTATTAACATTTGCCTTATGTATTGAGGTGCTCCTATGTTGGGTGCATAAATATTTCTAATTGTTATGTTTTCTTCTTGGATTGATCCCTTGATCATTTTGTAGTGTCCTTCCTTATCTCTTGTACCTGTCTTTTTGTTAAAGTCTATTTTATCTGATATGAGTATTACTACTCCAGCTTTCTTGTGATTTCTATTTGCTTGGAAAAACTTTTTCCATCCCCTCACTTTCAGTCTGTATGTGTCCCTAGGTCTGAAGTGGGTTTCTTGTAGACAGCATATATAAGGGTCTTGTTTTTGTATCCATTTAGCCAGTCTGTGGCTTTTGGTTGGAGCATTTAATACATTTACATTCAAGGTGATTATTGATATGTATGTTCCTATTACCATTTTTTAAATTGATTTGGGTTTGTTTCTGTGGGTCTTTTTCTTCTCTGTGTTTCCCACTCAGAGAAGTTCCTTTAGCATTTGTTGTAAAGCTGGTTTGGTGGTGCTGAATTCTCTTAGCTTTTGCTTGTCTGTAAAGCTTCTGATTTCTCTATTGAATCTGAATGAGATCCTTGTCGGGTAGAGTAATCTTGGTTGTAGGTTTTTCCCTTTCATCATTTTAAATATGTCCTGCCACTCCCTTCTGGCTTGTAGAGTTTCTGCTAAAAGATCAGCTGTTATCTTTATGGGTATTCCCTTGTATGTTATTTGTTGTTTTTCCCTTGCTGCTTTTAATATTTTTTCTTTGTATTTAATTTTTGATAATTTGATTAATATGTGTCTCAGCATGTTTGTCTTTGGCTCTATCCTGTATGGGAGTCTCTGTGCTTCCTGGACTTGATTGACTATTTCCTTTTCCATGTTAGGGAAGTTTTCAACTATAATCACTTCAAATATTTTCTCAGACCCTTTTTTTTCTCTTTTTCTGCGACCCCTATAATTTGAATGTTGGTGTGTTTAATTTTGTCCCAGAGGTCTCTGAGACTGTCCTTAATTCTTTTCATTCTTTTTTCTTTATTCTGCTTTGTGGCAGTTATTTCCATTATTTTATCTCCACGTCACTTATCTGTTCTTCTGACTCAGTTATTCTGCTATTGATCCCTTCTAGAGTATTTTTAATTTCAGTTATTGTGTTGTTCATCACTGTTTGGTTGCCTTTAGTTCTTCTATATCATTGTTAAATGTTTCTTGTATTTTCTCCATTATGTTTCTGAGATTTTGGATCATCTTTACTATCATTACTCTGAATCCTTTTTCAGGTAGGTTGCCTATTTCATCTTCATTTATTTGGTCTTGTAGGTTTTTACCTTGCTCCTTCATCTGTAACATATTTTTTTGTCGTTTCATTTTTCTTTTTTTTTGATGGGTGGGGCTGTATTCCTGTCTTATTGGTTGTTTGGCCTGAGGTGTCCAGCACTGGAGTTTGCAGGCAGTTGGATAGAGCTGGGTCTTTGTGTCAAGATGAGGACCTCTGGGAGGCCCCACCCTGATTAATATTCCCTGAGGTCTGAGGTTCTCTGTTAGTCCAGCAGTTTGGACGTGAGCTCCCACCACAGGAGCTCAGGCCTGACCTCTGGCCTGGGAACCAAGATCCTGAAAGCCACATGGTGAGGCAAAAGAAAAAAAAAAAAAAAAGGAAAAGAAAAAAGGAGCAGTACAATAACAAAGAATAAAAATCAAAATAAAATTAGAAAGATGAAAATATATTAGGAAAAATAAAAATGTAAGTGAAACAACTGTAATAAGGTAAAACAAAACCACAACAGAAAAAAGGGGGAGGGGAACAAGCCAAAAGGAGCAGAACAAAAAGTATAAAGAATAAAATAAAATTAGAAAAATAAAAGATTTTTTAGCAAAGAATAAAAATATAAATGAATCAACAGCAATGAATCAACAAGGTAAAACAGAACCCAATTCTAAAAGAGGAAAAAGAAGAAAGAAAAAAAAAAACCTTGGCTTTGGTGGGTGGAGTTTAGGCTGAGGTGGAACTTAGGCAGGGGTGGGGTTTAGGATGGGGTGGGACCTAAGTGGGGCAACTTTCAAGTGTGGGGTGTGGCCTCTGCTTGAGACCTGCCTGGAAGCGGAGAGGCAGCATATCCAAAGGGCTGCCTCCATAGTGTGGAGTTCAGGAGTTTGGAGGTAAGGCCCCGTGTGAGGATGTGGATGGAGGAGGTCTCATAGGGGGTCTCTGAGTATAGAGGTGGGGCCCTGAGTGGGGGTGTAGGGGTGGGGCTTGGGCTCTGTGCGGCAGGAGGGAGGCTCTGAGGGCAGAGGATTAGGCCTGGGAGCCCAATAGGCTTCCCAGTGCCTAAGTGGACAGGGAAAGCACTGGCCCCGTTCCCTTCCATTCCTTCATGCCCACCCCCTCCCTCCACCATCTCCCCCAGGGTCTCCCCCATCCCCGCTGGACCCGTAACCGTGGTGGGTCCCACTGTGTGTAGGAACTCCTCCCCTCCCCCAACTGCCCCTCAGGGGTGTCAGTCCCAGAGGTCCGGGCTTAACTTTTGCTCCCCCTTCCCTCCCTCCCACTCCGTCATGACCTGCGGGGCTGGAGGGGGCCTTGGTGGGCAGAAGATCAGGCCCGGGATCTCACAGCCTCCTGAGGGCCCAAGAGGGCAAGGGAGACCTGGTCACTCTCCCTTTTGATCCTCTGACCTCCCAGTGGTCCCGCAATTTCCCCCTTTGGACATGGGATCCTTTCCCCTCCCCCAGCCACCCCTCAGGGGCACCAGTCCTGTCTTGCCTCCACTTCTCCTCCCCCCTTCACTCCCCCCATGCCCCACGTCCTACCCGGTCACTGGGGGTTCCTCCCACCCCCTAAGGTGTCCGTGGTTCCCCACTAGTGCCTGGTGGGTGCCCTAGTTGTGCAGAGGCGCAAATTCTGCATCCTCCTGTTACGTCATCTTTACTCCTCCTATGGTAAGTTTTTATCCTCTTATATATTCGTAGATACATTCCTTCCTTCGGAAGACCCTTGCGTGGCCTAAACAAAATTATTGTTAGCGTAAGTGGGGTCCGGCTACTCAGTTATTTAAATCCAATAAAGAGGAAATGTTGGCGGAAAGGAAAGTTTTCTATATTTCCGGGGGAGTGGGGGGAGGGCAGATTCATGTCCAAAGGTCGACTGCCTCCACTGACAACCAGTGGGCAAGAGCTTTTATAGGCAGAGGGAGGGGGCTACATGCAGAACAGCACAGTCAGCTCTGACAGTCATCTTGAAGTTGCTCATGCAGTGGTCTGATCAGCGTCATCTTGATTGTTTTAAGTACAGTTAATCTTTAGTTCCAGGGTCAGTTTGTTCCCATTTCTTTCAGGCCAGTTTTCGGAATTGTGGCTGCTTATGTCATGGCTACAGTCTGCTCATCATGTAGTTAACTTCTTCCACCTGGCAGGGGTTTCAGTATGTACAAAACAGCTCAAAGGATGTGGCTCAGAATATTACCCATAGCCCTGGAGGAGGAACTAAATGTCCTTGACTTTACTTAAAGATGAAACTATTATTATTTCTTCCTGTTTGACTGTTTTCCATTGCTTCTGCATTTTCTCACTTCTCTGATAAAATGTATTCTCTGACTAAAGTTTTTCTACAGACAAAAGGCAGCTGGAGGACACGGAGGGGAAGAACCGTAGGGTTCTGATCTGTTTCATTATGAAGAATTTACTGGTTTGTTAATAGGAGTGTATTATGCAGGTGTTTTTTCTAGTTTAATGATAAAATCTTTCCTCTCCATTTCCTTCAATTCTCAATAGAAACTATAGAATCACAGGTTTATTCTCTTATTTACTTGATGGCTATATTTGGGAGTCAGTTGTTTTTATCTTATAAGAAAATAATTTAAAATAATTAGAGAAAGTTTAAAAATGAATACCGGCAATGTAGTAATAAAAGTATTATCATTATCATTTTCATATCAATACCAGCAATTTAAACGGAGTGCTTCTCTTCTAAGTCCATACACCATCTCTGGTGGATCTAATTTATAATTCACCCTCACTGCTTCCACTAACACACTTGCCCTGCTAATTCATGTCTCCAGGGGTAGTTTGTGCTGCACATTCAAGGCACCTCCTCTTTAACCAGATGTCTCTCAGCAACTGACACCCAAGTTGGCCAAACTGAATTTATTATATTTTTCACAAGGACACCCTTTTTTACATTATTGAACTCAGTTCAATTGTACAGCTATCCACTCATTTTTTCAAGCACGATATCTGTGTCATTTTCAACTTGGAATCCCTCACCACCTAAATTCTATTACATATTAAATTTTCCTATTCTGTCCCACAAATATTTCTTAAAACTACCACATCCCTTTCGTTCACACTACCATTCTAATTCTTCACGCGTTGTAGTCTTTTAACTGATCACTCTCTCCCCACTTTGGCCCCAATTTTTCTATTCTCCACAGTCTTACCAGAATGACCTTTATAAAATACAAATCTAAGTGGCTTAGATTCTTACATAAAACACCTAGAGATCTCCATTGTAACAGAAACAGTAGTCACTCCAGTATATGGGGTGCATTACTCTAGGGAATGAATAAGCTAGATTAATTGGGTACCAGTAAAACTGGGAATATTTATTTTTATAAATTTTATATGTTTTGATTCTTAAAAATTTATATCTTTGTGTGAGTTTACAACATATAAAATCTACGCATCTACATATATATTTTATAAATAAATGCATATAAATATATATTGAGGGTATACATCAGAATCTTTTACTAATAGATGTTCACAAAATAATTTGAAAATCACTGACTTATAAGAGAAAAACCCAAACTCTGTATTAGGGATTATAAAGCTCTTGTTGATTTGACTTCTGCTTGACTTTCTATTCTGATCTTCCCTGCTATAGTTAATTTCTCTGAAAAGCAGACACTTAGACAAAATTAGAAGTATAAAAGTTTGGTTAGGAAGTAACACTTGTGAAAGGAAAAGGGAAGAAGCATAACTGGCCATGATGCGGACCTGATAAGGTCTCTGCCAGCCCAATGAGGGTTAGAGGAGTCCCTCATTTAGCAGAAATGACTAGCATTTATACCACTGCCTTGCTCATTCATTGACCAGGGCCTCCTTGAAAAGAAGCTTGGCTCAAAAACTGAGGTGGATCCTGAAAGAACAAATGGCTGGTAGGTATAGACTAACCACACTCCTTGCATCTGAATGGCACCTCCCCATGTCTGTTGCATAACAGCCTTCTCTCCCAAGCACAGGCACACACTGACTCTTTACATTTCCTCTGCCTGAAAAGTCTTTTCTCTCATGTTCTTAGAGGATAGTTGAGTGACTCAACCAGGCTGCTTGGGTTCAAATCTCAACTTCTTTTTGGCTCGTTGAGCTTAGGCAAATTACTAAAGCTCTCTGTATATTTACAGATAATTGGTTAAGTTTTGTCAACTATAAAATGGGAATAACAATAAGATCTAAATCAGGGAGTTGTCATGTAAAGATTAATGTGTTAATACATTAAAACTATTTTAAATACTGCATGCAAATAGTAGGGACTCAAGAAATATTTGTTATTATTACATCTTATCATTTATTCAATGAAAACTACAGTTAGAATTCACCTCCCAAATTTCCCTTTGCATATTAAGCAAACCACTATTATAACACTTAAAAGGCTGTATTCTAATTATTTACTATTTTTTTTGTAGATTTTTTGATGATGGCCATTCTGACTGGTGTGAGGTGATATTTACCTCATTGTAGTTTTGATTTACATTTCTCTAATAATTAGTGATGTTGAGCATCTTTTCATGTGCTTTTTGGCCATCTGTATGTTTTCTTTGGAGAAATGTCTATTTAGATCTTCCACCCATTTTTTGATTGGGTTATTTGTTGTTTTGTTTTGGTTTTTTTGATATTGAGATGCATGAGCTGAGTATTCTAATTATTGATTGACATGTCAGTGTTCCACGATGTACTATAAACTGCTTGAAGGAATAAACTTTGTTTATATATTTTATATCTCTAGTACCTACAACAGTGCCTTGTACATAGGACAAACAGGAAGAAAAGAGGAAAGAAAGGAAGGGAAGGAGGAAGGAAAAAAAAGGAATGAAGGAATAAGTAAAGGGAAAAAGAAAGGAAGGAAAGGGAAAAGGAAGGAAGGGATCAAGGATTAGTTAGTTATGGGTATTGAGTCAGTTAGCTATTGTTGCATGACCAAATACCCGAAGACTAATGTGCTTAAAACTACAGCATCATTCATTTTGCTGAAAAATCTGCAATTTGGAAATAGATCTTGGAGATAGCTTGTCTCTGCTTTATGTGGTATCAGCTGGGTTGACTACTTTCAAGATGGCTCCCTCATATTTCTAGTAACTTGGTATTGACTGTTGGCTAGAAGCTTATCCAGGACTGGGCTAGGGCCTCAGTTACATTCCATGTGGATTTTTCTGTGGGTTGATTGGGCTTTCTTGGACATGGAGTCTTAAGAGAACCAGGCAAAAGCTGTATTGCCTCTTATGACCTAGCCTTGGAAGTCACATAGCATGACTTTTGCTGTAGTTACAGACCCGACCCACATCTCAAAGCAAGGAGCTTTGTAAGAAGAGCATGTGGGGTGGGAGATGATGTTGAAGCCATTCTTAACAAATGCAGTCTGCCATAGTTGTTGTAATGATGGTGGTAGTTTCTTGAAATGTATAAAATAATAACACCAATAACAACATAAAATAGTTGAGTATCATTTCAAGTAAGTCATTAAGTGATGAAATAATTAAAATAAAAAATTTGATATAGGAAGAGACCTGAATATAAAATGACTGGGGATGGTGATGAGACAGGAAGAGTCTATTCTTCCTCTCCTTTGACCATGTGAATGCTACCTTAAAGTTGTGAGCAGTGTCCATCCCAGGTGGCTACAGTGAGTCTTGTTGTATAACATCAAATAAACAGAAAAACAGCAAGGGATTGTCATGATACTGCTAATACCCAGATTACTTTACAGATTGTTATGTCCATCCTTATACATTGTCTTACCTGAATCTCACCTAAAATAATGAACCAAGGAAACCAACCGAAAAAAAAGTAAATAAATGTGGGAGAAGGATTTCTATGTAACAGATAAGGTAACTGAGACTCAGATTCTTAGTTAGTGGAAGAACTAGTCTTAGATAAATATCTTTTCATTTCCAATCTGTGCTCTCTCCACCACACCACTCAGATATTATGACCCTCTTTTTATAGTTTTAAGCCCCCAAATCCTGGACTCTTAATTTAAACAAGTATCTGAGATAAATCAAATGCCTCTTAACCTATTGCCAATTGTTTCTAACACTGACTTCCCTCCCACATCACAAAATGTCTCTCCATTATGGCATTTATTTCATCTGACCCCTGTTGCCATTGGTTATACACACCTGCCTCTTATACTTGATCGTACCTTGTTTGGCACAGAGATGGTTCCTTATCCATCACTGTGAGATTCCCATAGTGCTCAATACAGTGATTGGCACATATGTTTGTTAAATTTTTACCTAGGAGCTCAAGTTAGAGAGACATTATCAATTAATTTAGTTCAAAAGCTTCCAATATAATTCATTTTCTAAAATATAAGCATCTACTATATTTATTTCCTCTTTAGCATAGTAGTTAAGAGCACAGACATAGGACTAAAATACCTGGGCTTATATCCAGACTCTGCTGCTTGCTAGCTGCTGCTTGTTAGTAACTTTGGAGTTACTTTTTTGCTTCAGCTTTATTATTTGTTAAGGGGGGTGGGGTAGTAATAATAGTACCTCCTCATATGTTATGAAGAGTGAATAATAATATTTGTAAAGCAATTATTACAATATTATGTGGCACATGGTTAAGCACTATGTATTGCTATTATAATTCTTGATTTCACCTTGGCATCTTTAGAGAAGTCATGATGCTTCCTATACAGATTTCATTGATATTTTTTCCACTGGAAGACTGCTGATTATATACTTCTAAAAAATAAGCGTAACTCCAGGCTACCTTTTCCTTGATGAATATGACACTGTTGTTTTTTGCTTTATATTGTGAGGCCTGGCAGATACATGCATATCTCAAAAAAAAAAATGCTGCTAATTGATAGGGAAGTATTTGCATTGAGATGTTGTTTCTAAATCACTTTGTGGTTACAGGACATGCTGCTCTATCCATGGTGGAGAATAGTAACCTACATGGGACAAAGAAGTACCTACATTTTCCACCTTTTGCTGTTTTTGATTATTTTCCCTTTTGCTCTTTTGCAGGAAGAGTAAGTTTGCAAACTACTCTGGCAATGGCAAGACTTCCTTTCCCTTGTTTAATGGAGTGTTAAACACAGTCTGAGTTGGAGGCTTTGGAACAAGATAAATTCTCCACATAAACTAAAAATGGGAAGCTGGCTCTCTTTTTGGTGAGAAAAATGATTAACTCATTCATTCAGCCAGTCTTTTAACAAGCATTATTTTTAATGGCTGCTCTGAACCTCTTTTAGGTACAGGGGTTGAGGAGATGAATAAGAATTATGAAAGCCTTCCTTCTGAAGAATTTATTTTGGTGAAGGAGATTAAAAAAGTCTCTCGTGTATTTTAGCTAAATACATACCAATACATGACTTTTAGGGTCAGACAAAAAGCTCTATGATTTTGATGGGTGCAAAAATGGAAAAGAGTTTTGATAAGGCAATTGTGTGCTCAAGGGTCAATTACCAAGATTTAAGTGGGTTATCTTCTATAACCAAATAGGAACTTACCAGAATGTTTCAGGACTAAAAAGCAAACCTAAAGAAATCATTGAGTCCAACTTGAAATACTTTATTTTTTAAAAATCAGTTCCTTCTCCTTAGAATGCTAAGACCCTCTCCTTCATCCCACTAACTCCTTCCTTACCCACCTTCTCCCAGACCCTTTGACTCCCCTCACTGAGAGACACACACCCCAAGATTTGCCTAACTCCTGGTGAGCAGACCTGTCAGATTGTTCCTAGGGTCCCAATCTGTAAGGAACTAGACATCATCATTAAAACTGTAACATGTGAGAAAAAAATGGACTTACCACAGAGAGTAATGTTTATAGTCTGAAGGAACACTGAACACTGGAGGTGAGAATAAGGATGAGGTTCCCAAAGGCCAAAGACCCAAAGCAATAGAGTTCTAAATTACTTTCTAAGGACAGTGAGTCCAGACAAATGCAAGGAATATAATTTTCTGTGTGGACTATAAAAAGTTGGGGACAGAGCTGGATTGTTCAGGGCAACAGAGGAGTGGCTGGATACTTCTGTGAGCATCGCACAGAGAGTCCCTAGCCAGCTTCTGAAAATAAATGGTAATAGCCATCCTTGACTAGCACTTACTATGTGGCAGGAACTGTTCTAAGTTTTTACATGTATTAACTCTTGTAATGCTCACAAAAATATCTATGAGGTAGGGACTAGTATTATGATCTCCACTTTACAGATGAGGAAACTGAAGTCCATAGAGTTTAAATAACTTACCCAAAGTCACACAGATATTGAGTCAGAATTTGAACTTGGGCAACCTGAGTCCAGTCTATGCTCTCAGCCCCTCAACACGTTGACTGTTAATGTTGTCAGATATTTAACAAATATTTGCTTGAAGGAGCTTTCAACTTATTAGCCTATTGTGAAGACCAGCTTCTATTTATGCTTGGAGTATGAGCTGAGGTTTCCCCTTTCTTGAAGGTGTCCTCCTTGGACCAAATCAGGCTATGTTGGGTATCCCCCGTTCATCCTAGCCACAAAGTCTAGAACTTCTTGCTGTCAGAACTGTGACTTACTTTTTGAATTCCCAATGCCTGACATAGCAATGGGAGCTAAAGAGGAGCTTGTAAAATGGCATGCTGCGGTAGGCAGGATATTTAAACATAAGCGATACTTAGAGATCCAAAGAAAATTGAGTATGACCTTAATAATTTACAGTTTATGACCATTCTGAAAAGCAGTTGGTATATGCGTTAAATTTACATTCAACATTATGATCATTCATTATACTCTTCAAAGTCTTCTTCAGAATTTACAAAGGAGACAAATAGTAACTTCTACTTACATGTTAATGCTGTTAATGTTTCAGTATTAGATACTAAAACCACTAAAATGTTGCCCCCAGAATTAGAATCTCCTTTATTAGTTAACATAAAACAAAACTCTTCTGCTTTCCTTTTGTAGAAAAGGAAATCCATCAATCCATTTATCTAGCTATTGTTTAACAATTCTCTGTAACCAGTGATACAGATTGAAACTTTTCGTTTCTTCCCATCAGAATTAATCCTGAGTCCTCTTGTCTCACAGGTAGCTGTGACCTTGAGAAATAACATGATAAATAATAGAATGATGATCATTAATAATGGCTCAATATATTTCAACATTGGAGTTTCAAGCATTTGAAAAGGAAAAATTTTAAAGAAAACTCAGAATCATATCCAAGGTTATTAGTCTTTAAAGCTATAATGTGCTGTGTTTTGAACAGGTAGGTCCTACCTATGTCTTTGACAGCGCACAATGTGAAATAACTATGTGCATCATATTTTCACTTCCCTAAAAATTCTCTGTGCTCTGCCTGTTTATCCACCCCCTCAACCCATGCCCCAGCCCCTGGAAACCACTGATCTTTTTACTGTCTCCATAGTTGTGCCTTTTCTAGAATGTCATATAATTGGAATCAAACATTATGTTATTATTTAAGATTGGCTTCTGGCAGGAATGGGAGGCGGGGACCCACCTGGAAGTGCCCCAGCGCCGCTGTCCAGCTTCGGGCGGCGGCGGCCAGCCGAGCCAGTGCCGTGGCGGGGGCGGAGAGCGGCCACGGCGGCCGCACCTCCCAGAGTGGCCTGCGGTGCTCGGCCCCGCCCGGAAGATATCAAGTTGTGCTAGTACAACCATATAAATAATTAATAGCTGAAGTCTCAGTGTAACATCGACATTCACAGTGATGACAGATAAATGCAGACGCTTGGTAATCAAATACTAGGCGAAACACTTTTAAAAAACAAAGGAATTTCGGAAGTTCTAGTATTCTCCATGGCTGAAGCTGAGAGTCTGAAACCGTGATGCTTAAGCTCTATTCTAGATCATAGCTCCAACTCCTTCAGGATATGAGGAAAAGAGATACTATTTCCACAATGATAGATCTTTGGTTGTACAGGTTTCCCAGTGAGTGGATCATGATGACCGTATCGTAGGGACTTGCCATAGTATGGCTGCTTCCCGATCTACTCGTGTTACAAGATCAACAGTGGGGTTAAACGGCTTGGATGAATCTTTTTGTGGTAGAACTTTAAGGAAACGTAGCATTGCTCATCCTGAAGAAATCTCTTCTCATTCTCAAGTATGATCAAGATCACCAAAGAAGAGACCAGAGCCTGTGCAAATTCAGAAAGGAAATAATAATGGAAGAACTACTGATATAAAACACAAAGTACTCGAGAGTCATGGTTATCAGAGACTGTTACAGACGATTGCTGTACTCGAGGCTCAACGTTCTCAAGCAGTCCAGGACCTTGAAAGTTTAGGCAGACATCAGAGAGAAGCACTAAAAAATCCCATTGGATTTGTGGAAAAGCTCCAGAAGAAGGCTGATATAGGGCTTCCATATCCACAGAGAGTTGTTCAATTGCCCGAGATTGTATGGGACCAATATACCAATAGCCTTGGGAACTTTGAAAGAGAATTTACAAATCACAAAAGACATACTAGGAGAGTTAAGCTAGTTTTTGATAAAGTAGGTTTACCTGCTAGATCAAAAAGTCCTTTAGATCCTAGGAAGGATGGAGAGTCCCTTTCATACTCTATGTTGCCTTTCAGTGATGGTCCAGAAGGCTCAAACAGTCATCCTCAGATGATAAGAGGATGCCTGTGTGATGATACCAAACCTGAAACATTTAACCAATTGTGGACTGTTGCAGAACAGAAAAAGCTTGAACAACTACTCTTGAAATACCCTCCTGAAGAAGTAGAATCTCGACGCTGGCGGAAGATAGCAGATGAACTGGGCAGTAGGACAGCAAAACAGGTTGCCAGCCGAGTGCAGAAGTATTTCATAAAACCAACTAAAGCTGGCATTCCAGTTCTAGGCAGAACACCAAATTTCTATATATACTCCAAAAAGTCTTCAACAAGCAATGCCCCCTTAATAAGCATCTCTTTAAACCTTCCACTTTCATGAATTCCCATGAACCACCAGTGTATATGGATGAAGATGATGACCAATCCCGTTTTCGTAACCACATGAACACTGCTATGGAGGAGGCATCAGATGAAGAAAGTATTCCTATTATGTATAAGAATTTACCTGAATATAAGGAACTATTACAGTTTAAAAAGTTAAAAAAACAGAAACTTCAGCAAATGCAAACTGAAAGTGGATTTGTGCAACATGTGGGCTTCAAGTGTGATAACTGTGGCATAGAACCTATCCAGGGTGTTCGGTGACACTGCCAGGATTGTCCTCCAGAAATGTCTTTGGATTTCTGTGATTCTTGTTCAGACTGCCTTCATGAAACAGATATTCACAAGGAAGATCACCAACTAGAACCTGTTTATAGATTCTTCAGCTGACCACTCCTAAGCATTTGGACGACAAACAAGGAGCCCCAAAGAAAGAAGATGACACCCACACAGCCACCTCAACTCTGGGATTATACAGGTGTTGCTGAAGCCCACTGACTCTTGCATCAGGACCACAGAATTTAACTTAGACTTCCTTATTTTCTGTAACATCCCACTTTGACAGCTCCAGGACTAGCATGGGACTCTTCTTTCCAGTCGTTTGGCAAATTATGTGGCATATGGACCTTGGAGAGCATTCTGATTGAGTACTATCAGGACAACTGCCACTTAATGGACAAAGATCTTTACAAAATGGTAATATTCAGTGTTGGAGCGGCTGTGTGTATGATATGCTTGAGACCCTAGAAGAAATCCTGTCTAGCCTCCCATAGATATCAGCAATGAGAGATTCTGTTCTATGAAGGTGTGACTTCCCTCAAAGATGAAATGAGTATAGCCTCTGAAAAGTGATTAGCCTCTGTGTTGTCTCCAGCCAAGTCTGCTTCTCTTTATGATTTATCTCTGCCATCGTGGGCATGGTGAACTTCCTCCTAAAGGGGCTGGGAACTGGTAAGCTTACCTAAGGTATAAAGGGTGCATAGTATTTGCAAAGCAACAGACTTCTCCAAAATTTTATAGACAGCATTCCACATGGCACACATGGGACGTGCCAGTGGAGACCAATGCCAATGAGAATCTGTTAAGAGTCTCTGGACAAAAAGCTGAGCCTGAGAAAACCAAAACTAATGTCAATTTCAAATGCAACCTTCAGGCTCATAGAATAAGGCAGCTTTGATTACACAAAAGCAAAGGCAAATATATCAGCTTTTACAAAATGAAAAAAAAAAAAGATTGGCTTCTTTCACTTAGTAGTATGTATTTAAGGTTCCTCCATGTCTTTTTATGGCTTGATAGCTCATATTTTTTAGCACTGAATAACATTTCAGTGTTTGGAGGTATCACAGTTTATTTATCCATTTACCTACTGAAGGACATCATGATTGTGTCTAAGTTCTGGCAATTATGCTCTCAGCAAAGCTTTAAGTAATTATTCTTATTAGTTACAGTAGCATCCAAATACATTTTGAAAGTAATACCCAAAAGTATGAAACATATTAATTTTTTTTTGTCTACAGAAAATTCTTGGCAAGCACTTTGAACTTTTTGCACTGGTAGATTTGGAATCATTGGTACAGTAGAAAGAATCCAGGACTTAGAGTCAGAAAATTTGTGTATATATCTGGATTAACCAGTGAGTTCATTCTCTTTCAAGTAGGGATGTGTGTTTGGGTAACTGACTTGATGTCAGAATTTTGTTTGATTACAAAGCCAGCACAGAGTACGTGATATTAAAGGAAGCTATCAATAAGACAGACATCTAATGGAGAAAGTTCTTTCATGGATTAATTTCCTGTGATTCTGGACCATTCTTACTCTTGGTTCCTCTTTTTTCTAATTATCATGGAGCATAGACTTCTGCTATGTTGGATGCTCCCTCCTACCAAGAATTTGGAGATAAGAAAAGTAAAGTAGTTCTCTAGCTTAAACTTGTTCATCATTTATTGGATGAGGGCAGAATGTCTCCTAGGCTTAATCAGTGTTATTAAAAACTGTAAAAGTACTACATTAACCTAAGACCCAGGGATAACACAACAAAGTAGTATTTAGAGAAGAGATTTTATGTGGTTGTGAAAGCACCATCATTCTGGAAAGAGAAAGAGAGAGCAAAAGAGAGATTAAATCAAGCCTGGCTGGGGTGTGCGTGTGTGTGTGTGTGTGTGTGTGTGTGTGTGTGAGCTCATTACCACACACCCACTGAGAGGAGGTGCAGAGTTTAGGCACAGGTATTCATCCCACTTTCTACAGGGAAAGCAGTTGCCCTCAATATGTTAAAATTAATTCAGCATGATCTATAAGCTAGTCCTGAGTTTAAACAGAAGCTAGGCACTTAAAATGCTCTACCACAAATTATATAATTTAACAAATTATTCTATTGGCCAACCTTGTGAATTTAGTTAACAAGAGTCTGTCACCGGGAGGGGGAAGGGTAAGCTGGGACGAAGTGAGAGAGTGTCATGGATATATATACACTACCAGATGTAAAATAGATAGCTAGTGGGAAGCAGCCACATGGCACAGGGAGATCAGCTTGGTGTTTTGTGACCACCTAGAGGGGTGGGATAGGGAGGGTGGGAGGGAGACGCAAGAGGGAGGAGATATGGGGATATATGTATATGTATAGCTGATTCACTTTGTTATAAAGGAGAAACTAACACACCATTGTAAAGCAATTATACTCCAATAAAGATGTTAAAAAAAAAATCTGTTACCAAGAATTTGATGATCTATTTATTATAAAATCCAAAATGATAAAAAAAAAATGCATTTTTAGTCCTTTCAGAAGATGCCTTTTAAATATGTGAATATGTATACCCAAATTCTTGGCCAATGTTTTGACTCTTCCAGCTTCTAGAAGACAAACTCTAAGAGCAATATAAATTTTTAAAAGTTGAAAATAGATATTACATACTTTTTCAGTGAGTTTGAAGACAATGTTTATAAAACATTGTGTAGAATTTAAGATTGCTGTGCAAATAAGTGGGGGCTGAAATCTCCCTGAATTCAGTTGTGGGAATAAAGAACCAGATGGTCTGGTGAATCTTCCCCATTTTTAATTCTAATTAATTGAGCATTTCTTTTTTCCTTTAACAGGTGTTTTATTTCCCCCAATACATACCACTGTAAATTTATATAGAAAAGAATCATAACAGAATAATTCCCAACTGCCCTGACTTCCTGTTAAAGCGGAAAAAGAAACATTTGTTTAATGAAATAAATTTAGATAAGAGGATCTATCTAGGTAGCCTGTGCTTTCATTCAGTGGTTCTGACATGAATTTGCTTTAACCAGATTTGAAATTTACCTCTCTGTATTACATATGCAGGTGTTGATTACAACACACATTTGGATGAAAAATAAAATTAGAAGGATTTCAGCCAAGCCAGTGACCTCATAGCAGAGGTATAAAGTTAAGTTCTATTGGTACTGGATGAAGCATAGTTTATAAATGGGAAGCTTTACAGTGACTGATAATCTCTTTGGTAAAGAAGTTGTATCAGGCTCTTGAGGAAAAATAAAAACCCAAAACCCTACATATCTCTAAAAGATCAGAACTAATGCTAGAAAAGCTTGTAGCCCTAAGTCTTTCCTTTCACCAATGAGGAGACAGCTTTCCAGAAAGGTGGTTGGAAGGTTAATGTATCTAGATACTCTAGACTACAAACCAGCAAATGCATAGAAGATGACCACTGTGCTATTAAACACTCTGGAAATGCTATCATGGGAGAAAGAAATAAAAGCGAGGAGGCCTCAAAAGTAACCTCTGACATTTGTCTTTTTTCTTTGACTCATTTTTCACATTTTAATG